>NC_141329.1:10274443-10709443 GCF_037954235.1 Aulostomus chinensis | reverse complement strand
TAATCTGGACATGAGAAACCTGGTGGGCTGAAAAACAGCTCTGACCTTGCTGTGATCAACTACACATTATTAGTGTCCATCCTTTTCCAGGGTCAGACGAGATAGGCCTGTAAGCCAAGCAATGAGGAGAGAAGGGTATCTGAGACCCTGGAGAAACCAGCTAACAGCTAGCAAGCTTAGCACAGTGAATGGTGGTCCGTGGGAAGTGTTAGCATCCGCTATATCAAGATCTTGGGTTTGTCCAGGACTGATCCTCTTCAGAGCCGGCCCCCGCCATTTTGGTGCACAAGGCTGCAATTGCACTTTGGTGCTGCTGGTTAAAAACACAAACAACACGTCACACATCACCGTGATTAAAAGACAAACTATATTTTATTAATCTTCTCAACAAATGAAGCAATAGTTTTCCGCTAAATTTTTATAATGACAGCTTAACACTTTTACTTCCAACATCACAGTTTGAGGGAAAGCAAATACTTTTAACTTCAACGTGTATTGAAAAGATCCTGTTTAATTGTCTTTGTCTGATAGTAATGGTATTAAATGAAGTAGTTGGGAGGTTTTTGTCGGATTCTTAATATACACCAAAAAACAAAAGTTAAACGTAACCATAGTTCTTTACTGAAAAGTGTATATGATGGCGTTTGATGGAGTTATTCTAACACTTACCATCTACAACCATTCATCACGCAAGGTCAACTAGCTGTCAGATGGTGTCTGAAGGGCTCAGCTCCCTAATTCAGCATAGCAGAGAGAAGGGTGTCAATGTTCTTGACTCTTGATGGTCCTTCCTCTCTCTCTTGCATTTATCATCTGCAAGTAAAGTGTGTTTTTTCATTTGCTGAAGGGGGAACGTAATCTCAACCTCTCAGTGAACCGATCACATTCAATGATTCCAAGGTCAAATTGATATTATCCAGCAAGAAACCAATACAAATGATTAATTACAACTATAGTTGGAGTCAATGACACTGATGCTGTCAAGCCAGAAAAACGTTTGGCAAATTATTAATTACCAATGTTGTTTTTTTGTGAAATAAATCAAGTGTTTTAAACAAAATGGACTGAATGGTGTATGTGTGTGCAGGTACCAGGGCAGGAGAGAGGAAACAAACATGGTCATCATCAACATCAAACTCCTGTCCGGATACATTCTGGATAAGAGCTCCCTCCAGCTGGTGAGTCCTGGACGCCGGGCTGCCTCAAAATGCTAGTGTCTTTCATGCGTTGTTATCCCTCTTTGTCTCACTGCCGCTGAAGTTAGATCTTCTGTCATGAGCTGTTGTCACGCTTCCTAACGTCCTTGTATGCTCTGCTCTGCACTGGTGTAGCTAAAGAATGACCGCTCAGTGAAGCGTGTGGACGTGGAGGAGGGATTCATCAACATCTACTTGGATGGGGTAGGAACCTAGGAGTGTGTGTGTGTGTGTGTGTGTGTGTGTGTGAGATGATGAGAACCGTAACAGTGTACCAATCACTGTTTTGAAATCGTCAACAATTTCATTTTCAGTTTGAAAGCATTGAACAAGAAACAACAGTACACAATCTTGAAGTGTCTGATTCTGTTTTGGGCCAATTTCTTAATTTTGTGTGTGTGTGTGTGTGCACGCACATCTGCAGCTGAAGAAGAGTGAGACGGTGATGTATAGTGTGACACTAGAGGAGGACGTGCCCGTCAGGAACCTAAAACCAGCTGTGGTGAAAGTGTACGATTACTACCAGACAAGTAAGGGCTTCCCCACACATCGGACATGACCGTTCATGTACTCCCGTTCAATATATGACATGCAACAGTTCTTTTGTTCAATTCCCAATCTTGAATTGTTAGTTTTGGGTGGGCGCCAGAGATGGAGACTAAAATGTCGCTTAGTGATCAAGTGGTGCCAAGGTTAAGCGTTGAATACTCAAGTTGATCAAAATGAATTGGTGCAAACTGTTCTATGTTACGCTATCAAGGGGCATGCTGTAGGTTTCTCTGCTCTTCATTACATCCTTTAATATAATAAATAAGCTGGTATGATGTAACTTGTTTGGGTTTTTTTCCTAAATAATGACAGAAAACATTGGAAAGTTGAATTTGACTGCTGCAGAGCGTGTTTAGAAAAAAACGGGAAACGACGGCTCCGACCTTGGTTTTTATTTTATTGGTGGGACTTGAACAAAGCCTTTTGACACGTTCTTCTGACCAATTTGTCCTTTCTATCCCATATCATATCATGCAGTATGTCTGTTGCGGTGTATAAAGGTTCTATTGTATTTGTAATGCGGTGTTTGCTTGTGTTTGCAGGTGATGAGGCAGTGACAGAGTACATCTCCCCCTGTGCAGAGAGTACGTATAACTACTACATATAGACTCTCATTACCGACCACAAAATCATGATTCTGCAACCTCATCTATTAATTCAAAATCAACCAAACTCCAGTGTGTGTGTGTGTGTGTGTGTGTGTGTGTGTATTGAAAAGTTAATTTACAGAATTAATTTTCTTTGCAGGTGACGGTGTCAACGAGCTGTAAATACCTTGTCTGACTGGACATCTTCTCTTTCATACCTGGAAGTATTTCTGTCAATGACAGAAATGTATAGATGTTTATTTTTTTTTATTTTTTTAGATTTTTGTTGTCTTCCCTTTTTAAACTTTTAAAACGATGTTATAATATCAGTGAATCCCAATTTTTATGTACTTGTAGGAGCAAATTTGTACTTCATACAGTGTTTTAAGCATGAGAATCAGTTCGGTATTTACTGCTGCCTTTCCTCAACACTGGAACCCTTTAACCCACTGAGGTCAAGAAAACCAGGCAATATTTTGTTGTAGTTTTTCGATAGATTTGACAAAATCCGTAATATTCATACGTGAGTGACACATGAGACGTACAAGGTACCAAGAGCAATGTGTGATCGGAGTATTCTGTGTGTGCGTGAGAGAGACAGAATCTTTTTTTCTAGAAAGAAGTAAGTCTAATGAGTGCTAGGTAAATTGTGTGTGTGTGTGTGTGTGTGTGTGTGTGTGTGTGTGTATGCGAGTTTGTGTGTGTGTGCTGTGCCAGTAAAATAAAAAGGTAGATTGATACATCACTACCATAAATTTGAAATGTAACACTGACAAATAAATTTTCCAAAATGACAAAAAGTAAGCGTAAATTGTACTTCTTGGATAATACTGTTTCATTTCAATACTGTTACTTTTGTATTTCTCATTCGGGCATGTATATTTCTTTTTATTATAAATAACAGTTGTGTGTGTACATATTCAGTCATGAGTTAACAACCTTGCCAGAGCTGAATAGTTTCATTTGCATGTTAACAGTTCAGAGAATCAAGGCAAGGGGGTCATAATAGATCATGGTCTTTACACATCTTTTTTTTTTAATGAAGTAAACATGTATACTACCTCAGGCACCACAGCCCTGTATCATTAAGTTACGAACACATGAAACTGCTTCTTCTACTTTCTTACCAAATGTTCCAAAGATACACAACACTACCTGTATCTCGTACAATGTACAGGAAGTAGCTCTCATGCAACATTTGCTGTTTTTAATGATTAAAGTGATAACTTTTTGTCTCGTGTGCTTAGATCACGTGTGCAAAGAGCTATGCGCACCTGGCACAATGCAAGAACTGATATAAAATGATCCGTATTTAATTTGCGTTATAATAATTGATCTTCAAGTGTGCAACAAACATCCCGACGCACCTAATCAGGGATGGGAAATAATGCATGACATAGTAATGCACTACAGTAATTTGTTTACTTTTAACTGTTACTTCTAAATAAGGTATTAGTGCTACTAGAAAGAAATGTTTTGTTTTGGGGTTTTTTTTGTCCTCAGATTTACTGTGAGAAAGAGATGCATGCATGGAGGTTGTGTGATTTGACAGTTGAATCAATGAGTGGGCAGCACGGTGGTGCAGTGGTCAGCACTGTCACCTCACAGTGAGAAGGTTCTGGGTTTGAGTCCCAGCTCGGGCATGAGATCTTTCTGTGTGGAGTCTCCATGTTCTCCCTGTTCCTGTGTGGGTTCTCTCTGGTACTCCAGCTTCCTCCCACAGTCCAAAGACATCAAGAGGGGACGAGGCTGATTGATACTCTAAATTGACCGTAGGTGTGACTGTGAGTGTGAATGGTTGTCTGTGTCTGTGTGTTGAACCTGTGATGGACTGGTGACCTGTCCAGTGTGAACCCCACCTCTCGCCCGAAAGCAGCTGGAATAGGCTCCAGCCCCCCCACCCCACCCTTAACAGAAATAAGCGAAAGAAAATGGATGGATGGATAACTGGTGACCTGTCTAAAGTGTACCCTGCCTCTCACCTACAGACAGCAGCTGGGATAGAATACCGCCCCCAAACAGGATAAGTGGCTGTAAGTGCCCCGACACCCCCCCCCCCCTTTCAATTATAGTATACCATAAATGACCAATTAATAGCCCGGTGTCTCATATAATGGCCGAGGGTCCGACCTCATTTTGTAAAATAGACGCCTGCCTTAAATAAACGCCAGGTTCGTTTAAACGCCTGGGGGCCATTATTTTAGATTAATTTTATCTTAACATGGTTTCAGGGCTGCACGGCGGTGCAGTGGGCAGCACTGTGGCCTCACAGCAAGAAGGTTCTGGGTTTGAGTCCCGGCTCGGGCGCGGGATCTTTCTGTGTGGAGTCTGCATGTTCTCCCCGTGCCTGCGTGGGTTCTCTCTGGTACTCCGGCTTCCTCCCACTGTCCAAAGACATCAAGAGGGGACGAGGCTGATTGATTCTCTAAATTGACTGTAGGTATGAATGTGAGTGTGAATGGTTGTTCGTCTCTGTATGTTGGCCCTGTGATGGACTGGTGACCTGTGCAGGGTGAACCCCGCGACCCTTACTAGTAAGGAATAAGCGGAAGACGACGATGGATGGATGGAATTTGGTTTCATGTAAGATTATGCAATTTATTTTGACTTACCAGTAATTTATGTCGCATGACGTTAGTGCACCGCAAACAGCAAATCTTCAAGCACACGGTTCCATGCAAAAAAAAAGATCTACAAGGTGATAACGCGTCAGCTGTCGACGGGTTGGGAATGTGTAGATCTGCTATTTTGGCCACATGAGACTGTCGTGGAAGTATACGGGCCTCAAGTTGTCACGCCCTTTTTCTTACTGTGTTCTTGTGTAAAATGTTCTCTGGACAATCTTGCTATTTGCACTACTGTTCTTTAAAGTACTACAGTATATTGTTATACCCTGTATACCTATTGCTAAAAAAAAAAAAAAAAAAATAGTGGCCCAGTGCTGGCCAGTGCCAAAATAAATAAAAGCCTGTTACCAATAGACGCCTGGTCTCTTTTAAACGCCCGGGGTCCACATCGATTTTGCAAAATAAACGCCCGGGCTACTAATTGGTCATTTACAGTAGTTAGCATATGCAAGAACTCCAGAGATGAGGCTCAATGGCTGAAGCTGCTGTGGACTGTTTTGGTCCTAGTGCAGTTCATTCTCTGGACTCAAGATCTTCTGCTCCAACCGGGCGCACGCTATGGCCTCTCTTGCCATCTGAAACTTGTTCAGCATGTTCTGGTATGATTCCTGGAATGCTGAGAGGAGTGCAATGTGGCTCATCTGAGTGTCTTCCATTCTACACCTTAGGTTGAAAATCTTCTCCTCCAGCGCCCTGTTATCCTGCTCCAATTCCTTACTCTGACTTGAGCTCTTGCCTTGATCCTCAAATTCCCTGTTCCCCGTCTGTAGTTGGCTGCAATAGGATGTGGATGTGGATGTGTGATGAGTCTGCAGTTTCTGGTTTGCTACCTTAAGTTCATTCAGCAGCCTGTTGTTTTCTTCTTTAAGATTTGTATTTATCTTCATCTGTTGATCCAAATCGAAGTAGACAGCTTTGGTCCGCTCCTCTGTTTGTATCACTTTTTTCTCTTGTGTTTTTATCAGGGTTTCCAGTTCAGCTTTTTCCTTTTTGAGCTCCCTGAGGACACGTTCTAACTTGCTACAGCTCTCACAGGCGGAGGGGTGTAAACCCTGGGCTGTGTGAGGCTCAGCCTCTTTGAGTTGGAGTTCCATGCTGTTTACATTTGCCTGTGGCTTGGCCAGCTTCTGGAATCCACTATTAACAGCGTCACAGCGACTGAATGATTTGTGTATGAACTTATCATTACAAACCTGTTTTTCCTCCTTCTCCTCAAGTAGGACTTTTTCTGCCTCACCCTCATCCATTTTTGTGGCTCCAATCCATCCAAAGCAAGCTGCCTCAAGCTCTACTGTTAGTGTCTGAAGAGCCTGCATCTCTTTCACCAGTGTAGCTTTAATTGCAGCTAACTCAGACCTTAAGGTAGTCATTTGGTTCGTGTAGGTGAAGGCAGTTGGTGTCATGGGATTGCTCTTTTGCGTGAGATCCCAGCAAGCATTTTCTAGCTGTCCCTTGAGGGTCAGATTCTCCTTCAATAGGCCTCTCTCTTGGATGTGGGTTTTGGCCTGAAGAGACTCCAGGGAGGCTTGAAGTCCTTGTAAAAAATTCCTTCCCAACGTCATTTTCAGCTGATTGTTTCTTTTGCACCAATTTCTTGATTGATGCATCATAAGGAATACAGACATGATGAGACGATGAAGTAGGAAAACTGATGATATCTGTTTCAAGGTCTGATACCCAAGAGCAAATGAAAGTGACTAGACTTTATTAATAGAATTTTTAGTCTGCATGCAGCCTTCGGGTATGTAGTCACCTCCGTCATCCTTAGGATCAATCTGACATCTGTAATCTCAGTCATCTTCAGGATCAATCTGACATCTGTAATCTCAGTCATCCTCAGGATCAATCTGACATCTGTAATCTCAGTCATCCTCAGGATCAATCGGACATCTGTAATCTCAGTCATCCTCAGGATCAATCTGACTTCTCAGTCATCTTCAGGAATCAATAAAACATCTGTAATCTCAGTCATCCTCAGGATCAATCTGACATCTGTAATCTCAGTCATCCTCAGGATCAATCTGACTTCTCAGTCATCTTCAGGAATCAATAAAACATCTGTAATCTCAGTCATCTTCAGGATCAATCGGACATCTCAGTCATCCTCAGGATCAATCTGACATCTGTAATCTCAGTCATCCTCAGGATCAATCTGACATCTCAGTCATCCTCAGGATCAATCTGACATCTGTAATCTCAGTCATCTTCAGGATCTATCAGAAGTCTGTCATCTTCACATAATCAGAAGTCTGTTAACTTCATAATCAGTCCCACATCTACAATCTAATTCATGCTAAAGATCAATCAGTTATCTGTAATTTTCGGAATAAATTTGACATCAATAATCTAAATCATCTCCAAAATCTGTGAGAAATTTCTCATTCACAATCAATCGGAAAACTGTCATCTCATTCCTCTTCATCAGACATCTATCATCAACAAAATCAATCGGACATATAGAATCTTAGTCATGTTCAGAATTAATCAGATACGTATAATCTCAGTCACCCTCCTTGTTTGCGCTCAGCATTGAACCGTAGCCTTACTGATTAGATCTAATCCCCTGATACAGGGAATACTTGTTGAAGGAAATAATCAGCACAAATTGGCACTCTTCGCAGATGATATATTAATTTTATTAAAAAAATAGCGTTACCTCTGTCTCCACATAGTCTTAATGAGCATAATAACGTGTGGTGCTATAAGGTTAATGTTTGCCTCATCTTGAAGTGACCTACAGATATTTAAAAATCAGACATATTACAAAAAAGGACAGATTATGAAAATATAAAAAGGAACCTACAATTATAATTGTATTAATATTGAATTATACAATTAAAATTAATGTTCAAAAAACTGACTGGATGTGCGAGATAGTACACTACACATCAAGCAACAATGGGAACTGGAGCTGAATGCAAGAATAGATGATGACTCTTGGGAAAACACATGTTCCAGATGCCAGAAGGAGGTTGGAAGCCAAGTACATGAAGAATTTGACTTTAAGGTTTGGCGGCACAGTGGGCATTCATCCATGTTAGGGGCACTGCATGTACGAGTTTCCAAGGCGATTTGAAGATCTCAGAACAACTGAGGATGAAACGCACTTGATTTCCTCTCCATATCACCTGCAGTGTGGATAATGCACCCAGTGATGTTCAGCTGGAATACACTGACCTGCAGTCTGACGCAGCACAAGCAGAGCACCAAAAGTCAGGTTGGATTGATGGATTTTTTCTCTTCTCTCAAGGAGGATAAGTTTCAAAACATGAGGAGACATGCCCAGGAGAAGTTGGCTCTCTTTGGCCAACATTCTCCATGATTAAAAAATCTAATTACAGATCCTCTCTCACCTACTGTGTGCTCATCGGTCAGCTGTGCTTCGCATCTCCGCCTCATTCAACCTGGCTTTGATGCACTCCTTAAAGCCCAACAGAGACTAGATTTCTCTCACTGAACAAGAAAAAATAACTGAAAAATACCAAATGAGTTGGTTGGACAAAGAATGTAGGCTTTTAAAGGCAACAACTAGCAGTGAACTGAGATGTTTGCTTTGGAGACCTTTTTCTCAAAATCAAAGTTCAGTGACAATCATTATTATATTATATCTTGCTTCATATTCACAGCAAAAGTTGTTACGTCTTTGGAAAGCTTAGAATCTCCTTACAACAGCATATGGAACTTAAAATGTGTTTTGGAGTGAATGTGACTGAAAATGATCATGAATATAGTAAGTCACAAACAGTAAAAGTCTTCACATTTTGTTTACCATTGTTTTGGGAATTCCGATTGAACAAATGACTTTTTTTTTTAAGGCAAACACTTTTTTATTGATTAATCATGAAATATACACTTACCACTTTTACCGACATGTCAAACAATGATTTTTATAGTTATGGTCGATTAAAAAAAAAATATTATGCAGAATTGAATTTATCTTTTTGATCCGGATTCAGACACTGTAAATGTGAAAATTCTTACAATGAACTCACGTTTTGACGAGCAAAGAAACAGAATCATGTCACTGAAATTCTGAGTTGACAGAACTGTAAATGCTAAAGTCTGAAATTCTGAGTTGACAGAACTGTAAATGCTAAAGTCACCAGTAGTAATATGACGGCACCTTTCCGCGTGCATGTGAAAACCTTTGCGCATGCATGTGAAAGCGCGCCCTCGTGCGCGTGCACCCACCCTGCTAAAGGGGGGCGTGTCCGTTACCTTCTGGAGAGCTCAAACAATGGGATTCTGTAACAGCACCTGGGGTTGGCAGCACCGGCATATGGGGTTCTGGGCGAGTACTTAAATACGCCCGGAGTTTGCTGGCTGTATCATACGCGTTTCCGACCCAAGGTGTAAGTGTGAACTCCAACCCGTGTTTTTTCCGGCGAAATCATGGACATGGCTCAGGTTAACGGTAAGTTTTTCCCCAATGCCTATTTGTTTTAATGTGTTTGTGTTTTTTTCTGATATTTATATGCGCACAAACGTGTCCGTTTCCTCTTCCGCACCAATGTGCGATACTATTAAACGTGTCTGATGTAGACGTAATTAGGGTTGTTGGGGTGTGTGACCAAATGCCCCGCATGTGTGTGTGTCTGCGACCCTGTGAAAATCGCCGGAGTAGTGGAATCTATAATGGCTGAACTGTTAGAGGTTGACAACTTTGCGGCCATACTTGACAAGCAGAGCGACGCTGTGAGCAAGCATGAAAACTTCTGGTTGATATACGACGAGGTGAAAATCTCAAACACATGGGAGCCCAAACCACCGGCTGCTCGAAAATTGTTCTGATCTGCAGCTGTAACCAGCTTTCACTCTTTTTAAAAATTTTAGTCTTTATAGATTGTATCTTCGTGTGTGTGTGCCGGTGTTTTAAAATAAATCTATGATGTTTAACTAACACATGATCATTTGCGGTTTGTCTTGACCATGAACACCATACTGCATAATATTTATTACGACCCCTCGCACCCAGGGGGTCTTGGGAGTATAAACAGTCTCCTTGAGGCAGCTAGCGAGACAGGGGCTGCTACACCTGACTTGGACACCATTAAAACATTTTTAGTGGGCCAGGATGCCTCCACACTCCACGCCAGGGCTTTTAAACACTTTCGCCGTAACAGAGCACTGGTCAGCGGTATTGACAAGCAATTTCAGGCTGATCCGGTTGATATGGGCGAGTATTCTGAACACTAATGATGAGATATTTGCTGACGTGTATAGACGTGTTCAGTAAATATGCGGGGGTCCGGTGTCTCAGATCTAAAAGCGGGTGAAGTGTGAGCAGTGGATGCGTCCCTGTAAAACTCCAGACGGATGCGGGAACAGAGTTTTATAATAAACCCTTTCAGAGGCTGATGAAGACACATAACATGGTACAATTTTCCACCCTGAACGAGACCAAGGCGAGTGTTGTGGAGCGGTTTAACAGAACCTTGAAGACACGTATGTGGAAGGATTTAACATCTGTTAATTCAAGGAGATACGAGGACGTGATCCAGGAGCTGGTCAGTGCGTACAACAAGTCTTTTCACAGATCAGTTAAAATGGCTCCTTGTGATGAGAACAGTGAAAATGAGGACATAGTTTTTCACAACTTGTACAAAACAAGACCAGATTCCAAAGTCACACCTTTTAAATGTAAGGTGGGGGGGACAGTGCGAATATCAAAGCTGCGAGGTGTGTTTAGAAAGGGTTATGAACAGACTTCTACAGATGAACACTTTACCGTGACGAGCGCGTGGCCCGAGACCCGCCCCTACATACAGATTATACATACAGATGAACAGACATGGCGGGAGAGCCGGTTAGAGGAACATCTTATGCTCAGGAGCTGCAGCACGTGATAGTGGATAAAAACAAAAGCTTTAAAATTGAGAAAATACTGTCCCGCAAAAAAGAGGCGGGCAAAAACACGGTTCTAGTAAAGTGGTTGGGGTGGCCTGAGAAATTTAATAGCTGGGTTGATGCCCGTGATATCATTGATGTATCATAAATGTCAGAGCCCCATCACAGTGTTCACGGGGTTCTACATCACGCTGCCTAGTCATGCATCAGCACACGTTTATCCAAATAACAAGATATGGAACAACATGACAAAACTGGCCAGGACTATTGTTTTAAATGAGCCATACCAGGTGGGTGTTATTGAAGTACAATACCCCAGGATTTGGGCTTGTTTTCCCGCCTCCGACGCCGTCATCACCGTGACGACGACGAATCATGTGACAAAGAGTGTGGAATCAAAAGACACTCTGCTAACAGTGGGACATTATGATTCAGTTAAAAGAGGTTAATGCAAAGCTCGCCACCCACACCACGTATGGGGTCATACACTTTGCGTACAACAACATAAGCAATAGGGTTTACATCGGGTGGTTTGAACCGTCTACGAACAAAACACAAGATGCTACTCAAATGACCACCGTCACGCTGCGCGGGCGACGTGCCCCCCACGTGAGCGACGATGGGCGATATATGACCTATTACATCAGTGGTTCTCAAAGTTTTTCTGTCACTCCCCCCTTCGGAGGTAGAAAAGTTTTCATTCTCCCCCACGCCAATTTTTTGGACAAAATAGGCCATGTTTAACTGTATTGACCTATTAAAAATTACAAACATTCCTTTAGTTTTTCAGAACTAGAAAAAATGAAATAAAATGTGTCTCATCCCTGTCACCCTATCCCCCACCCTCTCAACCTTTTAAAAGCAGACTTTAGACCTTCCTTTTTGTTCAGGCTTATAGTTGGGCTGCTTAGGCTGGCCCTTAGATATGCTGCTATAGTCTTAGACTGACGGGGATCTCCCATGGTGCACTGGGCTTCTCTCGACTCCTCTCTGTCCTCCTATATTTGTCATACAGAAATCATACTCATACATATTACTAACTCATCTTCTCCGGAGCCTTTGGGCTCCACTCATCCCAGATCCCGGGTGCTGCTGGAGGAGGCTACAGACCTGAAGAGGCTCAAGCTGCCACCCGTAGCTCCACCTGCTCACGTCCCCGTCTGTCCATCAGTCTCTTCCTTTTCTCTCTCTCTTTATCTGTCCCACTCTTTCCTTCTGCATAAATGTCTTCCTCCATTATCTGTCTTTGTCTCTGCCCCGCTCTCCTGCTCTCTTTCCCCCCAACCTAACGACGAACTAATGTTTGGATGTCGGAAATTTTTTCGCGGTAGAACCATAAACAAAGCGAAAGTTGAGGGGGGAAATAATGATTGTTTGTTTGAATGTCGTGCGACTCGCGCCACCCCGGAGGCATCACATAAAACACTCTATGAATAATAATAAACACTAAAAAGAAAGAAGAGACCCAGGTTTTTTTATAGTCTTTAGCCTGGATTAATCTGTAGGACCCTCACTCGGCAGCCCTGGCACAGGCACCCCCGTGGCACATCATCGACGAATAGCAGGAGAGCCCCCACTCTGCACACAGCAGACCACACTCAGGAACCTGCAACGCACCCGCTGAACTTCCTTCCTATCGCAGTCCCCCTCTCGTCCAGCAGCACAGGGTCTGCTTTGTTGGTCGTCTTGGTTCCTGACATAAATGCCAGCAGTTACCTCAGTTAGGTTTATTTTCAGAGGTAAAAAAACGAAAAAAAAGACTTTAGCCAACGAACCTCATCACAGGTTGTTGAATATCAGCTGCTGCATATGAAAGTTGGGTTTAAATGACAAACGTCACTAAAGCAGATGAACCCCTCCCTCTGTCCCCATCCAATGACAGCAGGTCAAGGCTCCAGCCCCCCCCCCAACCATCATTAGGACTGTAAATCTCATCCTGATGTCAGCTGCTGCATATTAGCCTTGATTTTTAAAGGCATAGATGAGGTAAGATGGTCCTGCACATCCACCATTTGCAAAGCTTCAGGTGACGAGTGGACTGCAGTTCTTATTGGTGAACATGGAATTGGCAACTGCAAGCTGTTGGCTGACCCTCTCTAACTGCAATTTCAGGGCCTCCTTAAAGTTCATCTCCTCCGTACACTTTTGGCGTTTGTATAGTTCTTGCTCTGTGCGCATCAACTCTATTTGGTTAAGCATGTTTTGTTGTGTTACTTGACTCTCCTCCAGTTCATGCTGCAGCTTATGAATCTTTTGCTCCATCTGGGAATGCAGGTTGGCCATTTTAATTTGACTAACCTTAACCTGGTCCCTCCATTCAATTATCTCCTCAATTTCCTTCTTATTCCTCTCATAATCATTCTGCTTCTTAAGTCGGTCTTTACGTTTCCTGTTCTCCCTCGCCAGCTGTTTGTGACCAGATGGACCCTCCTCCACCAAAACCTGGGAGTTCTTCTCCTCTCCCTTCATTTGTTTGGCAGGACCTTCATCCTGGCTGTTCCTGCCCAGGTTCACTGCACCTTTGTCTTCAACGGGAAGTTTCTCTTTTGTTATCTTCTCTAAAGTTTGAAGCCTGTTTATTTCTTTTTGCAGTGCTTCATTCCTCTTTTTCTCCTCATCCAGAAGGAGGTCTAAATTCTTCTTTACCTTTAATATTTTCTTAGCTTGCTTAGTTCGTTCCTTCACCTTTGTGTTCAGTTCTCCCTTTTCCTTCTCAAGATCTTCTACGCGCTGTGTTAACATGACACCTGCAGTCTGGCTTTGGGCTAACTGCTTCTCTGTGGCCTTCTGATGGCTTTCCAGTTCCTCTTTAGCTCGCAGACAAGTTTCCAGCTCTTTAACACGTGAAGCCAGCTGGTCTTTGTCCCGCTGAAGGACATTTAGTACCATGTCCTTGTCTGTCAGCTGCTTTTTGAACCGGTGAACCTCATTCTCTGTGCTGTTAGCTTGTGCCTCTGCCTTGGCCAGCTTCTGGGACATTATCTTTGCAGCCTCCATCTGATTGGATGCTTCCTCAATGAATCTATTTCTAAAACTTTGGTATTCCTCCCTCTCCTGCAGCAGAGCTTTCTGTGTTGCTATGTGAACAGCCAGCCAATGCTCAGCCCTCTCTGTGGCTGCAGCCAGGCGAGTGCGAACAGAATTGAGGTCTGCTTGTAGTCTCTCATGAGTCTGCAGTTCTTTTTCCAGTTTAGAATTAAAGTCAGACTCTAAGGCTGTCATTTTGTTGTTACAGTCCAAGACAGTTTGGCTCAGGATATCAGAATTCATTCTGAGATCTCGGTGAGCATCCTCCAGTTCACTCTTGAGGATCTCGTTCTGATCCATGAGGCCTCTTTCCTTGGCTGTGCTTTTGACCTGTAAATCTTCAAGGTCTGTTTTTAGGTTCGTTACCTGCTCTTGTAAGGAGGAATTTTTCTGGAGCAGCTTCTCCTCCCTCTCACCGGCCTCACTCATCAACACCTGCACTCCATTCTGCTCCCTGAGGTGATTGGCGACTTCTTCCTCATGCAAGATAAATGACTTCAGAGTTCTCTTCAGTAAATCCCTCTCCATTTTCAGTTGGTTCACCTTGAGTTTGGAGCACTCATATTTTTGGAATACATTCTGTAGCTTCGGCATGGTGTCAAAGTCAACTTCTCCTATTAAGTCCAGTTTCTGTTTCGAGAGGGGAGCAGCACAAAGGCTGGGAACGTCTGATGAAGGACTGAGAACACTGTCACTGCTGCAAGATTCACTTGAACAGTCTGTTTCCAGCTCTCCTTCTGCCCTATCTAGCTCAGATGTCCTCACCTCTGTGCTGTCAGGACTGGATGTCGTAAGAGTTGATGAAGTCAGAATTTCCCCCTTCACCCCATCAGATAACCTGGAGGATTCAGTGATTTCTTCAACTCCAAAGGCTTCAGAGGAAAAGTCCATTTCAACATTAGACTCTTCCATCATGTCTGCCCTTGGGTTGCAGTTTCGAGATGTACTTGGGAGTGATTGCCATTTTGCTGTCTCATTCTCTGTCAGGGTAGAATTGAAATTGTTTGCAGCTACAGGAGAATGACGACTTCCCTCACCCGCCTCTTTGGAAGAGGTTTCATTTTCACTCAGCATTTCTAAGGACTTATGCATACCAGGGTCTTCACACCGAGTCTCAGAGTCTGACCGGTATTCACTAGAATCCAGTAGAATACCGTTTTTTTTCCTTAGCCTTTTGAAGGTTTTTTTTTCACGGTGGACATCCCGCTGATATGCAACTGAATCTGAACTGGAATCTGAAGAATCCTGCCCTTCATTGGTCTTCTCAAGTCCCGACTTAATAAATGGATACCTTTTCTTGTCTTTAGTCATATTTCTTCGTTGGGGGATTTATACTCTGCACAATACACTGATGTGTACTTATAAAGTCTGTGTCTATACTCAAGATGGATCCTGAATTTGTTTGGTGGGATGACTCCTTCTCTTTTTATTGTGACATCATGTCCAGCAGCCCACTTATAAGATCCCTGAATCGGGATCTCAGTGATCTAAATGACTGACAGTGGGTTCAGTGATGATCACTGAATTTCACTGTCCACAACATTGTGGATCCTCTGTGTTCTGACTGAGACTTGAGGCGAGGGGTAGGCGCCTGATTTCATCTACTGCTCCGGGGACTTTAGGGAGAATTTGTCCTTTGCCCCTCATATCTTTCTCAAAAGGTACCTGTCTCCAACAGAAATTCCACAATATGGAGGCACACGTCCAAATTTGGACAATTTTGGACCCCAAACAAAGGCTATTTCCTCCTAGGGCATTAATGGTCATTAATTTGGATTTTACAAGCCCTCAAATTCAGGGAGACACTTTTCCTCTTACAATGGAAACCAATGGGGAGGCTGTCTCCTCTCACATGCTCTAAACCACACACTTCTCACGTCTAGACTAAAACTCCCACACTTTCGAAGAAAAACACACCACTGAGTTCCTGACAAAAATCTCAACAAAAATATGGGATTACATTTCACTTTTGACCAAATTCTGGGGACTCATTGCCTTTTTTTCATACCAAAAACTGTCAAAATTAAAGCTGCAAGCAGCTTTGTTAGGGCCTGAGCCTCCTCACACCCGCAGCCAGGTGGCAATTGTCTGCCCAAATCCAACTGTGTAATTGGCAAATCCTTGGACTTATAGTTAGGAGATAGAAGCCTGACTGTGTGTTCACACCAAACGCGAATTTGCACATTCACGCTAAGATTTTCCATACAAAGTCTATGCAAACGAGCGAATGACGCGAATTTTTAGTCAGGCGGCCCGAATGATGCGAATGCGCGAAATTTGCAATGCAAAATTACGGTATTCGCACAAGTTGAAAATATTAAACTTTGGCCAAAAATTCGCGTTACGACAACCAATCAGCGTTGAGGTTGTCCCAACGTCACAGCTGACAGTGTCACAAGATGGAGGACAAGTTGATTGTGGCAATGTGTGGGAACCCTGTGCTCTAGTCCAGCAGGTGAAGGAGAATCAGGCTAGCGCCTCCACTCTGACGACGGCAGGGTTGCTAGGCGCGTTAGCTGAGCAGGCGAGCAAGGCTACTTAGCTTGCCTCGAAGTTGCAAAAAAAAAGTTTTCAAACTCACACTCTCTGCAGTAAAGGCTCTCTGGTTCTCACGTAAAAGTGCGTTGGCTCAGCACAGTCTTTAGTTCCACATAAAAGGTGTGGATAAATTTATCATTTGCAAGGCGTAGTAGCAGCTCAGCTTAGTATAACAAGATGAACTAGTACAAGACTGACCAAGAAGTATACAACGGGATGTTCTGACCCAGGTATCACCCCTCCCCTGCAGCTTACAAGACATAATAATTACAGAAGTAGCATGACACAGAGCAAGCGAAATTAACAGAATGCATCAGACACAGACAGGACAGAGTAGAGTTATGAAACAAGGAAAACAGATAAAGTTGCTTTCACAGCCTCAACGTCACCGAGACTATAGGAAGAAGTGGGACAGGAACAGATGATGCTGGCACGCCGACCAGATGGAATAATCTGCCTGATGACAACAAAGATCAAAAATACACACTTGCACGCATAAGCGATCACATAAGCACCTCCTTGTAACACATAAATACTGGAGAGATACCGAGATCGTTGGACTTCTTGCCCCAACGCCAGGGACAACGCATCTGCGTATGCTGACTCCAGGATAAGGGAAGACGATCTCCAGAGCTCTGGATCTTTTCTGTTGATCTGAATAAATTATTGTGAACGAATCAGAACTTGTCCTCCCAAGATTTTGAACAGCGCAATATATTGTATAGTCTCAAAAAAAGCATAAAATATGGCAACTGGACTAATCTCGTGAGAGTAGAAGACGTTTCGCCTCTCATCCAAGAGGCTTCTTCAGTTCTGAATCCTGGTGGGGAATATCAGCTATATATCTACCAGGAGGGTGGTGGCAAAAAACGATAAAAAACTGGTCGTATGACCCGAAACCAATGACTCGTCAGGTGTTAATGGGAGTTGTTGGCCTGAAGACCAACCCGAAACCAATGACTCGTCAGGTGTTAGTGAGAGTCGTTGGTCTGGCTGGGCTGTCGTTACCTCTCCCAGCCCTCTCGGGAGGGTCGTTGGGGTCACCTGGCTGCAAGTGAGAACGATGGCTGCTCCTCCTTGGGAGGGATTTAGGCACAGCATTGTTAGTGGGAGACAAGTGATGTCTGAGACCTCCTCCTCTATTCAGAGATGGCCGTTCTAGTTTGACATGAATGGCTTCCTTCACACCTCTCTCAAACCACCTGTCTTCTCTGGCTAGAACGCGTGCCTTGTGGTCATCAAAGGAGTGCCCCTTCTCCTTGAGATGGAGCTGGACCGCTGAGTCCTGGCCTGTGGTGGTGGCCCTTCTGTGTTGTGCCATGCGTTTGTGTAGTGGCTGCTTAGTTTCCCCAATGTACAAGCATTCCTCATTGCACTGCACTGCGTACACTACGTTGCTTTGTTTCTCCCTCGGAATTTTGTCCTTGGGATGCACAAGGTTCTGCCTCAGAGTGTTGCAGGGCTTGAAATGTACTGGGATCTGGTGGGTGTTAAAGATCCTCCTGAGTTTCTCTGAGACTCCTGCCACATAGGGGATGACAATATTGTTTCTCTTCCTGTGGCCCTTGTCTTTCTTATCTCCCCTGGGCTTTCTAGTTATTTTGATAAAAGCCCAGTTAGGATAACCACAAGTTTGAAGAGCAGAGTGAATATGTTTGTGTTCCCTTTGTTTCCCATTCGCCTCAGATGGGATGTTCTGCGCTATGTGTTTTAGAGTACGGATGACCCCCAGTTTGTGTTACAGCGGGTGGTGTGAATCAAACAGGAGGTACAGATCCGTGTGGGTGGGTTTCCTGCAGACACCAATATTGAGTTCCCCATTAGTTTCAATGCTTACTATGCAATCTAGAAACGCCAAGCAGTTGTCTTTGACATCCTCTCTTGTAAACTGGATGTTTTTATGCACCGAGTTAAGGTGTTTTGTGAAAGGTTCCACTTCACCCTTCCTGATGGTGACCCATGTGTCATCCACATATTCGAACCAGTGGAGGCACTGGTTCGGATATGTGAGTGGCCACTGAAGGTCCTCAGTGCCACACTCTCCATCACCTCCATATAACGGTTAGCTACAATAGAGGAATATATTGTATACTCTGTGGGTCCTTCTGATTGATTAATGATGACTTGTTGAAAAATTCTTACAAAGGTTACAAAACATGTTTTTTTACTGAAATTACCATTCAAAGGACCGCTCTGCTTTGCGACAGGAAGCGTGTCCATCCACTTGTGCCTGACAGTCCTCTTTTCCGCACTACGCTGAAAAAACAAATCAGGTCAACAGGAAGTCATACCCTCGCAGGTTATGACCACTTGAAAGCCAATGTCATTATTATCATACTTCTGGGGGCGACAACAAGCCTTAAAATGTATTAGAAAGTATGCATAATGAAAGAAAAAATAATACTGTTTAACATTTAAAATCTTAATGGAGAAACGTTTGAATAACACTAATTAACATCACCTCAGTACCAGTGATGCATTTTTAGACATGCAATGTTTCACCATGAAAATGAGAAATGATCTCCTTCATTTACTCCCACAAAAATGGAATTCCTTCAGGACAGTGATTTCCTGTCATGTAACAGCTATTCGGAGTTGGCAGATCTGTAAATGCTAAAATTCTAACATGATCTCATTTATTGACAAGCAAAGTAAAGGAATCCAGTCATGTAAGTCATCTCCTGTCAAGTCACAGATATTCTGAGTTGACAGAAAATTAAATGCAAAAATTCGGAATTGATCTCATTTATTGAGAAGCAAAGAAAAGGAATCCAGTCATGTCAGTGATCTCCTGTCAAGTCACAGATATTCCGAGTTGACAGAACTGTAAATGCTAACATTCTAAAATGATCCCTCTTATTATCTAGCAAACTCAAGGAATCCAGTCATGTCAGTGATCTCCTGTTAAGTCACAGATATTCGGATTTGAAAGATTTGTAAATGCTAAAATTCTAAAATGATCTCATTTATTGATTAGCAAAGTCAAGGAGTCCGGTCATGTCAGCCATCTCCTGTCAAATCATTGATATTCTGAGTTTACAGAAAATTAAATGCAAAAATTCAGAATTGATCTCATTTATTGAGTAGCAAAGAAAAGGAATCTAGTCATGTCAGTGATCTCCTGTCAAGTCACAGAAATTCCGAGTTGACAGGACTGTAAATGCTAATATTCTAAAATGATCCCTCTTATTACCTAGCAACGTCAAGGAATCCAGTCATGTCAGTGATCTCCTGTCAAGTCACTTTAGCATTTAATGTTCTGTCAACTCGGAATTTCTGTTACTTGACAGGAGATCACTGACATGACTGGATTCCTTTTATTTGCTAGTCAATAAGTGGGATCATTTTAGAATTTAGCATTTAATGTTCTGTCAACTCTGAATTTCTGTGACTTGACTGGAGATCACTGACATGACTGGATTCGTTCGCTAGTCAATAAGTGAGATCATTTCAGAATGTTAGTATTTAATGTTCTGTCAACTCAGAATATCAGTGACTTGACAGGAGATCACTGACATGATTGGATTCCTTTGCTACTAAATAAGTGAGATCATTTCAGAATGTTAACATTTAATGTTCTGACAACTCCGAATATCAGTGACTTGACTGGAGATCACTGACATGACTGGATTCCTTTTCTTTGCTCGTCAATCAATGAGATTATTTCCGAATGTTTGCATTTACAGTTCTGACAACTCCGAATATCAGTGACTTGACAGGAGATCACTGACATGATTGGATTCCTTTTCTTTGCCACTCAATAAATGAGATCATTTCCAAATGTTTGCATTTACAGTTCTGTCAACTAAGAATATCTGTGATTTTACAGGAGATAACTAACAGGACTGGATTCCTTTACTTTGCTTGTTAATAAATGGGATCATTTTAGAATTTTTGCATTTACAGTTCTTCCAACTGAGAATACCTGTGACCTGAAGGAATTGCATTTTTGAGGGAGTAAATGAAGGAGATCATTTCTCATTTTCATGGTGAAACATTGCAGGTCTAAAGATCCATAACTGGTACTGAGGTGATGTTAATAAGTGATATTCAAACGTTTGTCCATTAAGATGTGAAATGTTAAACATTAATATTTTTCCTTTCAATATGCATACTTTCTAATACATTTTAAGGCTTGTTGTCGCCCCCAGAAGTATGATAATAATGACATTGGCTTTCAAGTGGTCATAACCTGCGAGGCTATCGACTTCCTGTTGACCTGATTTGTTTTTTCAGCGTAGTGCGGAAAAGAGGACTGTCAGACACGAGTGGATGGACACGCTTCATGTCGCGAGGCAGAGCGTTCCTTGGAATGGTTCTTTCAGTAAAAAAACATGTTTTTTATTCTTTTATGTGGAACGAAAGACATGCTGAGCCAGCGCGCTTTTATGTGAGAACCAGGGAGTCTTTACTTCCGTGAGTGTGAGTTTGAAAACTTGTTTGTTTTTTGTTTTTACAAATTCGAGGCAAGCTAAGTAGCCTCGCTCGCCTGCTCAGCTAACTAGCCTAGCAACCCTGCCGTCATCAGAGGGAAGGCGTTGGCCTGATTGTCCTCCACCTGCTGGACGAGAGGGGGACTGCGGTAGGAAAGAAGTTCAGCGGATGCGTTGCAGGTTCCTGAGTGTGGTCTGCTGTGTGCAGAGTGGGGGCTCTCCTGCTATTCGTCGATGATGTGCCGCGGGGGTGCCAGTGCCAGGGCTGCGGAGTGAGGTTCCTACAGATGAATAAAGGCGAAAGACTACAAATACCTGGTTCTCTTTTGAGGCTTTATTATTATTCGTACAGTGTTTTATGTTCTTAGATGTGAAATACTTGAAATTTCATTGAATACACCCTTGAAATTCAGAGACTGTGTTTGTGGTGGTATTTCTCCTATTTTGCTGAACAACTGCACAGGTAAATAGAATTCTGTCAATAAATGGGTAACATTTCATTGGTTTATCATAACCTTGCTTATTCCCATAGCCTCTCAGTGATTATTCAAAGATTGAGAGTCATCGTTAACCCAAGACAGGTTATTTCATTGTGCGATGTCTCTTTGAAAATATTTCACGCTGGAAGTAGTTCAATGATAGTAGGAGCCGAGGGTGAAATGGTTAATGTAGCTTTTAATGTTCTGTCAACTTGGAATTTCTGTGACTTGACAGGAGATCACTGACATGACTGGATTCCTTTGCTAGTCCATAAGTGAGATAATTTCAGAATTTAGCATTTAATGTTCTGTCAACTCGGAATATCTGTGACTTGACAGGAGATCACTGACATGACTGGATTCCTTTGCTCGTCATTAAGTGAGATCATTTCAGAATTGAGCATTTAATGTCCTGTCAACTCGGAATTTCTGTGACTTGACAGGAGATCACTGACATGACTGGATTCCTTTTCTACTCAATAAGTGAGATCATTTCAGAATGTTTGCATTTAATGTTCTGTCAACTCGGAATATCTGTGACTTGACTGGAGATCACTGACATGACTGGATTCCTTTGCTAGTCCATAAGTGAGATAATTTCAGAATTTAGCATTTAATGTTCTGTCAACTCGGAATATCTGTGACTTGACAGGAGATCACTGACATGACTGGATTCCTTTGCTCGTCATTAAGTGAGATCATTTCAGATTTGATCATTTAATGTCCTGTCAACTCGGAATTTCTGTGACTTGACAGGAGATCACTGACATGACTGGATTCCTTTTCTACTCAATAAGTGAGATCATTTCAGAATGTTTGCATTTAATGTTCTGTCAACTCGGAATATCTGTGACTTGACTGGAGATCACTGACATGACTGGATTCCTTCGCTAGTCAATAAGTGAGATCATTTCAGAATTGAGCATTTAATGTTCTGTCAACTCGAAATTTCTGTGACTTGACAGGAGATCACTGACATGACTGGATTCCTTTTCTAGTCAACAAGTGAGATCATTTCAGAATGTTAGCATTTAATGTTCTGTCAACTCGGAATATCTATGACTTGACTGGGGATCACTGACATGACTGGATTCCTTTGCTAGTCAGTAAGTGAGATCATTTCAGAATGTTTCCATTTACAGTTCTGTCAACTAAGAATATCTGTTATTTTACAGGAGATCACTAACTGGATTCCTTTACTTTGCTAGTTAATAAATGGGATCATATTAGAATTTTAGCATTTACAGTTCTTCCAACTCAGAATACCTGTGACCTGAAGGAATTGCATTTTTGAGGGAGTAAATGAAGGAGATCATTTCTCATTTTCATGGTGAAACATTGCAGGTCTAAAGATGCATAACTGGTACTGAGGTGATGTTAATTAGTGTTATTCAAACGTTTCTCCATAAAGATGTTAAACATTATTATTTTTCCTTTCATTATGCATACTTTCTAATACATTTTAAGGCTTGTTGTCGCCCCCAGAAGTATGATAATAATGAAATTGGTTTTCAAGTGGTCATAACCTGCGAGGGTATCGACTTCCTGTTGACCTGATTTGTTTTTTCAGCGTAGTGCGGAAAAGAGGACTGTTAGGCACAAGTGGATGGACACGCTTCATGTCGCGAGGCAGAACGTTCCTTGGAATGGTTCTTTCAATAAAAAAACATGTTTTTTATTCTTTTATGTGGAACGAAAGACATGCTGAGCCAGCGCGCTTTTATGTGAGAACCAAGGAGTCTTTACTGCCGTGAGTGTGAGTTTGAAAACTTGTTTGTTTTTTGTTTTTACAACTTCGAGGCAAGCTAAGTAGCCTCGCTCGCCTGCTCAGCTAACTAGCCTAGCAACCCTGCCGTCATCAGAGGGGAGGCGTTGGCCTGATTGTCCTCCACCTGCTGGACGAGAGGGGCACTGCGGTAGGAAGGAAGTTCAGCGGATACGTTGCAGGTTCCTGAGTATGGTCTGCTGTGTGCAGAGTGGGGGCTCCCCTGCTATTCGTCGATGATGTGCCGCGGGGGGGCCTGTGCCAGGGCTGCGGAGTGAGGTTCCTACAGATGAATAAAGGCGAAAGACTACAAATACCTGGTTCTCTTTTGAGGCTTTATTGTTATTCGTACAGTATTTTATGTTCTTAGATGTGAAATACTTGAAATTTCATTGAATACACCCTTGAAATTCAGAGACTGTGTTTGTGGTGGTATTTCTCCTATTTTGCTGAACAACTGCACAGGTAAATAGAATTCTGTCAATAAATGGGTAACATTTCATTGGTTTATCATAACCTTGCTTTTTCCCATAGCCTCTCAGTGATTATTCAAAGAGTGAGAGTCATCGTTAACCCAAGAAAGGTTATTTCATTGTGCGATGTCTCTTTGAAAATGTTTGACGCTGGAAGTAGTTCAATGATAGTAGGAGCCGAGGGTGAAATGGTTAATGTAGCATTTATTGTTCTGTCAACTTGAAATTTCATTGAGTTGACAGGAGATCACTGACATGACTGGATTCCTTTGCTAGTCATTAAGTGAGATCATTTCAGAATGAGCATTTAATGTTCTATCAACTCGGAATTTCTGTGACTTGACAGGAGATAACTGACATGACTGGATTCCTTTGCTAGTCAATAAGTGAGATCATTTCAGAATTTAGCATTTAATGTTCTGTCAACTCGGAATATCTGTGACTTGACAGGAGATCACTGACATGACTGGATTCCTTTGCTCGTCATTAAGTGAGATCATTTCAGAATTGAGCATTTAATGTCCTGTCAACTCGGAATTTCTGTGACTTGACAGGAGGTCACTGACATGACTGGATTCCTTTTCTACTCAATAAGTGAGATCATTTCAGAATGTTAGCATTTAATGTTCTGTCAACTCGGAATATCTGTGACTTGCCTGGGGATCACTGACATGACTGGATTCCTTTGCTAGTCAGTAAGTGAGATCATTTCAGAATGTTAGCATTTAATGTTCTGTCCACTCGGAATATCTGTGACTTGACTAGAGATCACTGACATGACTGGATTCCTTTTCTTTGCTCGTCAATAAATGAGATCATTTCAGAATTTAACATTTAATTTTCTGTCAACTCGGAATTTCTGTGACTTGACAGGAGATCACTGACATGACTGGATTCCTTCGCTAGTCAATAAGTGAGATCATTTCACAATGTTAGCATTTAATGTTCTGTCAACTTGGAATTTCTTTGACTTGACAGGAGGTCACTGACATGACTGAATTCCTGTGCTAGTCAATAAGTGAGATCATTTAAGAATGAGCATTTAATGTTCTGTCAACTCGGAATTTCTTTGACTTCACAGGAGATCACTGACATGACTGGATTCCTTTGCTCGTCAATAAGTGAGATCATTTTAGATTTGAGCATTTAATGTCCTGTCAACTCGGAATTTCATTGACTTGACAGGAGATCACTGACATGACTGGATTCCTTTGCTAGTAAATAAGTGAGATCATTTCAGAATGTTAGCATTTAATGTTCTGTCAACTCTGAATTTCTGTGACTTGACTGGAGATCACTGACATGACTGGATTCCTTTGCTAGTCATTAAGTGAGATCATTTCAGAATGAGCATTTAATATTCTGTCAACTCGAAATTTCTGTGACTTGATAGGAGGTCACTGACATGACTGGATTCCTTTGCTAGTCAATAAGTGAGATCATTTCAGAATTGAGCATTTAATGTCCTGTCAACTCGGAATTTCTGTGACTTGACTGGAGATCACTGACATGACTGGATTCCTTTTCTACTCAATAAGTGAGATCATTTCAAAATGTTAGCATTTAATGTTCTGTCAACTCGGAATATCTGTGACTTGACAGGAGATCACTGACATGACTGGATTCCTTTGCTAGTCAATAAGTGAGATCATTTCAGAATTTAGCATTTAATTTTCTGTCAACTCTGCATTTCTGTGACTTGACAGGAGATCACTGACATGACTGGATTCCTTCTCTAGTCAATAAGTGAGATCATTTAAGAATGAGCATTTAATGTTCTGTCAACCTTGTAATTTCTGTGACTTCACAGGAGATCACTGACATGACTGGATTCCTGTGCTAGTCAATAAGTGAGATCATTTCAGAATGAGCATTTAATGTTCTGTCAACTTGGAATTTCAGTGAGTTGAAAGGAGATCACTGACATGACTGGATTCCTTTGCTAGTCAATAAGTGAGATCATTTCAGAATTTAGCATTTAATGTTTTGTAAACTCGGAATTTCTGTGACTTGACTGGGGATCACTGACATGACTGGATTCCTTTGCTAGTCAATAAGTGAGATCATTTCAGAATGTTAGCATTTAAATTTCTGTTAACTCGGAATATCAGTGACTTGACAGGAGATCACTGACATGACTGGATTCCTTTTCTTTGCTCATCAATAAATGAGATAATTTCCGAATGTTTCCATTTACAGTTCTGTCAACTAAGAATATCTGTTATTTCACAGGAGATCACTAACTGGATTCCTTTACTTTGCTAGTTAATAAATGGGATCATTTTAGATTTTTAGCATTTACAGTTCTTCCAACTCAGAATACCTGTGACCTGAAGGAATTGCATTTTTGAGGGAGTAATTGAAGGAGATCATTTCTCATTTTCATGGTGAAACATTGCAGGTCTAAAGATGCATAACTGGTACTGAGGTGATGTTAATTAGTGTCATTCAAACGTTTCTCCATTAAGATGTTAAACATTATTATTTTTCCTTTCATTATGCATACTTTCTAATACATTTAAGGCTTGTTATCGCCCCCAGAAGTATGATAATAATGACATTGGTTTTCAAGTGGTCATAACCTGCGAGGGTATGACTTCCTTTTGACCCGATTTGTTTTTTCGGCGTAGTGCGGAAAAGAGGACTGTTAGGCACAAGTGGATGGACACGCTTCATGTCGCGAGGCAGAACGTTCCTTGGAATGGTTCTCTCAGTAAAAAAACATGATTTTTATTCTTTTATGTGGAACGAAAGACAGTGCTGAGCCAGCGCGCTTTTATGTGAGAACGAGGGAGTCTTTACTGCCGTGAGTTTGAGTTTGAAAACTTGTTTGTTTTTTTGTTTTTACAACTTCGAGGCAAGCTAAGTAGCCTCGCTCGCCTGCTCAGCTAACTAGCCTAGCAACCCTGCCGTCATCAGAGGGGAGGCCCTCGCCTGATTGTCCTCCACCTGCTGGACGAGAGGGGGACTGCGGTAGGAAGGAAGTTCAGGGGATGCGTTGCAGGTTCCTGAGTGTGGTCTGCTGTGTGCAGAGTGGGGGCTCTCCTGCTATTCGTCGATGATGTGCCGCGGGGGTGCCTGTGCCAGGGCTGCAGAGTGAGGTTCCTACAGATGAATAAAGGCGAAAGACGACAAATACCTGGTTCTCTTTTGAGGCTTTATTATTATTCGTACAGTGTTTTATGTTCTTAGATGTGAAATACTTGAAATTTCATTGAATACACCCTTGAAATTCAGAGACTGTGTTTGTGGTGGTATTTCTCCTATTTTGCTGAACAACTGCACAGGTAAATAGAATTCTGTCAATAAATGGGTAACATTTCATTGGTTTATCATAACCATGCTTATTCCCATAGCCTCTCAGTGATTATTCAAAGAGTGAGAGTCATAGTTTACCCAAGACAGGTTATTTCATTGTGCGATGTCTCTTTGAAAATATTTGACGCTGGAAGTAGTTCAATGGTACTAGGAGCCGAGGGTGAAAGGGTAAATGTAGCATGTAATGTTCTGTCAACTTGGAATTTCAGTGAGTTGACAGGAGATCACTGACATGACTGGATTCCTTTTCTAGTCAATAAGTGAGATCATTTCAGAATGAGCATTTAATGTTCTGTCAACTCGGAATATCTGTGAATTGACTGGGGATCACTGACATGACTGGATTCCTTTCCTAGTCCTTAAGTGAGATCATTTCAGAATGAGCATTTAATATTCTGTCAACTCGAAATTTCTGTGACTTGATAGGAGGTCACTGACATGACTGGATTCCTTTGCTAGTAAATAAGTGAGATCATTTCAGAATGTTAGCATTTAATGTTCTGTCAACTCGGAATTTCTGTGACTTGACTGGGGATCACTGACATGACTGGATTCCTTTGCTAGTCAATAAGTGAGATCATTTCAGAATTTAGCATTTAATGTTCTGTAAACTCGCAATATCTGTGACTTGACTGGGGATCACTGACATGACTGGATTCCTTTGCTAGTCAATAAGTGAGATCATTTCAGAATTTAGTATTTAATTTTCTGTCAACTCTGAATTTCTGTGACTTGACAGGAGATCACTGACATGACTGGATTCCTTTGCGAGCCAATAAGTGAGATCATTTCAGAATGTTAGCATTTAATGTTCTGTCAACTCGGAATATCTGTGACTTGACTGGAGATCACTGACATGACTGGATTCCTGTGCTAGTCAATAAGTGAGATCATTTCAGAATGAGCATTTACAGTTCTGACAACTCAGAATATCAGTGACTTGACAGGAGATCACTGACATGACTGGCTTCCTTTTCTTTGCTCATCAATAAATGAGATAATTTCCGAATGTTTCCATTTACAGTTCTGTCAACTAAGAATATCTGTTATTTTACAGGAGATCACTAACTGGATTCCTTTACTTTGCTAGTTAATAAATGGGATCATTTTAGATTTTTAGCATTTACAGTTCTTCCAACTCAGAATACCTGTGACCTGAAGGAATTGCATTTTTGAGGGAGTAATTGAAGGAGATCATTTCTCATTTTCATGGTGAAACATTGCAGGTCTAAAGATTGATAACTGGTACTGAGGTGATGTTTATTAGTGTTATTCAAACGTTTCTCCATTAAGATGTTAAACATTATTATTTTTCCTTTCATTATGCATACTTTCTAATACATTTTAAGGCTTGTTGTCGCCCCCAGAAGTATGATAATAATGACATTGGCTTTCAAGTGGTCATAACCTGCGAGGGTATCGACTTCCTTTTGACCTGATTTGTTTTTTCAGCGTAGTGCGGAAAAGAGGACTGTTTGGAACAAGTGGATGGACACGCTTCATGTCGCGAGGCAGAACGTTCCTTGGAATGGTTCTCTCAGTAAAAAAACATGTTTTTTATTCTTTTATGTGGAACGAAAGACAGTGCTGAGCCAGCGCGCTTTTATGTGAGAACCAGGGAGTCTTTACTGCCGTGAGTTTGAGTTTGAAAACTTGTTTGTTTTTTTATTTTTACAACTTCGAGGCAAGCTAAGTAGCCTCGCTCGCCTGCTCAGCTAACTAGCCTAGCAACCCTGCCGTCATCAGAGGGGAGGCCCTCGCCTGATTGTCCTCCACCTGCTGGACGAGAGGGGGACTGCGGTAGGAAGGAAGTTCAGCGGATGCGTTGCAGGTTCCTGAGTGTGGTCTGCTGTGTGCAGAGTGGGGGCTCTCCCTCTATTCGTCGATGATGTGCCGCGGGGGTGCCTGTGCCAGGGCTGCAGAGTGAGGTTCCTACAGATGAATAAAGGCGAAAGACGACAAATACCTGGTTCTCTTTTGAGGCTTTATTATTATTCGTACAGTGTTTTATGTTCTTAGATGTGAAATACTTGAAATTTCATTGAATACACCCTTGAAATTCAGAGACTGTGTTTGTGGTGGTATTTCTCCTATTTTGCTGAACAACTGCACAGGTAAATAGAATTCTGTCAATAAATGGGTAACATTTCATTGGTTTATCATAACCATGCTTATTCCCATAGCCTCTCAGTGATTATTCAAAGAGTGAGAGTCATAGTTTACCCAAGACAGGTTATTTCATTGTGCGATGTCTCTTTGAAAATATTTGACGCTGGAAGTAGTTCAATGGTACTAGGAGCCGAGGGTGAAAGGGTAAATGTAGCATGTAATGTTCTGTCAACTTGGAATTTCAGTGAGTTGACAGGAGATCACTGACATGACTGGATTCCTTTCCTAGTCCTTAAGTGAGATCATTTCAGAATGAGCATTTAATATTCTGTCAACTCGAAATTTCTGTGACTTGATAGGAGGTCACTGACATGACTGGATTCCTTTGCTAGTAAATAAGTGAGATCATTTCAGAATTTAGCATTTAATGTTCTGTCAACTCTGAATTTCTGTGACTTGACAGGAGATCACTGACATGACTGGATTCCTTTGCTAGTAAATAAGTGAGATCATTTCAGAATGTTAGCATTTAATGTTCTGTCAACTCAGAATTTCTGTGACTTCACAGGAGATCACTGACATGACTGGATTCCTTCACTTGTCAATAAGAGATCATTTCAGAATGAGCATGTAATGTTCTGTTAAATCAGAATTTCTGTGACTTGACAGGAGATCACTGACATGACTGGATTCCTTCGCAAGTCAATAAGTGACATCATTTCAGAATGTTAGCATTTAATGTTCTGTCAACTCGGAATTTCTGTGAATTGACTAGGGATCATTGACATGACTGGATTCCTTTTCTAGTCAATAAGTGAGATCATTTCAGAATGAGCATTTAATGTTCTGTCAACCTTGTAATTTCTGTGACTTCACAGGAGATCACTGACATGACTGGATTCCTGTGCTAGTCAATAAGTGAGATTATTTCAGAATGTAAGCATTTAATGTTCTGTCAACTCGGAATATCTGTGACTTGACAGGAGATCACTGACATGACTGGATTCCTTTGCTAGTCAATAAGTGAGATCATTTCAGAATTTTTGCATTTACAGTTCTGACAACTCAGAATATCAGTGACTTGACAGGAGATCACTGACATGACTGGATTCCTGTGCTAGTCAATAAGTGAGATCATTTCAGAATGCATTTAATGTCCTGTCAACTCGGAGTTTCTGTGACTTGACAAGAGATCAGTGACTTGAATGGATTCCTTTGCTAGTCAATAAGTGAGATCATTTCAGAATTTATCATTAAATATTCTGTAAACTCGGAATTTCAGTGACTTGACAGGAGATCACTGACATGACTGGATTCCTTTGCTAGTCAATAAGAGATCATTTCAGAATGAGCATGTAATGTTCTGTTAACTCCGAATTTCTGTGACTTGACAGGAGATCACTGACATGACTGGATTCCTTCGCAAGTCAATAAGTGACATCATTTCAGAATGTTAGCGTTTAATGTTCTGTCAACTCGGAATTTCTGTGAATTGACTGGGGATCACTGACATGACTGGATTCCTTTTCTAGTCAATAAGTGAGATCATTTCAGAATGAGCATTTAATGTTCTGTCAACTCGGAATATCTGTGAATTGACTGGGGATCACCGACATGACTGGATTCCTTTTCTAGTCAATAAGTGAGATTATTTCAGAATGTTAGCATTTAATGTTCTGTCAACTCGGAATATCTGTGACTTGACAGGAGATCACTGACATGACTGGATTCCTTTGCTAGTCAATAAGTGAGATCATTTCAGAATTTTTGCATTTACAGTTCTGACAACTCAGAATATCAGTGACTTGACAGGAGATCACTGACATGACTGGATTCCTGTGCTAGTCAATAAGTGAGATCATTTCAGAATGCATTTAATGTCCTGTCAACTCGGATTTTCTGTGACTTGACAGGAGATCAGTGACTTGAATGGATTCCTTTGCTAGTCAATAAGTGAGATCATTTCAGAATTTATCATTAAATATTCTGTAAACTCGGAATTTCAGTGACTTGACAGGAGATCACTGACATGACTGGATTCCTTTGCTAGTCAATAAGTGAGATCATTTCAGAATTTAGCATTTAATGTTCTGTCAACTTGGAATTTCTGTGACTTGACAGGAGATCACTGACATGACTGGATTCCTTTTCTACTCAATAAGTGAGATCATTTCAAAATGTTAGCATTTAATGTTCTGTCAACTCAGAATATCTGTGACTTGACAGGAGATCACTGACATGACTGGATTCCTTTGCTAGTCAATAAGTGAGATCATTTCAGAATTTATCATTAAATTTTCTGTGAACTCGGAATTTCAGTGACTTGACAGGAGATCACTGACATGACTGGATTCCTTTGCTAGTCATTAAGTGAGATCATTTCAGAATGAGCATTTAATATTCTGTCAACTCGAAATTTCTGTGACTTGATAGGAGGTCACTGACATGACTGGATTCCTTTGCTAGTCAATAAGTGAGATCATTTCAGAATTGAGCATTTAATGTCCTGTCAACTCGGAATTTCTGTGACTTGACAGGAGATCACTGACATGACTGGATTCCTTTTCTTTGCTCGTCAATAAATGAGATCATTTCAGAATTTAGCATTTAATGTTCTATCAACTCGGAATATCTGTGACTTGACTAGAGATCACTGACATGACTGGATTCCTTCGCTAGTCAATAAGTGAGATCAATTAAGAATGTTAGCATTTAATGTTCTGTCTACGCTGAATATCTGTGACTTGACTGGAGATCACTGACATGACTGGATTCCTGTGCTAGTCAATAAGTGAGATCATTTCAGAATTTTTGCATTTACAGTTCTGACAACTCAGAATATCAGTGACTTGACAGGAGATCACTGACATGACTGGATTCCTTTTCTTTGCTCGTCAATAAATGAGATAATTTCCGAATGTTTCCATTTACAGTTCTGTCAACTAAGAATATCTGTTATTTCACAGGAGATCACTAACTGGATTCCTTTACTTTGCTAGTTAATAAATGGGACCATTTTAGATTTTTAGCATTTACAGTTCTTCCAACTCAGAATACCTGTGACCTGAAGGAATTGCATTTTTGAGGGAGTAATTGAAGGAGATCATTTCTCATTTTCATGGTGAAACATTGCAGGTCTAAAGATGCATAACTGGTACTGAGGTGATGTTAATTAGTGTCATTCAAACGTTTCTCCATTAAGATGTTAAACATTATTATTTTTCCTTTCATTATGCATACTTTCTAATACATTTAAGGCTTGTTGTCGCCCCCAGAAGTATGATAATAATGAAATTGGTTTTCAAGTGGTCATAACCTGCGAGGGTATGACTTCCTTTTGACCTGATTTGTTTTTTCGGCGTAGTGCGGAAAAGAGGACTGTTAGGCACGAGTGGATGGACACGCTTCATGTCGCGAGGCAGAACGTTCCTTGGAATGGTTCTCTCAGTAAAAAAACATGTTTTTTATTCTTATATATGGAACAAAAGACAGTGCTGAGCCAGCGCGCTTTTATGTGAGAACGAGGGAGTCTTTACTGCCGTGAGTGTGAGTTTGAAAACTTGTTTGTTTTTTTGTTTTTACAACTTCGAGGCAAGCTAAGTAGCCTCGCTCGCCTGCTCAGCGCCTAGCAACCCTGCCGTCCTCAGAGGGGAGGCGCTGGCCTGATTGTCCTCCACCTGCTGGACGAGAGGGGGACTGCGGTAGGAAGGAAGTTCAGGGGATGCGTTGCAGTTTCCTGAGTGTGGTCTGCTGTGTGCAGAGTGGGGGCTCTCCTGCTATTCGTCGATGATGTGCCGCGGGGGTGCCTGTGCCAGGGCTGCAGAGTGAGGTTCCTACAGATGAATAAAGGCGAAAGACTACAAATACCTGGTTCTCTTTTGAGGCTTTATTATTATTCGTACAGTGTTTTATGTTCTTCGATGTGAAATACTTGAAATTTCATTGAATACACCCTTGAAATTCAGAGACTGTGTTTGTGGTGGTATTTCTCCTATTTTGCTGAACAACTGCACAGGTAAATAGAATTCTGTCAATAAATGGGTAACATTTCATTGGTTTATCATAACCATGCTTATTCCCATAGCCTCTCAGTGATTATTCAAAGAGTGAGAGTCATAGTTTACCCAAGACAGGTTTTTTCATTGTGCGATGTCTCTTTGAAAATATTTGACACTGGAAGTAGTTCAATGATAGTAGCAGCCGAGGGTGAAAGGATTAATGTAGCATGTAGTGTTCTGTCAACTTGGAATTTCAGTGAGTTGACAGGAGATCACTGACATGACTGGATTCCTTTGCTAGTCCTTAAGTGAGATCATTTCAGAATGAGCATTTAATATTCTGTCAACTCGAAATTTCTGTGACTTGATAGGAGGTCACTGACATGACTGGATTCCTTTGCTAGGAAATAAGTGAGATCATTTCAGAATGTTAGCATTTAATGTTCTGTCAACTCTGAATTTCTGTGACTTGACTGGAGATCACTGACATGACTGGATTTCTTTGCTAGTCAATAAGTGAGATCATTTCAGAATTTAGCATTTAATGTTTTGTAAACTCGGAATTTCTGTGACTTGACTGGGGATCACTGACATGACTGGATTCCTTTGCTAGTCAATAAGTGAGATCATTTCAGAATTGAGCATTTAATGTCCTGTCAACTCGGAATTTCTGTGACTTGACTGGAGATCACTGACATGACTGGATTCCTTTTCTACTCAATAAGTGAGATCATTTCAAAATGTTAGCATTTAATGTTCTGTCAACTCGGAATATCTGTGACTTGACAGGAGATCACTGACATGACTGGATTCCTTTGCTAGTCAATAAGTGAGATCATTTCAGAATTTAGCATTTAATTTTCTGTCAACTCTGCATTTCTGTGACTTGACTGGAGATCACTGACATGACTGGATTCCTTCGCTAGTCAATAAGTGTGATCATTTCAGAATATTAGCATTTAATGTTCTTTCAACTCGGGATATCTTTGACTTGACAGGAGGTCACTGACATGACTGGATTCCTTTGCTAGTCAATAAGTGAGATCATTTCAGAATTTAGCATTAAATGTTCTGTAAACTCGCAATATCTGTGACTTGACTGGGGATCACTGACATGACTGGATTCCTTTGCTAGTCAATAAGTGAGATCATTTCAGAATTTAGCATTTAATGTTCTGTAAACTCGCAATATCTGTGACTTGACTGGGGATCACTGACATGACTGGATTCATTCGCTAGTCCATAAGTGAGATCATTTCAGAATTTAGCATTTAATGTTCTGTCAACTCGGAATATCTGTGACTTGACAGGAGATCACTGACAGGACTGGATTCCTTTGCTAGTCAATAAGTTAGATCATTTCAGAATGTTAGCATTTAATTTTCTGTCAACTCGGAATTTCTGTGACTTGACTGGGGATCACTGACATGACTGGATTCCTTTGCTAGTCAATAAGTGAGATCATTTCAGAATTTTTGCATTTACAGTTCTGACAACTCAGAATATCAGTAACTTGACAGGAGATCACTAACATGACTGTATTCCTGTGCTAGTCAATCAGTGAGATCTTTTCAGAATGAGCATTTAATGTTTTGTCAACCCGGAATATCTGTGACTTGACTGGAGATCACTGACATGACTGGATTCCTTTTCTTTGCTCGTCAATAAATGAGATAATTTCCGAATGTTTCCATTTACAGTTCTGTCAACTAAGAATATCTGTTATTTCACAGGAGATCACTAACTGGATTCCTTTACTTTGCTAGTTAATAAATGGGATCATTTTAGATTTTTAGCATTTACAGTTCTTCCAATTCAGAATACCTGTGACCTGAAGGAATTTCATTTTTGAGGGAGTAATTGAAGGAGATCATTTCTCATTTTCATGGTGAAACATTGCAGGTCTAAAGATGCATAACTGGTACTGAGGTGATGTTAATTAGTGTCATTCAAACGTTTCTCCATTAAGATGTTAAACATTATTATTTTTCCTTTCATTATGCATACTTTCTAATACATTTAAGGCTTGTTGTCGCCCCCAGAAGTATGATAATAATGAAATTGGTTTTCAAGTGGTCATAACCTGCGAGGGTATGACTTCCTTTTGACCTGATTTGTTTTTTCGGCGTAGTGCGGAAAAGAGGACTGTTAGGCACGAGTGGATGGACACGCTTCATGTCGCGAGGCAGAACGTTCCTTGGAATGGTTCTCTCAGTAAAAAAACATGTTTTTTATTCTTATATATGGAACGAAAGACAGTGCTGAGCCAGCGCGCTTTTATGTGAGAACGAGGGAGTCTTTACTGCCGTGAGTGTGAGTTTGAAAACTTGTTTGTTTTTTTGTTTTTACAACTTCGAGGCAAGCTAAGTAGCCTCGCTCGCCTGCTCAGCGCCTAGCAACCCTGCCGTCCTCAGAGGGGAGGCGCTGGCCTGATTGTCCTCCACCTGCTGGACGAGAGGGGGACTGCGGTAGGAAGGAAGTTCAGGGGATGCGTTGCAGGTTCCTGAGTGTGGTCTGCTGTGTGCAGAGTGGGGGCTCTCCTGCTATTCGTCGATGATGTGCCGCGGGGGTGCCTGTGCCAGGGCTGCGGAGTGAGGTTCCTACAGATGAATAAAGGCGAAAGACTACAAATACCTGGTTCTCTTTTGAGGCTTTATTATTATTCGAACAGTATTTTATGTTCTTCGATGTGAAATACTTGAAATTTCATTGAATACACCCTTGAAATTCAGAGACTGTGTTTGTGGTGGTATTTCTCCTATTTTGCTGAACAACTGCACAGGTAAATAGAATTCTGTCAATAAATGGGTAACATTTCATTGGTTTATCATAACCATGCTTATTCCCATAGCCTCTCAGTGATTATTCAAAGAGTGAGAGTCATAGTTAACCCAAGAAAGGTTTTTTCATTGTGCGATGTCTCTTTGAAAATATTTGACGCTGGAAGTAGTTCAATGATACTAGCAGCCGAGTGTGAAAGGGTTAATGTAGCATGTAATGTTCCGTCAACTTGGAATTTCAGTGAGTTGACAGGAGATCACTGACATGACTGGATTCTTTTTCTAGTCATTAAGTGAGATAATTTCAGAATGAGCATTTAATATTCTGTCAACTCGAAATTTCTGTGACTTGATAGGAGGTCACTGACATGACTGGATTCCTTTGCTAGTAAATAAGTGAGATCATTTCAGAATGTTAGCATTTAATGTTCTGTCAACTCGGAATTTCTGTGACTTGACTGGGGATCACTGACATGACTGGATTCCTTTGCTAGTCAATAAGTGAGATCATTTCAGAATTTAGCATTTAATGTTCTGTAAACTCGCAATATCTGTGACTTGACTGGGGATCACTGACATGACTGGATTCCTTTGCTAGTCAATAAGTGAGATCATTTCAGAATGTTAGCATTTAATGTTCTGTCAACTCGGAATATCTGTGACTTGACTGGAGATCACTGACATGACTGGATTCATTCGCTAGTCCATAAGTGAGATCATTTCAGAATTTTGCATTTAATGTTCTGTCAACTCAGAATATCTGTGACTTGACTGGGGATCGCTGACATGACTGGATTCCTTTGCTAGTCAATAAGTGAGATCATTTCAGAATGTTAGCATTTAATGTTCTGTCAACTCGGAATATCTGTGACTTGACTGGAGATCACTGACATGACTGGATTCATTCGCTAGTCCTTAAGTGAGATCATTTCAGAATTTAGCATTTAATGTTCTGTCAACTCAGAATATCTGTGACTTGACAGGAAATCACTGACATGACTGGATCCCTATGCTCGTCAAGAAGTGAGATCATTTCAGAATAGAGCATTTAAGGTTCTGTCAAATCGGAATATCTGTGACTTGACAGGAGATCACTGACATGACTGGATTCCTTTGCTAGTAAATAAGTGAGATCATTTCAGAATGTTAGCATTTAATTTTCTGTCAACTCGGAATATCTGTGACTTGACAGGAGATCACTGACATGACTGGATTCCTTTGCTCGTCAATAAGTTAGATCATTTCAGAATGAGCATTTAATGTTCTGTCAACTCGGAATTTCTGTGACTTCACAGGAGATCACTGACATGACTGGATTCCTTTGCTAGTCCATAAGTGAGATCATTTCAGAATGTTAGCATTTAATGTTTTGTCAACTCGGAATATCTGTGACTTGACAGGAGATCACTGACATGACTGGATTCCTTTGCTCGTCAATAAGTGAGATCATTTCAGAATTGAGCATTCAAGGTTCTGTCAACTCGGATTATCTGTGACTTGACAGGAGATCACTGACATGACTGGATTCCTTTGCTAGTCAATAAGTGAGATCATTTCAGAATGTTAGCATTTAATGTTCTGTCAACTCGGAATATCTGTGACTTGACTGGAGATCACTGACATGACTGGATTCCTTCGCTCGTCAATAAGTGAGATCATTTCAGAATTGAGCATTTAATTTTCTGTCAACTCGGAATTCCCTTGACTTCACAGGAGATCACTGACATGACTGGATTCCTTTGCTAGTCAATAAGTGAGATCATTTCAGAATTTTTGCATTTACAGTTCTGACAACTCAGAATATCAGTAACTTGACAGGAGATCACTGACATGACTGTATTCCTCTGCTAGTCAATAAGTGAGATCATTTCAGAATGTTAGCATTTAATGTTCTGTCAACTCGGAATATCTGTGACTTGACTGGAGATCACTGACATGACTGTATTCCTGTGCTAGTCAATAAGTGAGATCATTTCAGAATTTAGCATTCAAGGTTCTGTCAACTCGGATTATCTGTGACTTGACTGGAGATCACTGACATGACTGGATTCCTTTGCTAGTCAATAAGTGAGATCATTTCAGAATTTTTGCATTTACAGTTCTGACAGCTCAGAATATCAGTGACTTGACAGGAGATCACTGACATGACTGGATTCCTTTTCTTTGCTCGTCAATAAATGAAATAATTTCCGAATGTTTCCATTTACAGTTCTGTCAACTAAGAATATCTGTTATTTTACAGGAGATCACTAACTGGATTCCTTTACTTTGCTAGTTAATAAATGGGATCATTTTAGAATTTTAGCATTTACAGTTCTTCCAACTCAGAATACCTGTGACCTGAAGGAATTGCATTTTTGAGGGAGTAATTGAAGGAGATCATTTCTCATTTTCATGGTGAAACATTGCAGGTCTAAAGATGCATAACTGGTACTGAGGTGATGTTAATTAGTGTTATTCAAACGTTTCTCCATTAAGATGTTAAACATTATTATTTTTCCTTTCATTATGCATACTTTCTAATACATTTTAAGACTTGTTGTCGCCCCCAGAAGTATGATAATAATGACATTGGCTTTCAAGTGGTCATAACCTGCGAGGGTATGACTTCCTTTTGACCTGATTTGTTTTTTCAGCCTAGTGCGGAAAAGAGGACTGTTAGGCACAAGTGGATGGACACGCTTCATGTCGCGAGGCAGAACGTTCCTTGGAATGGTTCTCTCAGTAAAAAAACATGTTTTTCATTCTTTTAAGTGGAACGAAAGACAGTGCTGAGCCAGCGCGCTTTTATGTGAGAACCAGGGAGTCTTTACTGCCGTGAGTTTGAGTTTGAAAACTTGTTTGTTTTTTTGTTTTTACAACTTCGAGGCAAGCTAAGTAGCCTCGCTCGCCTGCTCAGCTAACTAGCCTAGCAACCCTGCCGTCCTCAGAGGGGAGGCGCTGGCCTGATTGTCCTCCACCTGCTGGACGAGAGGGGGACTGCGGTAGGAAGGAAGTTCAGGGGATGCGTTGCAGTTTCCTGAGTGTGGTCTGCTGTGTGCAGAGTGGGGGCTCTCCTGCTATTCGTCGATGATGTGCCGCGGGGGTGCCTGTGCCAGGGCTGCGGAGTGAGGTTCCTACAGATGAATAAAGGCGAAAGACTACAAATACCTGGTTCTCTTTTGAGGCTTTATTATTATTCGAACAGTATTTTATGTTCTTCGATGTGAAATACTTGAAATTTCATTGAATACACCCTTGAAATTCAGAGACTGTGTTTGTGGTGGTATTTCTCCTATTTTGCTGAACAACTGCACAGGTAAATAGAATTCTGTCAATAAATGGGTAACATTTCATTGGTTTATCATAACCATGCTTATTCCCATAGCCTCTCAGTGATTATTCAAAGAGTGAGAGTCATAGTTAACCCAAGAAAGGTTTTTTCATTGTGCGATGTCTCTTTGAAAATATTTGACGCTGGAAGTAGTTCAATGATACTAGCAGCCGAGGGTGAAAGGGTTAATGTAGCATGTAATGTTCCGTCAACTTGGAATTTCAGTGAGTTGACAGGAGATCACTGACATGACTGGATTCTTTTTCTAGTCATTAAGTGAGATAATTTCAGAATGAGCATTTAATATTCTGTCAACTCGAAATTTCTGTGACTTGATAGGAGGTCACTGACATGACTGGATTCCTTTGCTAGTAAATAAGTGAGATCATTTCAGAATGTTAGCATTTAATGTTCTGTCAACTCGGAATTTCTGTGACTTGACTGGGGATCACTGACATGACTGGATTCCTTTGCTAGTCAATAAGTGAGATCATTTCAGAATTTAGCATTTAATGTTCTGTAAACTCGCAATATCTGTGACTTGACTGGGGATCACTGACATGACTGGATTCCTTTGCTAGTCAATAAGTGAGATCATTTCAGAATGTTAGCATTTAATGTTCTGTCAACTCGGAATATCTGTGACTTGACTGGAGATCACTGACATGACTGGATTCATTCGCTAGTCCATAAGTGAGATCATTTCAGAATTTTGCATTTAATGTTCTGTCAACTCAGAATATCTGTGACTTGACTGGGGATCGCTGACATGACTGGATTCCTTTGCTAGTCAATAAGTGAGATCATTTCAGAATGTTAGCATTTAATGTTCTGTCAACTCGGAATATCTGTGACTTGACTGGAGATCACTGACATGACTGGATTCATTCGCTAGTCCTTAAGTGAGATCATTTCAGAATTTAGCATTTAATGTTCTGTCAACTCAGAATATCTGTGACTTGACAGGAAATCACTGACATGACTGGATCCCTATGCTCGTCAAGAAGTGAGATCATTTCAGAATAGAGCATTTAAGGTTCTGTCAAATCGGAATATCTGTGACTTGACAGGAGATCACTGACATGACTGGATTCCTTTGCTAGTAAATAAGTGAGATCATTTCAGAATGTTAGCATTTAATGTTCTTTCAACTCGGAATATCTGTGACTTGACAGGAGATCACTGACATGACTGGATTCCTTTGCTCGTCAATAAGTTAGATCATTTCAGAATGAGCATTTAATGTTCTGTCAACTCGGAATTTCTGTGACTTCACAGGAGATCACTGACATGACTGGATTCCTTTGCTAGTCCATAAGTGAGATCATTTCAGAATGTTAGCATTTAATGTTTTGTCAACTCGGAATATCTGTGACTTGACAGGAGATCACTGACATGACTGGATTCCTTTGCTCGTCAATAAGTGAGATCATTTCAGAATTGAGCATTCAAGGTTCTGTCAACTCGGATTATCTGTGACTTGACAGGAGATCACTGACATGACTGGATTCCTTTGCTAGTCAATAAGTGAGATCATTTCAGAATGTTAGCATTTAATGTTCTGTCAACTCGGAATATCTGTGACTTGACTGGAGATCACTGACATGACTGGATTCCTTCGCTCGTCAATAAGTGAGATCATTTCAGAATTGAGCATTTAATTTTCTGTCAACTCGGAATTCCCTTGACTTCACAGGAGATCACTGACATGACTGGATTCCTTTGCTAGTCAATAAGTGAGATCATTTCAGAATTTTTGCATTTACAGTTCTGACAACTCAGAATATCAGTAACTTGACAGGAGATCACTGACATGACTGTATTCCTCTGCTAGTCAATAAGTGAGATCATTTCAGAATGTTAGCATTTAATGTTCTGTCAACTCGGAATATCTGTGACTTGACTGGAGATCACTGACATGACTGTATTCCTGTGCTAGTCAATAAGTGAGATCATTTCAGAATTTAGCATTCAAGGTTCTGTCAACTCGGATTATCTGTGACTTGACTGGAGATCACTGACATGACTGGATTCCTTTGCTAGTCAATAAGTGAGATCATTTCAGAATTTTTGCATTTACAGTTCTGACAGCTCAGAATATCAGTGACTTGACAGGAGATCACTGACATGACTGGATTCCTTTTCTTTGCTCGTCAATAAATGAAATAATTTCCGAATGTTTCCATTTACAGTTCTGTCAACTAAGAATATCTGTTATTTTACAGGAGATCACTAACTGGATTCCTTTACTTTGCTAGTTAATAAATGGGATCATTTTAGAATTTTAGCATTTACAGTTCTTCCAACTCAGAATACCTGTGACCTGAAGGAATTGCATTTTTGAGGGAGTAATTGAAGGAGATCATTTCTCATTTTCATGGTGAAACATTGCAGGTCTAAAGATGCATAACTGGTACTGAGGTGATGTTAATTAGTGTTATTCAAACGTTTCTCCATTAAGATGTTAAACATTATTATTTTTCCTTTCATTATGCATACTTTCTAATACATTTTAAGGCTTGTTGTCGCCCCCAGAAGTATGATAATAATGACATTGGCTTTCAAGTGGTCATAACCTGCGAGGGTATGACTTCCTTTTGACCTGATTTGTTTTTTCAGCCTAGTGCGGAAAAGAGGACTGTTAGGCACAAGTGGATGGACACGCTTCATGTCGCGAGGCAGAACGTTCCTTGGAATGGTTCTCTCAGTAAAAAAACATGTTTTTCATTCTTTTATGTGGAACGAAAGACAGTGCTGAGCCAGCGCGCTTTTATGTGAGAACCAGGGAGTCTTTACTGCCGTGAGTTTGAGTTTGAAAACTTGTTTGTTTTTTTGTTTTTACAACTTCGAGGCAAGCTAAGTAGCCTCGCTCGCCTGCTCAGCTAACTAGCCTAGCAACCCTGCCGTCCTCAGAGGGGAGGCGCTGGCCTGATTGTCCTCCACCTGCTGGACGAGAGGGGGACTGCGGTAGGAAGGAAGTTCAAGGGATGCGTTGCAGGTTCCTTAGTGTGGTCTGCTGTGTGCAGAGTGGGGGCTCTCCTGCTATTCGTCGATGATGTGCCGCGGGGGTGCCTGTGCCAGGGCTGCGGAGTGAGGTTCCTACAGATGAATAAAGGCGAAAGACTACAAATACCTGGTTCTCTTTTGAGGCTTTATTATTATTCGTACAGTGTTTTATGTTCTTTGATGTGAAATACTTGAAATTTCATTGAATACACCCTTGAAATTCAGAGACTGTGTTTGTGGTGGTATTTCTCCTATTTTGCTGAACAACTGCACAGGTAAATAGAATTCTGTCAATAAATGGGTAACATTTCATTGGTTTATCATAACCATGCTTATTCCCATAGCCTCTCAGTGATTATTCAAAGAGTGAGAGTCATAGTTAACCCAAGAAAGGTTTTTTCATTGTGCGATGTCTCTTTGAAAATATTTGACGCTGGAAGTAGTTCAATGATACTAGCAGCCGAGGGTGAAAGGGTTAATGTAGCATGTAATGTTCCGTCAACTTGGAATTTCAGTGAGTTGACAGGAGATCACTGACATGACTGGATTCTTTTTCTAGTCATTAAGTGAGATAATTTCAGAATGAGCATTTAATATTCTGTCAACTCGAAATTTCTGTGACTTGATAGGAGGTCACTGACATGACTGGATTCCTTTGCTAGTAAATAAGTGAGATCATTTCAGAATGTTAGCATTTAATGTTCTGTCAACTCGGAATTTCTGTGACTTGACTGGGGATCACTGACATGACTGGATTCCTTTGCTAGTCAATAAGTGAGATCATTTCAGAATTTAGCATTTAATGTTCTGTAAACTCGCAATATCTGTGACTTGACTGGGGATCACTGACATGACTGGATTCCTTTGCTAGTCAATAAGTGAGATCATTTCAGAATGTTAGCATTTAATGTTCTGTCAACTCGGAATATCTGTGACTTGACTGGAGATCACTGACATGACTGGATTCATTCGCTAGTCCATAAGTGAGATCATTTCAGAATTTTGCATTTAATGTTCTGTCAACTCAGAATATCTGTGACTTGACTGGGGATCGCTGACATGACTGGATTCCTTTGCTAGTCAATAAGTGAGATCATTTCAGAATGTTAGCATTTAATGTTCTGTCAACTCGGAATATCTGTGACTTGACTGGAGATCACTGACATGACTGGATTCATTCGCTAGTCCTTAAGTGAGATCATTTCAGAATTTAGCATTTAATGTTCTGTCAACTCGGAATTTCTGTGACTTGACAGGAGATCACTGACATGACTGGATCCCTATGCTCGTCAAGAAGTGAGATCATTTCAGAATAGAGCATTTAAGGTTCTGTCAAATCGGAATATCTGTGACTTGACAGGAGATCACTGACATGACTGGATTCCTTTGCTAGTAAATAAGTGAGATCATTTCAGAATGTTAGCATTTAATGTTCTTTCAACTCGGAATATCTGTGACTTCACAGGAGATCACTGACATGACTGGATTCCTTTGCTCGTCAATAAGTTAGATCATTTCAGAATGAGCATTTAATGTTCTGTCAACTCGGAATTTCTGTGACTTCACAGGAGATCACTGACATGACTGGATTCCTTTGCTAGTCCATAAGTGAGATCATTTCAGAATGTTAGCATTTAATGTTTTGTCAACTCGGAATATCTGTGACTTGACAGGAGATCACTGACATGACTGGATTCCTTTGCTCGTCAATAAGTGAGATCATTTCAGAATTGAGCATTCAAGGTTCTGTCAACTCGGATTATCTGTGACTTGACAGGAGATCACTGACATGACTGGATTCCTTTGCTCGTCAATAAGTGAGATCATTTCAGAATGTTAGCATTTAATGTTCTGTCAACTCGGAATATCTGTGACTTGACTGGAGATCACTGACATGACTGGATTCCTTCGCTCGTCAATAAGTGAGATCATTTCAGAATTGAGCATTTAATTTTCTGTCAACTCGGAATTCCCTTGACTTCACAGGAGATCACTGACATGACTGGATTCCTTTGCTAGTCAATAAGTGAGATCATTTCAGAATTTTTGCATTTACAGTTCTGACAACTCACAATATCAGTAACTTGACAGGAGATCACTGACATGACTGTATTCCTCTGCTAGTCAATAAGTGAGATCATTTCAGAATGTTAGCATTTAATGTTCTGTCAACTCGGAATATCTGTGACTTGACTGGAGATCACTGACATGACTGTATTCCTGTGCTAGTCAATAAGTGAGATCATTTCAGAATTTAGCATTCAAGGTTCTGTCAACTCGGATTATCTGTGACTTGACTGGAGATCACTGACATGACTGGATTCCTTTGCTAGTCCATAAGTGAGATCATTTCAGAATTTTGCATTTAATGTTCTGTCAACTCAGAATATCTGTGACTTGACTGGGGATCGCTGACATGACTGGATTCCTTTGCTAGTCAATAAGTGAGATCATTTCAGAATGTTAGCATTTAATGTTCTGTCAACTCGGAATATCTGTGACTTGACTGGAGATCACTGACATGACTGGATTCATTCGCTAGTCCTTAAGTGAGATCATTTCAGAATGTTAGCATTTAATGTTCTGTCAACTCGGAATTTCTGTGACTTAACTGGGGATCACTGACATGACTGGATTCCTTTGCTAGTCAATAAGTGAGATCATTTCAGAATTTAGCATTTAATGTTCTGTAAACTCGCAATATCTGTGACTTGACTGGGGATCACTGACATGACTGGATTCCTTTGCTAGTCAATAAGTGAGATCATTTCAGAATGTTAGCATTTAATGTTCTGTCAACTCGGAATATCTGTGACTTGACTGGAGATCACTGACATGACTGGATTCATTCGCTAGTCCATAAGTGAGATCATTTCAGAATGTTAGCATTTAATGTTCTGTCAACTCAGAATATCTGTGACTTGACTGGGGATCGCTGACATGACTGGATTCCTTTGCTAGTCAATAAGTGAGATCATTTCAGAATGTTAGCATTTAATGTTCTGTCAACTCGGAATATCTGTGACTTGACTGGAGATCACTGACATGACTGGATTCATTCGCTAGTCCTTAAGTGAGATCATTTCAGAATTTAGCATTTAATGTTCTGTCAACTCAGAATATCTGTGACTTGACAGGAGATCACTGACATGACTGGATCCCTATGCTCGTCAAGAAGTGAGATCATTTCAGAATAGAGCATTTAAGGTTCTGTCAAATCGGAATATCTGTGACTTGACAGGAGATCACTGACATGACTGGATTCCTTTGCTAGTAAATAAGTGAGATCATTTCAGAATGTTAGCATTTAATGTTCTTTCAACTCGGAATATCTGTGACTTCACAGGAGATCACTGACATGACTGGATTCCTTTGCTCGTCAATAAGTTAGATCATTTCAGAATGAGCATTTAATGTTCTGTCAACTCGGAATTTCTGTGACTTCACAGGAGATCACTGACATGACTGGATTCCTTTGCTAGTCCATAAGTGAGATCATTTCAGAATGTTAGCATTTAATGTTTTGTCAACTCGGAATATCTGTGACTTGACAGGAGATCACTGACATGACTGGATTCCTTTGCTCGTCAATAAGTGAGATCATTTCAGAATTGAGCATTCAAGGTTCTGTCAACTCGGATTATCTGTGACTTGACAGGAGATCACTGACATGACTGGATTCCTTTGCTAGTCAATAAGTGAGATCATTTCAGAATGTTTGCATTTAATGTTCTGTCAACTCGGAATATCTGTGACTTGACTGGAGATCACTGACATGACTGGATTCCTTCGCTCGTCAATAAGTGAGATCATTTCAGAATTGAGCATTTAATTTTCTGTCAACTCGGAATTCCCTTGACTTCACAGGAGATCACTGACATGACTGGATTCCTTTGCTAGTCAATAAGTGAGATCATTTCAGAATTTTTGCATTTACAGTTCTGACAACTCAGAATATCAGTAACTTGACAGGAGATCACTGACATGACTGTATTCCTCTGCTAGTCAATAAGTGAGATCATTTCAGAATGTTAGCATTTAATGTTCTGTCAACTCGGAATATCTGTGACTTGACTGGAGATCACTGACATGACTGTATTCCTGTGCTAGTCAATAAGTGAGATCATTTCAGAATTTAGCATTCAAGGTTCTGTCAACTCGGAATATCTGTGACTTGACTGGAGATCACTGACATGACTGGATTCCTTTGCTAGTCCATAAGTGAGATCATTTCAGAATTTTGCATTTAATGTTCTGTCAACTCAGAATATCTGTGACTTGACTGGGGATCGCTGACATGACTGGATTCCTTTGCTAGTCAATAAGTGAGATCATTTCAGAATGTTAGCATTTAATGTTCTGTCAACTCGGAATATCTGTGACTTGACTGGAGATCACTGACATGACTGGATTCATTCGCTAGTCCTTAAGTGAGATCATTTCAGAATGTTAGCATTTAATGTTCTGTCAACTCGGAATTTCTGTGACTTAACTGGGGATCACTGACATGACTGGATTCCTTTGCTAGTCAATAAGTGAGATCATTTCAGAATTTAGCATTTAATGTTCTGTAAACTCGCAATATCTGTGACTTGACTGGGGATCACTGACATGACTGGATTCCTTTGCTAGTCAATAAGTGAGATCATTTCAGAATGTTAGCATTTAATGTTCTGTCAACTCGGAATATCTGTGACTTGACTGGAGATCACTGACATGACTGGATTCATTCGCTAGTCCATAAGTGAGGTCATTTCAGAATGTTAGCATTTAATGTTCTGTCAACTCAGAATATCTGTGACTTGACTGGGGATCGCTGACATGACTGGATTCCTTTGCTAGTCAATAAGTGAGATCATTTCAGAATGTTAGCATTTAATGTTCTGTCAACTCGGAATATCTGTGACTTGACTGGAGATCACTGACATGACTGGATTCATTCGCTAGTCCTTAAGTGAGATCATTTCAGAATTTAGCATTTAATGTTCTGTCAACTCAGAATATCTGTGACTTGACAGGAGATCACTGACATGACTGGATCCCTATGCTCGTCAAGAAGTGAGATCATTTCAGAATAGAGCATTTAAGGTTCTGTCAAATCGGAATATCTGTGACTTGACAGGAGATCACTGACATGACTGGATTCCTTTGCTAGTAAATAAGTGAGATCATTTCAGAATGTTAGCATTTAATGTTCTTTCAACTCGGAATATCTGTGACTTCACAGGAGATCACTGACATGACTGGATTCCTTTGCTCGTCAATAAGTTAGATCATTTCAGAATGAGCATTTAATGTTCTGTCAACTCGGAATTTCTGTGACTTCACAGGAGATCACTGACATGACTGGATTCCTTTGCTAGTCCATAAGTGAGATCATTTCAGAATGTTAGCATTTAATGTTTTGTCAACTCGGAATATCTGTGACTTGACAGGAGATCACTGACATGACTGGATTCCTTTGCTCGTCAATAAGTGAGATCATTTCAGAATTGAGCATTCAAGGTTCTGTCAACTCGGATTATCTGTGACTTGACAGGAGATCACTGACATGACTGGATTCCTTTGCTAGTCAATAAGTGAGATCATTTCAGAATGTTAGCATTTAATGTTCTGTCAACTCGGAATATCTGTGACTTGACTGGAGATCACTGACATGACTGGATTCCTTCGCTCGTCAATAAGTGAGATCATTTCAGAATTGAGCATTTAATTTTCTGTCAACTCGGAATTCCCTTGACTTCACAGGAGATCACTGACATGACTGGATTCCTTTGCTAGTCAATAAGTGAGATCATTTCAGAATTTTTGCATTTACAGTTCTGACAACTCAGAATATCAGTAACTTGACAGGAGATCACTGACATGACTGTATTCCTCTGCTAGTCAATAAGTGAGATCATTTCAGAATGTTAGCATTTAATGTTCTGTCAACTCGGAATATCTGTGACTTGACTGGAGATCACTGACATGACTGTATTCCTGTGCTAGTCAATAAGTGAGATCATTTCAGAATTTAGCATTCAAGGTTCTGTCAACTCGGATTATCTGTGACTTGACTGGAGATCACTGACATGACTGGATTCCTTTGCTAGTCAATAAGTGAGATCATTTCAGAATTTTTGCATTTACAGTTCTGACAGCTCAGAATATCAGTGACTTGACAGGAGATCACTGACATGACTGGATTCCTTTTCTTTGCTCGTCAATAAATGAAATAATTTCCGAATGTTTCCATTTACAGTTCTGTCAACTAAGAATATCTGTTATTTTACAGGAGATCACTAACTGGATTCCTTTACTTTGCTAGTTAATAAATGGGATCATTTTAGAATTTTAGCATTTACAGTTCTTCCAACTCAGAATACCTGTGACCTGAAGGAATTGCATTTTTGAGGGAGTAAATGAAGGAGATCATTTCTCATTTTCATGGTGAAACATTGCAGGTCTAAAGATGCATAACTGGTACTGAGGTGATGTTAATTAGTGTTATTCAAACGTTTCTCCATTAAGATGTTAAACATTATTATTTTTCCTTTCATGATGCATACTTTCTAATACATTTTAAGACTTGTTGTCGCCCCCAGAAGTATGATAATAATGACATTGGCTTTCAAGTGGTCATAACCTGCGAGGGTATGACTTCCTTTTGACCTGATTTGTTTTTTCAGCCTAGTGCGGAAAAGAGGACTGTGAGGCACAAGTGGATGGACACGCTTCATGTCGCGAGGCAGAACGTTCCTTGGAATGGTTCTCTCAGTAAAAAAACATGATTTTTATTCTTTTATGTGGAACGAAAGACAGTGCTGAGCCAGCGCGCTTTTATGTGAGAACCAGGGAGTCTTTACTGCCGTGAGTTTGAGTTTGAAAACTTGTTTGTTTTTTGTTTTTACAAATTCGAGGCAAGCTAAGTAGCCTCGCTTGCCTGCTCAGCTAACTAGCCTAGCAACCCTGCCGTCATCAGAGGGGAGGCCCTCGCCTGATTGTCCTCCACCGGCTGGACGAGAGGGGGACTGCGGTAGGAAGGAAGTTCAGGGGATGCGTTGCAGGTTCCTGAGTGTGGTCTGCTGTGTGCAGAGTGGGGGCTCTCCTGCTATTCGTCGATGATGTGCCGCGTGGGTGCCTGTGCCAGGGCTGCGGAGTGAGGTTCCTACAGATGAATAAAGGCAAAAGACTAAAAAATACCTGGTTCTCTTTTGAGGCTTTATTATTATTCGTACAGTGTTTTATGTTCTTAGATGTGAAATACTTGAAATTTCATTGAATACACCCTTGAAATTCAGAGACTGTGTTTGTGGTGGTATTTCTCCTATTTTGCTGAACAACTGCACAGGTAAATAGAATTCTGTCAATAAATGGGTAACATTTCATTGGTTTATCATAACCATGCTTATTCCCATAGCCTCTCAGTGATTATTCAAAGAGTGAGAGTCATAGTTTACCCAAGACAGGTTATTTCATTGTGCGATGTCTCTTTGAAAATATTTGACGCTGGAAATAGTTCAATGGTACTAGGAGCCGAGGGTGAAAGGGTTAATGTAGCATGTAATGTTCTGTCAACTCGGAATTTCAGTGAGTTGACAGGAGATCACTGACATGACTGGATTCCTTTGCTAGTCAATAAGTGAGATCATTTCAGAATTTAGCATTTAATGTTCTGTCAACTCGCAATATCTGTGACTTGACAGGAGATCACTGACATGACTGGATTCCTTTGCTAGTCAATAAGTGAGATCATTTCAGAATTTAGCATTTAATGTTCTGTCAACTCGCAATATCTGTGACTTGACAGGAGATCACTGACATGACTGGATTCCTTTTCTTAAGAAAAGAATCCTGAACCTCCTTCCTACCCCCTCTCGTCACGCATGTGAAGGAGAATCAGCGCCTCCCCTTTGACGATTGCAGGGTTGCTAGGCTCGTTACCTGAGCAGGCGAGTGAGGCTACTTAGCTTGCCTCGAAATTGCAAAAAAGAAACACTTTTTTTTCAACTCAAACTCACGGCAGTAAAGATTCCCTAGTTCTCACATAAAAGCGCGCTGGCTCAGCACTGTCTTTCGTTCCACATAAAAGAATAAAAAACATGTTTTTTTACTGAGAGAACCATTCCAAGGAACGTTCTGCCTCGCGACATGAAGCGTGTCCATCCACTTGTGCCTAACAGTCCTCTTTTCCGCACTACGCTGAAAAAACAAATCAGGTCAACAGGAAGTCAATACCCTCGCAGGTTATGACCACTTGAAAGCCAATGTCATTATTATCATACTTCTGGGGGCGACAACAAGTCTTAAAATGTATTAGAAAGTATGCATCATGAAAGGAAAAATAATAATGTTTAACATCTTAATGGAGAAACGTTTGAATGACACTAATTAACATCACCTCAGTACCAGTTATGCATCTTTAGACCTGCAATGTTTCACCATGAAAATGAGAAATGATCTCCTTCAATTACTCCCTCAAAAATGCAATTCCTTCAGGTCACAGGTATTCTGAGTTGGAAGAACTGTAAATGCTAAAAATCTAAAATGGTCCCATTTATTAACTAGCAAAGTAAAGGAATCCAGTTAGTGATCTCCTGTGAAATAACAGATATTCTTAGTTGACAGAACTGTAAATGGAAACATTTGGAAATTATCTCATTTATTGACGAGCAAAGAAAAGGAAGCCAGTCATGTCAGTGATCTCCTGTCAAGTCACTGATATTCAGAGTTGACAGAACATTAAATGCTCAATTCTGAAATGATCTCACTTATTGACTAGCAAAGGAATCCAGTCATGTCAGTGATCTCCTGTCAAGTCACTGATATTATGAGTTGACAGAAAATTAAATGCAAACATTCAGAATTGATCTCATTTATTGAGTAGCAAAGAAAAGGAATCCAGTCATTTCAGTTATCTCCTGTCAAGTCACCGAAATTCCGAGTTGAAAGGACTGTAAATGCTAATATTTTAAAAATGATCCCACTATTGACGAGCAAAGAAAAGTTATCCAGTCATGTCAGCCATCTCCTGTCAAGTCACAGATATTCTGAGTTGACAGAAAATTAATTGCAAACATTCAGAATTGATCTCATTTATTGAGTAGCAAAGAAAAACAATCCAGTCATGTCAGTGATCCCCAGTCAAGTCACAGATATTCTGAGTTGAGGGAACATTAAATGCCGAATTCTGAAGTGATCCCACTTATTGACTAGTAAAGTCAAGGAATCCAGTCATGTCAGTGATCTCCTGTCAAGTCACCGAAATTCTGAGTTGACAGAACTTTAAATGCTAACATTCCAAAATGATCCCTCTTATTGACCAGCAATGGAATCCAGTCCTGTCAGTGATCTCCTGTCAAGTCATTGATATTCTGAGTTGATAGAAAATTAAATGCAAACATTCAGAATTGATCTCAATTATTGAGTAGCAAAGAAAAGGAATCCAGTCATGTCAGTGATCTCCTGTCAAGTCAAAGATATTCTGAGTTGACAGAACATTAATGCAAATTTCTGAAAATTACCTCAATTATTTACTAGCAAAGGAATCCAATCAATTTAGTGATCTCCTGTCTAGTCACTGAAATTCAAAAATCTTAAATCTATCATCATTGTCATCTTCAAAATCAGTTCGAAATTACAATTTGAAATCCGTCATTTTTAAGAATCTATCAGCTATCTGTTGTCTCATTCATACTCAGATTCAACTAAAATGTTATCACTGTATTTCCTTCATCATCAGAATAAGTGAGAAGTCTTTCATCTTCACAACAAATCAAATATCTGTCCTCTTAGATGCAATCGGACATCTATATTCTTATTATTTTGTTGCAGATGCAGACAACACACTGGCACACAATATGAGTATTGTATCACAATAAGATATGATTAAACAAAAATAAAAGCACGCTTGACTTCCATATGAATGACCATATGTCCTACATATTGGCTTTAGCTGCTGTTATTGGTTAAAGCATCCACCTGTGTTGCTTACGACAGGGAACAGCAGCAGGTCTGAAGACGACCGTGTTCCCCAGTCCCACAAACATGGGTCAAAGCATTCCACTTGCCACCCGTCCACAAATGGACAGGGGTTTTATTCATAACATGCTAAATTAATAGAAGGGCTGGTTTAGAAGAGCCAACATTCACGGGGCCCCGGGCCCCATTCATTCTAGCTTTAGCATGTAGCACTTGGAAGCGGTCTCTGCACCACGGGGGAGGTGCACCACCACCACAAAACTTTAGGCTTAATACAAAACAGAAAATGCATCACAGGGCTGGCCTAACATAGACTAAAGCTGTGCTTTAATCATCCCTCTTTTTACGACCACCTGACGCCGCTGCTGCTGCCGTGGTGTGTGTCTCGTCTGCTGCAGACAGGCCTAGACTTGTCTCTGTGTGTGCATGTGTGTGTGCGAGAGAGAGGCTTTTAGTGCGTGTGTACTGATGATGGGGGCGTGACCATAAGGACCAACAGCTATAGTTGGCTCCGTTCTGATGTTTGAGCTCTTGATTTTGATTTAGTCTCGTCTCATTCTCGTCGGACGAAAATGTATACAATTTCGTCACATTTTAGTCGTTACAGGGCTATGGTGGCGTTCGTCTTAGTCTCATTATCGTTAAGGAAAAAAAGGGGTCTGACATCGTCGTTTTCGTCCAGCGCGACGAAAACAACACTGAGTATATATATATGTATGTATGTGTATACATATATATATATATATATACATACATATATATATATGTATACACATACATATATACATATATATGTATACACATACACATATATACACACACACATATATATATATATACGTATATATATATATATGTGTATGTGTATACATATATATGTATACACATACACATATATATACACACACATATATATATATACACATATATATATACACATATATATGTATACACACACACATATATGTATGTATGTGTATACATATATATGCACATATGTTGGGAACTCCCTCTTCAGAAACAAAGTATGGGAGGAGAAAAGGATATAAATATATGCAGTTGATTTTCTTCTGCTGCAGCAGTCTGTCTGTGAGGATAAATAACGAATCTGACAGCATTGTGACGAGGAGGGAAAACATTTGAGAGAAAAATACATTGATGGCAGCCTCTGTCTCTGTGCTGTGTTTGTATCCGTGGGAGTTATTAGGGCCTGAGCCTGAAGGTACTTCAGTATCTATTAGCAGCACTAAAAACACACACTCAACAGTGTACCAGCCCCCCCCCCCCCCCCAACACCCATGAGGCAGCTCGGCCAGACGGCCCGGAGCCGGTTTTCACATAAACACCCATTCAAAACCTGGTACTAGACTGTTCTTGCTGTCAATGAGCGTGCGCAATAAGCGCATAACGCGCATAACACGCATCATGTAATTTCACCCCCTGAACATGCATGAAATTCGCTGAAATTCGGCACAATTGTCCGGTCTGGCTAAACATTCACCAATAAAATTTTTTTTTAAAAAACACCACAAAACTCTACAGCGCCATCTAGGGAGCCACACAACTAAAAGATAATTTTACATAATTTGGAGCGCTATAACTCCTCCCACGAATGTCCCACAAACATGGGACATGCCTCAGTACCCAGAACTCGCACTGAGTTTTGGAAAAGGGCTTTTTCTTTTTCTGCTCCGGTTGCCTGGAATGGACTTCAAAAAACTCTCAAACTGCAAGCTCTCGCCACCATATCTGATTTTAAAACACAGACTTTGGACATTTTAAAGACTGAAATGGGACAGTGTAATTGTTTTGCTGGATAATGTATTCACATTTCCATTTACCTGACCTTCTCTCCTCAGTGCCCCTTTGTAAAGCCCAGCCTCCCCCTGCCTCCTTGCTTTGACATTTATCTCCTTTTGGCCTTGTTTCACTGTTCGTTTTTTCTCTGTACCACGTTGCTTTGTTTGTTCTTGTCTGATTTTTGCTTGTTTTAGATGTTGCCATTTTGGCCAGGTCTCGCTCGGAAAAGAGGTCACCTGATCTCAAGTGACTACCTGGTAAAATAAAGGTTAAATAAATAAATAAAATTTTAAGACGCCTGCTGCCTTTTTTCCCAGCAGCTCCAGTCCAACTGAACACTTTTTCTTCCATGCGGGGTCAAGCTAATTGTCTTCGGTCTCACAATAGCCCCACCTATGCAGATGTTATAACATCATATCTTTTATTAGAGCATCCTTAGATTTTTCAAAATGTATTCATCACTGATGCCGTTGAGCTGACTGTGTCAGGATATTCAACTAATGTTTGCTGAACAGGCACTGTAGGTTTTTAAGCGTATTTCTTTCAATTGCTGTTTGGGTGTATTTTCCAAATATGCATATTGCTGAAAATCAGATTCACTGCAGCTCATTTCAATTGCAGTCTAAGACCCGTCTTCCATAGAATGTTCTTTTTTTTCATTACTCTACAATGAGGAGCAACGGTATGTGAGTAACTTGAGTAACAGTAGTGCTACAGCCAGCAGCTGAGATGAAGCTTTGCCCCTGTACTTTTCGGGGGGGGAGGGACACAGTGAGTGGAAATAGGTGCTTCATATTTTACACTTTAACCAGTTGGAGGTAGCATATTAGGAGAAAGCTGATGTGTTGATCAGCTGCCTCCTGATGCTACACAGAACCTCACCAGGTGAAGAGATGGGAGCAAATTTATACTTCATACTGTATTTTGTGTCAGGCGTGAGAATCGATTCGGTATTTACTGCTGCCTTTCCTCAACACTGGAACAGTTCAACCCACCGAGGTCAAGAAAACCAGCCAATATTCTGTTATAGTTTTTAATAGATTTGACAAAATCCATATTATTCATACGTGAGAGTGACGCATGAGACGTACAAGGTACCAAGAACAATGTATGGTCCGAGTATTCTGTGTGTGTGCGTGAGAGACACAGAATCTATTTTCTAAAAAAACAAAAAAAACAAACCAAAAACAAATGTCATGAGTGCTCGGTGAATTGTTTGTGTGTGTGTTTATGCTGTACCAGTAAAATAAAAAGGTAGATTTATACATCACTACCATTAAATTTGAAATGTAACTGACAAATACATTTTCTAAAATGACAAAAATAAGTAAAAATTGTACTTCTTTTACAATACTGTTTCATTTCAATACAATTACTATTTTACTATTTCTCATTCAGGCATCCTCTTTACAGTATATTTCTTTTCAGTATAGATAACAACAGTAATGTATATCAACAGACATGATTTAACAGCCTTGCCAGTGTTGAATAGTTTGGTTTGCACGTTAACAGTTCAGAGAATCAAGGCAAGGGGGGACATAATATATTAAGGTCTTTAAACATCTTTTTTTCCTTTTTTTTTTTAAAGAAGTAAACATGTCACTATCTCAGGCACCACAACCATAAATTATTACTTTACCGACACATTAAACTACCTCCTCTGCTATCTGTTTACTACCAACTGTCACATTCACGGCTGATCAGTAGATTCACAATGTGATGATCGACACTGATAAAGACGTCAGTTCACGGCGGTCCAGCTACAGTCCCTTAAAGCTCCTTAGGGCCTCAAGTCACAGTGGCCATGCACAGCAGGGAGACCAGTTAAAGCACGCTGGGCTGCAGCGCCAGAGGAATAGAACTCTTTTTCTTTTTTTCTTTTTTTAAATCGGTGGTTAATTACAGATTCTTGTAAAATCAAAATTTCTGCTGGTTTTGAGATTTGATGAAGACTAAAATGTAGGGGGAACTAAGGAAAGATGGATACTATTTTCTAACATTAGTTGAGCGTACAACACCTCCTTAACCCTCCAGTCAACTGCAACAACACTGGCCAGTTAAAAATAAATGTCTACTTTCAGACTGCTTCATGTTGGTGAACAAGGTGACCCTCAGTGTGCTCAGGGCTGCAAGTGTTTGTCCCTGCGTTGCAACATATTACAGAAGTGAAAATGCATTCATACAGTTGTGGCGTTCCAGTGAGTTAGAACTGGACTCACACAGCAACAACACATAATCAAGGCACGGTTCTGAAATGCATTTAGTCCATGTTTGTCTATCTGCTGCGTTGACGTCTCGTGCGTTAGGCTGGCAGTGGCGACGACTGCACTCCAGCTGTCAAGTCAGCTGAAGGCTACTTGGCGAAAACATCTTCAGTCCCTTAGTGTGCGCATTTTCATGGAGTTGAAGTTGGCAACACGTCGGCATCACAGACATACTGATAACATTTCTGTTCAACACAAGCACAACGAGAATGCAGCAGCTACGGTTTTACCAATGTACGGATGTTGGATGTGAGAGACTATCTGCACCGCTTACAAACACTCAAATATTTATACTTTTCAAAGAATCTTAAGATGGCGAGTTGGATGCAAAGCCTGATGTGTCCCTAAATGCGATCCAATTTAGTCTGGACTGCAGACTATCTTGGTCATCCAAGGGGAAAATTACAAAGGGATGAATGAAAAACATTTCCCAAGTTTTCAATTTGTTTCTTAAAATTGAATATTTACTTCTTTTTTTTTTTAACGATGAATTTGGTATTGCTCGTCTCTAAACAGTGAAAACAAATCTGGAATTGCGGGCCAGTTAGTGTGACTTGCTCACTTAGCTTGTGCGGTTAGCTAAATTTCTGGGTATGTATTTGTCCTAGTTTTTATGCAAGGCTAAGAAACCCATAGCTTCATATTCAGCCTACAGATATAAGCGAGATTAATCTTCCATTCAAACTCCAAGCAAGAACCCAATTAGAGAATGAAGGGAATTCCAGGAGACAATAACTTAGCTTAGCATTTAAGACGGGAAGAATGGGGAAGTTGCTGCCTATGACCAAGACAGATCCAGCAAGTTACTCCCATTTTCGGCTGGATAACATAAATGAAAGGTACTTAAAAATAGCTGTTGTGTTTGGTAGTTTATACCTTTAGGCTGACTCTTGCTAGCTTGTTCAAGCCTCATGCTAAGCTAAAAGCACATTTGTGAGCAACTAGGGAATGGGAACTGTGTTGGTTTATTTAGGAGATGACCAAGTTCCCCGTGTTGATGACACCTTAATGTACTCCGATACAAGAGAGAGCAGATTTCCAGGGGGACGACCAAGTTGCCTGCTTGTTAGGTGTTGGCCAAATGTTCAGCTGCCTGAACAACCTAAGCTAATGTCCTTTAGCTTGATATGTAGTGTGCAGACATGAGTATAACTAGGGCTCTCAGCGAGAAACAGCAAAGATAAATAACTCAATGCTGTAAAAGTTATAAACAATAGGATATTTGAGAAATTCTTTCAAAGTTATTGGTGCAGTGGAAATTTTTATTGTATGTCCACCAAGGACTGTAAAATAACGTTCATAAGCAGCTGCAACGCTGGTATCAGTGTCAACCATCCCAACCATGTGTTGGTCAAACCATGGTGAGAACTGCTGAGTGAACTCCTGAGCTCTAACTAAATACCATCGATTACTTTGGTAATCCTACATGTGAAGTACTATGAGTAGAATGAAGTTCTAGAAGCTAACGTGTAGTAAATACTGCGCAGTGAGGTGTCATAATTGTGGTGAAGGGTGCAGAGATTTACTGAGTTTCATCAACTGTTTGTCTCCGGTCTGATTTCTGTTATTTAAAGGATTTATACATTTTGGACATTTTTTTTTTAAATTCAACTCTACTCTAAAATTATTCCGTTCTTTGATTGAAGATTGGTTTTCAACTTTTCCTGTCTAAACTGAGCATGTTTATGTTGCGACATAGAACAAAAACATTGGTATTGGTAATTTGGCAATATTCAAGAAGTAAAAAAAAAGAAGAGAAAAACAGAATACAAAAAGTTTGACTAACAGTAACTACAAGATCTCCATTTGGCAATATAGAAAGGCTTTTTTGAGTCTTTGACAAGTTTACATTTTGGTTTATATACAGGTGTGTGTGTGTGTGTGTGTGTGTGTGTGTGTGTGTGTGTAGAGAGAGAGAGAGAGAGAGTGTGTGAGTGAGTGAGAGACAGAGAGAGAGTGAGAGTGTCCTCCATGGGCTCCCTTTTTCAATCCAGACAGGATCACGTAGAAAATGTGGTTGTGAAAATATACACAGAAAAATCAAAAGACAGGGATTTTAAAAAAAAAGAAAGAAAAAAAAGTAAAAGTAATAAAGTTGTGGACTGGAAACAAGAAGGGCCTACAGAGTCTATGATAGGAGGGTCCCTGCCGAAATAGTCCGCTCGCCACTAGCGTTCTCAGTTCATGAACTGTGTGTATCCCTCAGCTCCCGTGACAATTACATCCATCCAGATCCTCATGGCTTCGGCTGAGGGTGCGACCATGTAGTAGAGCCGGTCGTGGGTCTTCACACAAAAGGTCAAGGAGGGGTTGGGGCTCTGGAAGATGGAAGATGACAGGTTTCATTCATATATCAGTCAGAGATTAGCACATTGGACATGAAAAAAAATCCCACAGCGCTTATCTTCAGGGTAATTATCAGCATTCATGCCTGGATCAAATGATTCTATAGCAGTGATGGTATTCGTCAGCTGCGCTTAGGTGGGTACAGGCCTCCCTGACCTGATGCTGCTACATCTATTGGCTCCACACAAACACTGTAAATGCACTCGTTTGTACTGCTGCTACACCTAATTTTGATACTGTCTACGAGCTGCACCCGGCACAGCAGGGGTACGCTAATGATCCTTGCTAACTGGCTGCTAAACTGGGATCTACAAAAAAGAAGAAACTACATAATGCAAAAAAAAATGTCATACGTGTACTTTAACATTCATCACATCTTTTTCATGCACTAATTTCATTTTTAATGCCACATTTAAGCTTCCACTGCTGTAGCTTCGTAGGACACGAAGCTATGATGCAACATGACACCACATATAAAACAATGTAAAAAAACCAAACAAACACGCATACATACACAAATTTTGATGAAAAATTGTATTACAGTAGTTTAGTACAGTTGGGCGTTTTGAAATTTAAATTTGTCAGCTACATATTTACTGCATTGTTCAGAGGTAAACTGCATGTCATAGGGGACCTTCATTAAGGCACAGCAGTGTCAGCCATATATTTGGCCCAAAAATATTACAGGGATTTTTTTTTTATTTGGCTATTTTCCTATCACTCTTTCTATCGATACAGAAAGAAATATCGTGACATGTTGTGGTGTCATTCTCACTAAAAAGACGACTGGGCACTTTAGTTCAAATGTTTGTTTTAGCATGGTTTGTCAAAACTAGTGGGGAAAAACTGAGTTTAGGCGCAAAAGAAAAAAGTTAGGAAAAGAAAGTTCAAGAATGACATCGTCTTCGGGTCAGCGTTAAATGTTATTAAATCACCTGGATATGTATTGGCTTTCCTCAGATTTGTCATCTTTTCATGAAGGCAAACAACCAGGACACTGTAAGATCAATTCAAGCCTTTCATGTTCATCATCGTCTTCCTTCCTGTCTTAAGTGACTTTAAAGTTTTTTTTCCCTCTGATTCAACTTAACTGACAGCATCACATAACAAAGTTACAGAGTTGATCAGAGCCACCCAATTAGTCTGCTGAGCACTGTGCATTACGCCAGACCATCAAACACACACACACACACACACACACACACACACACACACACACTGAAGATGAGGAGGCAGCAGCTCAGCTTTATGTTGGAGATAAAAACCTGACAAAACGTGTAAGGCTCAAGTCAAGCAGCAAGCAGACCTGATCACAAAGAGGAGACGAACGTCCAAACACAACACCTACGACTCTGTCAACAAAGGAACACTACTTTCTTTGAGTCAAACGCTTAAGAGGGAGATCAAATGAGGTTCCTGTCAAACCTTTAAAAATCGACTGCAGACAAAAATATAAGAAGATCTCAACTTGTTGTTTTCTAGCCGTTTGACTGCGAGGGAGGGAGGGAGTGAGGGAGGGGCCAAGGGGGGGGGGCAAGCAGAATTAGCAAGTCAAATTCCATATTTCTGGAGCCTTGGGTTTTAAGGGTCGATACATAGGGGGTTGAGTGAGGGGAGCCGGGTGAACAGGGAGCGTGGATACGTACACTGGTCAGATTCAAGATGACAAAGCACCTCTGTGACATTGGTGCAAACGCACAGAACAACAAAGAAAGAAAGGCAAGAGTTTGAAATGAAAGAGAATAAATTACACGTGTGCGTGTGCGTGTGTGTGCGTGAGGACAAAGCATACCTTTGTGGCACTGCGGAGGTGATCGTAATAGACCTCTTCTATAGCCTGGAAGTAGATCACACCCTTCAGCTTGGTCTCATGTTTGTCTGTAATTAAAACGGAAGAAACGTGACTAAAATAGATTGACAGTGACGGTTCCAGGCAGCCAAGGCACATCATGTCCTCCTCACCTTGACTGCTGAGAACACACGCCACGGCCATTAAGAGGAGAACTCAAACTTTGATCATGACCAATTTATTGAGTGTGATGATGGATGGAAAATGACAAGCACAGCACTTTCCCCGCTCTTTTTTTTTCTCGAAGCAGTGGTGCTCTCATTGTGTTTTCAGACTTGCCTGCATTCTTACGCTACTCTGGTACATCATTGCAGTTTGTTTCATCAGCCACTGCAGAACTGCAGTAAGGAACCGGTGGGGAACTCAACACCCCTCTTCTACCTCCAGGCACAAACACTCTACAAGCCAACTTAAGAGTAGTAGGTGGAGATGCAGCACTTCATTTCGAGGAATAACACTTTCCCTTTAATAAGCCGCTATTATCTGCTAATGACCTGTTTAGCATTCAAATAGCCCCGCCTTCGTATCTCCTTCGCCTCCACCTGAAGTTGGGTTGTGGTCGCGGATGATTAGTGGGAATTAACAGCGGTCCGTGTAATGCTCGTCACCTCTCGTTGCTCATTGTTCAAGGTCAACAGATAAGGCCGAGTGATGCATCTCAATCAGCGTCCTCGGAGAGCGCAGCGCTGAGCGCATTTTAACTATGGCAGAAGTAATCTCTGTGCACCTCCTCACCCTGGCTTGCTTTCAACAAGGTACGCTTTAAGCAGCTTTAAGCGGAACCTTCTGAGGACTTCAAAGGCCTGACAGTGAACAAGTGTCCCAAAGCTCACAGGCCGAGATCAAATTACACCGCCGTGCACGCCACACGCTACACGCACTGCCAGTGAAGGTCTGAGGACCTATGTTCTGACTGGCTGTTCATCAGCAGCAGGAAAGTCTGCCACTTGACATGTTTTACATGGATTCTGAAGCTTATTGTAATCACTTTACCAACTTCTGTGGCCCGCTGCTGCTGCTGAGCGATACAACAACATGTTCCAGACAACATCCTCTGGCACAGTCTCACCCAAACTTTCTGGTTACTGGTGACACACTTTTACTTCATAGATGAGAGCAAGTGTGAGACACGAGAAACTGGTGCTTAAACAAATGGTCCTGACTGCGCTTACTGCCATTTCTGCATTAGACCACACATCAAACATATTCTTGACAGCAGCTGCAGGAGCGTGTCTGTGTCCAGTCGGATTGACAGAGACAGCGTTGTCGTGGGAGACAGCAAAGAACTTAACAAATCCTGGGCAGCGGGGAAGAGCAATGACTGAAGTGCCTATTTGTTCTCCATGCAGCTACAGCTGAGCGGATAGTTTTCTATACAGTCTGCAATCTGATGTCAGCAGGGCACTGTAGCGCGCAACGAGACGTCAAATGAAGAAGAGACTGGCAGGAACGCTAATGCGGGTTGTTGTTTTGGAGTCTGTGGCAGCTGCTGTCTGGCTTGTTGAGACCACTCCTCACTGATCTACATACAAGATGTGATTTACTCTCTAAATATGAAGTATTGACAGACAGATGATGGAACTGGATTTGATCAAATTAATACGGAACGAATGCGGCCATCACAAAACCAAAGGCAGGACTGAGAACGTTAACATTGAAACGCAGACGACCAACAACGCTGCCCCGCTTCCACCCCAGAACTTTTAGTCCCTGAACTTTTGTCAAGGAATTACAAAAGATTCCTTCAGACAGATTTTCTCTGAATGTTCCACCCATTTACGCAAAGTAGTCGCACACACTGAGAAGCTCAAACCGGTTGCTGGTCCTTTGAGTCTTCTGCTATTACAGTCTTTACTTTTCTTATAGTCGTGTTTTGATTTATAAACCAACAACGTTTCGAGGTGTGAACAACATTCGTCATTGATTAACTTGCAGCAGATTTTGATTTACTCCCCATGACTTCACATCATTGTTTGATTATGCTGGACTTCCTCTGGTATTCAGTGGGGACTACAACAAATGTAAATACATCAATAGAAAGCTGTGGCTTCCATTAAGTTCCTGAACTGTTGAAAAGAACTGGCAGTGAACTGGCAGTGATGTTTGGGGTGTAAAACTGAATTTAGACCCTGGCCTACTTCCTCCAAACTACATGCTTGATAGAAAGAACCCTTCTTACCAACGTAGTAGGAGAAAGTCCTTTTGAGACGGTCAAAGACGAACCAGCGTTTCTTCCAGGACTTGATCTTGCCTCCCATCTTCACCAGATAGCCCTTACACATCTTCTCAGTGAGGATGATGTGGTAGCAGGTTTCCACACTGTGGCCCGACGTCTCCACGTGGGAGCGAAGGTCAAACTCCTCCTTCCTGATGGGGAGATAGCGAGTCATCGGACGGGCCTGGACCGAGTCAAACGAGAGACAGCGCAGAGAGGTTATTTACTGCTGCAACGATGCATTGATTCATCTTTTCTCTCTTTTTCTTGAAGAGTGATTATTTTGTACTTTTTCTGGCATTCCTGACAGTGAACTGACTATAGCTGGGTTTCAAAAGGTTTGCAGTATGATGGATATGACATCGATCAATAAAAAGACCAGCTGAAATTCCACTCATGTAAGAAAATAATTTGCTACTGGTGTCCTGAGTTGACCAGACGGCTATTTAATCGGTCTGACTGCCCGACAAAAAACACTCAAATTGAGGTATTCTGGTATGAAAATTCAAAGTAAAATAAAATCATATTGGCACAAAATATTAGCCAGCAGAAAGTTCTCAAAATTTTTTTTTTTTTTTATAAAAAACCTGGAAAGCTTCAGAAACCATATGTGGATAGGCCTGCCATGTAATTTCATACTGGATTATGACTTGACTGACCTGAGAGAAGTTCTTGGACCTCATCTTAACCTCCTTCTCCACGAGCTGCTGCCGGTGGAAGGTTTCATCTTGCAGTCTTTTCTCCGCCTCCTCCCGCCTCCTCCTCTCTTCTTCCAGCATCTGATGGCGAGCGAGGCTCTCCCGCTCCTAGAGGACACCGCTTTCATTACATATATGTTTTTGATCTACCGTGTGGAGAGAAGGCTTCTTCTGCAATGCTTGACGGGCTTCGTGTTCATTCATTTATGTACATTTTTCTTGGCTGGTAGTTGCCCGCTGCACAACTCCACCACAGTTGATGCTTTGAACAGATTTTTTTTTTTTTTTGTTATGTACCAATGTGGTGTTCACCTCTGAGGGAGGACACACACACACACACACACACACACACACACACACACACACGTTCGCGCACACACGTGCGTACAGAAAATTCAGACCTGTAGAGATTCAAATAAGTAAAGCTCTTTTATTCTAAGCCTCTTCCTCGAGGCACAAAGAGATGAAGACATCTGATACAGAAGCCAATAAAGATGAATGAAAGGATGTGACCCTTCTCTACATTCAATATCCCCACTAGCACTGTGAGGCCTTATCAATCATTAACTTTGATTCGAGATAATCGAGTTCTTACATTTCATAAACCCCCTTTTGAAGTCAAAACCTTACCCGAAATTCAATAAGCCTGGCTTTCTCCATCTGCGCCTCCTTCAGCATTTTCTCCATCTCCATCTTCAGAGCGTCCACTCCTCCAACACTGTCAAAGACAAATGCAATTTACATTTACAATACAATGCTATTTATATTTAATCCCTTTATCAGCATCTCCTTCTGTTTTATCTGCCGAGTATAGTTCTGAAAAAAAAAAAACACTTAAATGGAGTGTAGAGCATTTAAAAAGTTGAAACAATCCAAGGAAAACTGGTTCTGGTCAGGGAGAAAATAAAAAAAAAACCTCTCAACTTAAGAGTGGTAAATGCTTTTATCATTATCATTCGCTGTCTGTCTTCATCTGTCCACCAAATTCAACTCAAACTGTTGTCCCATCTGTAAACAAAGAAATACAATTTTTAGGTGGTAAATGTGTTCAGTCTAACAACAAATGCTCAACCATGTAAAAATACCTCAAACAGCGGAGTGAACTGGATTGATTAATGCAGATGAATTTTCATCTCTAATCGTTGTGACACCAAATTGAAAATGTGCAGTTCAGCTTGTAAATGAACAAAAAAAAAAAAGGCAAATCGTTGTGAGAAAAAATACGAACCTGTGATTTTTTTATGCGAAAGGATTACAAATACGTTTTGGCTTGTTTGTGTCAATGAGGATATAACATAAGAAGGGTGGGCATTATCAACTGTGGCTTCAGTTTACACTTTTGGGTCTAAATAGTTTTTGTTGTCATCAATTTATGTATTCAATTAAAAAAAAAAAAAAGCAGGTTTAAAGAAATAAAATCATTACCGATACAAACGGTCACTCAGTGTGCAGTTGCTTCCTCTTGGGGGACTGTAAGTTGGGGTGATGGGGGCTGTAGCACCCCCTATTGTTGAGGTGCAATCGCTGCGAGTCAAAATAAATCTTAACTGACCTTTCAAATCAATACAAAATCATGAATATTGTGTTGTTGCACATCATTTATTATGATGTCATCACAGTCTATCTCCTTACACCCCCAACTTCTGACTCCCTCCCACTTTACAGCTTCTGACTTCTTTAAGTCATCAGCAACTATTTCCCTGATAGCTTCCTGGCAGCTGTGAGGGAGTCATGAGCCACGGGTGCTGCTGCGATCGTGCTGTGGCAAACACTTTAGTAACACAGCACACAACTTGTCCACATCAACAGATGGTCTCTAAATGAGCAGAGCTGTGGATAAAGACGTTAAGTAGCGGGGAGCAGTCTGTGTGTATGCTGTCATTCTTCATTTTGTAGCCTCACACAAATGGGGATACTCCACAACTGAAGCAGCTCCACTCTTGAATCATGTTGTTAAATGCGAGGCTGTAGCATGGTTCATTTAGTTTCCTCTGACAGAAGATACAGTCGTGAACACTAAGAACCCTGCTGCCAGCGAGTCTGAACAACAGTTGTTTCTTTAAAACGATCACTAGCGTCAATATACTAACGTGACAATGCTAACCAGCGGTGCAGCGAGCCCATAGTTGGAGGTTTTTGGGTCACGGGTTTGGTTTGTGTTCAGTTTGTTTTGCACCATAACAAGGATAGAAACATCCCCAGCAAATAACACCAAATGCAGACACACACACGCTGAGCAGAAATGAATCAATAACGTGAATAAACATAGTAACTTGTGTGCGTCGTTCATTTTCATTGTTGCCATTGTTGTCTGTACTCGTCTCTCAGATTTTACAGCAAGTTCCTGATGGAACCCTCAAATTTGTTGTTGTGTCGGCTTGTGCTGGCATCCCTACTGCTAACATGCATATCCTTGACATCCTAGGTTAAACATCATCACCATCTTAGTTTCCACGTCAGCATGCTAATATTTGCCAGTATATTTGATGATATATAGTATGATGTGCACATAGAGTTCCATTTTCAAACTTTAAATGCTGCTAAAAGTGAAAATGAAATGAAGCAGTCGTGCTTAATAACCAGAGCTATTTTATCACTTCTTTATCACTTCTTTCTTTGGGGGCGCAGAATATTGAGTGAGTCATAAGGCTGCTCTCCGGCTTTGCAAGGTTAAACAAAATGCAGCCATACAAATATATCATTAACTGCTTTGTTATCTCGGAGAGGAGATTGATGCAGCGGTACTTTATCAGCAGGCGCTCAAGGCTGTGGTTATTAGACATAAACACATGCACTTGATGAGAAAGATATTGGCAGTAAAAGTGAAATTGTGATTTGGAAGGGTGAGAAATATATGTTTTTTTGAAATGACAGATGGACAAAAGCGGTTGCATTTCTCTGGGATACCTGGACATGTTATCTGGCGAGCAGGCAGAGTTGTTCCCTGTGGACACGCTAGTGTCCATACTATCAGAGCTCTCCAGGCTGAGTGTGTCATAAGGCTGCTCTCCGGCTGACGGGGGCTGGTGATGCAGGATAGAGTGCTGGACCAGAGGAGGCGGGCCTATGGAGCTATGGCTGAGAGCAGGGCTGTAGGCCAGGACTGGGGAGTAAGAGGGCGAGGGGGACGAGGAGGTGATGAGATGGGGTTGCGAGCCGTGAAGCGCCTCCCACTGGCACTGAGCCTCCGCAGCCGCTCTCTGCTTGAGCTCGGCCAGACGACGACGCTGTTCTTCGATCACCTGCTGACCTGGAAGGAGGAGGGGGAGGAGGAGGAGACGGAGTTCTCATCAGTGGATCTGATAGGAGATGCAATGTTGACTGAAATTTCACCCTGTGAGCAACACAGCAAAGGTCCACTTGCTTCCTGTCAAGCCACAAATGTAAATCAACATGCTGACTGGAGGAAATCTGATCTTTCACAACTGAAGACCCATTGAACACACCTCACCAGCACCAGGCCAGAAAACTAGAAACCATGCGACACACATACAAGTATACGCTCTCCACAAGCTACACTCCCACTGGAAAAGACACAAAAAGTCCCATCAACACTAAGTTTGTGCAAAAGTTGAACATCTATCCAGATCTTTACATTTCACATCTGTGCTGGCATGTTCCAGATAATAGCTCGATACATCTGGCGCCCAGGTCGATAACACCAAAGAACTGCGAACATGCAAGATTTATTCTCCAGCAGCAGACATGTTCATGGAAGATTGATGGAAGAAGAAAGAGGGTTCGATGTTACACACAAAAGAAATGATGAAAGGAAACCTCGAAGGGGGGGGGGGGGTGGAGGAGACGAGTTAATGACACACCAGAGATGAAGAGACTGGCAGAGGAGGGTTAGAAGAAGTCAGAGTCTCAAATTAACACCCGCCAAGTGTCAAGTTGTGGTAAACGTTACCTTTGATGGATAAATCAATAGACGTCACCTGCCAGGTCGCTTTAACTTTTAGAAAAGACTTTTAAAGCCTTCAGACAGCCTCGTTTCTTTTGTCCGTCTGCTCAGTTCGCCAGGTTAGCCCAACTTGCCAACCGGATCATCAGAATGACATATTATTGTTTCATCAATTAACAATTAAGTGATTGAATTAATAAACAGCTGATTTGAGCAATTCTCTGCTTGACTCTTGGCAGGATAAATACTTTTTCAGACACTGCATTGATTGGAGAAGAAAAACTAAAAAAGGCAAGCATAAGGAATCCAACCCAACACTCATCATCTGTTGCTGAGCTGTCTACCTGCTGTTCTTCCTTCTATGGCTGGCTGGCTGGAGGTCTGGGGCTCTGCGGTCCACACACACACACACAGACAGTCAGATGTGAGGAAAAGCTAAACTGACAATTGTGACCAATTAGGGTGTCCAACCCAGCATCTGTGGGCGGAAGCCAAACAAGCTAAAAACACCAGAACATCGCTGCTTCCTCTCGTCTCCTGAAGTCACACAGAGGCGCCGATGGCACATACCAAAGTACAAGCATGTGAAGACGAGCAGATAAACGCCTCACAGTAACCAAGACTGACAAGTTCTGAAATCAGCTGTCATCATTTGGAGATTGAAGTTCAAGATGCCCACAGGATAAAGAAAGTAATAGTAGTTTACCATCTAATCTAATAAAGATGCATATATATATATATATATATATATATATATATATATATATATATATATATATATATACAGAGAGAGACAGAGAGAGAGAGAGAGAGATTGGATAATTATAACAATGGATAATTATATCAGCCCAGTTTTGCTCCAGTTTCTTCTTTGCTATCACCAATAATGCAGAAACAGTAATAAATATATGATTTACATGCATGGCAGAGTTGTTCTACTGGATGGATCGTAAACATGCATATTGACCTGTTGTACATTGGAATTCTATGTAATGTCGCACTTGTGTGGACGAAAGAGCCGATACTCACCTTTCTGCTGCAGAGCGAGCTGTCTCTTGGTCTCAATGTTCTGCAGGGTGGCAGCCAGGTTCCTCGGCAGACTGCTAGAGCTGTTGGCTGCCAGCAGAGGGCTCTAATGGGTCAGAGGGAGCAGGTGGCATACCACAGGGTTAGACATGAAAACCAGCTACGTACACAACATGGTAAACAGAAAAGCAGCCTACCTTGGAGCAAGTGTTACGACCCAATGTTGCTGCTCCCTGTTGCAGAGGGGATCCAGAGCCAGATTTGGGCTGATGAGAAGACTGTCCTGGATCGCTGTCTAGCTTGGAGCGGAACACCTGGAGAAAAAGCACAAAGACAGGAGGATGAGCTGGAATGTAGGAGGCTACTATCGTTAAAAAGCATTAGAAGAAAGCCATGAGCAGGGAGATGAAGTTTTAAACTCCACAGTGGAGGAGTTTTAAGCACCTGCAGGAAAACATTTGGGTTAAAATGAGCTGGATTTTTGTTACATCGCTGATGCTGTTAGGAGAAAATGCTGGAAATAATAAATCCCGTTTCAAGCAACATCAAAGACAGACTAAAAATCAAAAGTAACCTGTCTAACAACAAATGTGTTCGGCTTTGTATTAATACACACACTTGGAAGAGTACCCCAGAAACACTTCACTTAATGCTGCGTTGATGTATTATGAGAGTATCTGTGAAACACTGTAATGAGTCAGTGTTCACGCATCAAAACGTATTTGAAATGTTTACTGGACCTTTTATTCTGCTGCAGGCAGCTACTTTCAGCTTCCCTCCAGAATGAATGCACATGAACTAACACTCGGATCCCAGCAAGCTGCAGCTTGGAAATGTGACTTTACCCTCCACATCGAATGACAGTTCAGAAAACAAAGGTGGACTGTAGGAAAAAGACCAAATGATCATTTATGATCATGCTTGGAGTGGATTGGATTGTTTTCCTGTTTTTATTGCAAGACTTCCTTGTTTACACAAGTCTCAGGTGGTGCTTACATGATTTGAAATTTAATGATCTAGTTTAGGCATTCATAATGTTGGAATTTTACCAATATTTGGTATGCAAAATATTTTAAAACTGATTAGGCCAAAAGCCGATATTCATCAGTGTTTCTGATTCCGTGGCGATCCTAGATTGAGAATCAGCAGGTAGTACACTTGAACAGTTTTTGTAAAAGTGTAGCATGATGAAACTTGTAACTCACATCTGTACTCATTGTGTTAAGTTTTTTGTAAGCGTGAGTACATCATGATCAGATTTTTTTTTTCACTCCATAATACTGACATCAGTATCCGAGCTGATAAACCAGTGTGGTCTGAATTTTTCTCTCGCGTACAGATCCAGCACATTCTCCAAGGGTGGAGAGGCCGATGCGTGAAGGCTGCTCAAAGAAACAAAAGGATGGAGGTGAAAAGAGAAGGAGACCCTCTACCTGCAGCACAGGCCTGCGACCTGACAGCGACTTGGCTGGCAGTGGGGGAGACCAGAGCTGGCTGGAGCCCGCCATCAGCTCCTGGTACCACTGCTCTAAATCTAGCTTGGGGAGGGGAGGCCTGCTGCCCTCAGACTGGTACTGCAGAGCCCCCAGAGCAGCAGCAGCATTGGGATGGACAGATGAGGATAGAAGGGGTAGAAAAGAGGAGGAAAGAGAAGAAAAGAAAACAATGAAGAGATTAGAAAGCATTTACAGACAGTAGGAAGAGGATAGAAACATTTGTTTTATACTTTGAAAATTGTTCTTAAATATCTTCAGCATATTGTTCTCGCAGGCTGCATTATGCTTTATAGCCTCCAGCTGCCGGATCCCTGTTTTACATTCCTGTATCTTAAGTCTATGGTTCTGCTGCAATGACCCAGTTTCCCACAACAACATTAAAGTTTTCGTCTTATTCTATGTCTTACTTAAATTAATCTGTCCTTGGACACTAATATATCTCACTGCAGTCAGAGTTACCAAGCGTCGTCCAACTTACGCGAGCAGAATTACGCATATCTGAAAGAATAACACCACATTATTGTTGTAAATCCCGACTTTGCCTTTTGTGTCTCGCTCTCTCGCTCAAACAGCTGATTGAGACAAATGTGCTCGCTCCTAACATGACTATGATGCAGCTAATCACCATGTTCAATAGAACATTTTTCCTTAATGCTGCACATACTGTTATGACGCTTCTTCTGGCGGCGCCGAACAATGCCATAAAGCGGTGTGGAGAGTGGTGGCTTACATTGGTAAAAGCGGCTGTGTATGTCTGAGCTACTTTCTGCAGAACTTTGAAAAGATAGGGAGTCTGTGACTTGAGGCGAAGCTGCAGTACAACAGACAGGAAGAGCTGCCGACTGACAAATAAGATCACAGCGCTTTGAGTCTCCGTGAGCTTTAATAGACCGATTGTGCATCATCTTCATGTAAAAGGGACAGTTTTACTTTCTTTCTGGCTGAGAAGAGAGACGTTGATGTAAAGGAGGGAAACAAAGACTGAGCACTGCAATTCCAGGTGACAAAAAGGAGCGAGAGGCATCTAAGGTCCCAGACATACAGTGAGGCTTCAGAGGGAAGTGCACCTACAGAGATTATCTGTCAGGAGCTGAAGGATGAAGGACAGCACACACCTCCACAGAAAGAGACAGGGAGGAGCCATGAGGAGAGGGGAGGCAGGAGAAGGCGGGGTCTACTGCTCCAGACTGCAGGGGCTGGCGAGGCGGGGAAGTAGGAGAAGATTCCACCTTTGGCATCCCATACATCTGATTCAACTGGCCCACTGTCACATACTCCTTCCCAAACACACACACACACACACACACACACACACACACACACACACACACACACACACACACACACACAGCAGTGGCAGCGGCAGCAGATGGAGGAGGAGGAGGAGGGTGGAGGAAGAGGAGGAGGAGATACAGGAGTGAAGAAGGACACTTTAGTGAGACAGGCGGCTGGAGGGAAACATCAAATACACTTCTGCATCATGAAGGAGTGAGGGAAGGAAAAACGGTTGACAGGAACACAAAATCACAAGGGGGGCAATCGTGTACACATAAATCCTGTTATTCTACCCTAACACGAAACACTATGTGTATTGGTGTTTTTTTATATAAAGACAGGGAATTTACATCCATAGTCTCTGGCCATTATGATTATCATGATTATTGATCAGAACTCATATTAGCATCAACAACAATGTGGGCTAAAGGTTAGCTCAATAGCTCAAGTGTAACTGGGGTGTATTGTGGACAACCATTTTAACAAGGCCTAGAATAAATCCCTGAAAGAACTGCTTGCAAGTTTGCAACTGGGCGACTATTTGGACAGCATCTGCAGTTTGTCCCCTTTCTGAATGCTAGCTCTCTGAACTCCCCGAGGCAAACAACACTCTCTGAGCCAGCTAGCTGCTAGCAACCCACACACTGAAAACAACAAGTTTTGACAAAGATTAGGATCCTCGAGTAAGGCAGGCCTGCTGGGTTATTTCTGTATATAGTTGCAGAGTTTGACAAACATGACTATAAACAGCTTTTCCTGAATAGAGCATGTTTTGTTTTGTTGTCTTTTTTTTTTATAAGGGCACAGTCATCCTGGGTTTCACATGACCTATGATGATAATGACTGGCTTACAGGAAAACAAAAAAGGCTGGGCCCTTTGCAACATCTGGCCATCGATGGTCAGACAGATTAACCGAGGCAACAGGTTGATATAAAGCACCTGTCGATCCAGTAAACACAGAAATATGATTGCAGTGTAATGCCGGATGATACACAAGTATCTTACAAAATCAGCCAGAGCCTGAAAGGGGAAAATCTCAACAATTTAACACAAAGTTTTTAAAAGTTAAATTTAATAGATACCAGGCTTCTATTTCCTTAATGAATGAAAATGATGTAATCTGATCTGTGGAGGCAATATATTTTAAATCTAGTTGTTCAGCTTTAATCTGGCGGATGCAGCAATTTAAGTTAAAAAAAATAGACTTTATGGTTTAAAATGATCTTGATCAAGGACGGAGTTTGTAAGATCAGGATCTGATCATATAAAGCATTGAAAAGGTGTCTTGGTTCTAATACAGCAGATTTCAAGTGTTTAGACATCTATATGATCTTGCCTCAGCAGCATCTGGCTCTTTGGCTGCAAAAAGCTCCACTGTGCTCCCCAGCTAGTTGCTAACGGCTGCCTGCTGCGACTGAGAATGACACTGTTTAAAATCGCAGCTGGACAGCTAAATAATGAGCTGAAACTCACTAAAAAGCTCTGCGAAACTGATGTGAGTTGCAGAATGTAGGCTGATTATTCTATCATCACTACAGGCGATGGTGCTTTTAAATTTACTTATTAATCATTTTTCATTATTAATTAAAAACAGGGCTTGTATGGTGCAGTTCCTCCATAGGCAGGATATTCCAGAGGGTTATAGCTCTCACAGAGGAGGCTGACTGTCCAGATTTGCTGGGTGAGTGTCTGCTCGGATTTTCCTTGAGGTACTGTCCTTCCACAACAGGAGGAGGCGCCTAATTTATGCAGAATCTTTAAAAGGACACAAGAATCTGGTTGCTGTTCACAACTTTCCATGCTGAATAAACGTAATCTCAATAATGTGGCTTTATTAGCTTTGACGTGGAATTCCAGCTGTGTGTAAGACTTTGCAACATCCAAGCGTAAATAAGGCCTGATAGCTCTGGCTACCCAAAGAATCCCCAACATTTTAGAAAAGGACGCAAATTAGATTTTTGAAATAAGACTGATAAATATGTAAAAGTTACTGTGTAGCTAATAAAAACCTATTCATCAGCCCAATGTTAATTCGGTGGTTGATTTGATCCTCATCTAACGGCTAAAACAGGGTTAATGCAACATTACATGTAGCAGAGAGCAAAGACAGTATGATGAGCAGCACACCAGCAGAGGGAGCAACATGATATGAAAGAGGAAGTATGGAGAGAGAAACATTAGAAAGGGAGCACAAGAAGTCGGGAGACAGACGGACAGGAAGTGGTGGTACCTCGCCGGCGCCAGCTAATGCAGCATCTACAGCGAATGAGCAGCCGCGTGAGGTGGGCTTGTTGCTCTCATGGAAGCCACTGCTGCCGTACATCTTATAGACATCTGACAGCTTCAAGTACTCCTGAGCACCAGCCACCAAGAGTTAGACAGGATGAGAAGCCATGAGGACAAAACTGCACCACAATTCTCGCTTACAGTACGAACAGAGAAAGCACAGTGCTGCACAGAATCAGGCCCGTAACAATCCGGTGGTTCCAACAAGTGCAAATGGCGTCAGACGAACAGTAACACAAAGTACTTTGTTGGAAAATTAAGTGGTTGACACACCAGCAGGCGAACACACACGGGGTGCAGTTTTCACAAGGCCCAACCAGTGATTCAGTGGTAAATTAAAAGATGTGGGAACTGCGGCCTCTGGTTGGTTAGCATGATCAAGAAAAACAACCTAAGCAGAGATATTAGTCATGCTTTCTGCTTCCTCTACACACTAAATACTTTCCTCTGCATATCAAAGGTGAGCGAAGTTAGTTGTTATGTGTGTTAATTGTGGGTAAACCCTGAACATGCTAGCTCCTCACTGCCAATAACTAAAGGTAGTTGATGAATTACGTTCACAAGATGACTTTCTTGGGCCTTCAGTGTACAATTTTTTTTCCGCTGTGCTCATGGCACCAACAGGTGATTAAATTCATCTTGAAATCTTGTCAATATTACTCCTTCCTCACTGATCAATCAAAATCAAGAGTCAACAGTGGCAGAGGAGAAACTGATCCCATTAATTGTAATACATCAAAAAATAAGATTCATAATCAATACTGGAGGGCTTTTATCTCACCAGGTGTCACAGTCGTATTTTTTATCAGTTAGACTTAGTGTTTCCAAAAATGGAAGATTGTTTTTGAGAGAGGGACTCCGTGGGCACTTCCTTGAGGAGAAACCTAAATAAACAAGACTAAAAACAAATGCAGATGAGGCTGCCAACCAATATTCTAAATTCAAATATAAAGTCAAATCGTAAGCAAAACAACATACATTTTGACTGTAAACTCCCAGATCAGTCTCTCCTTGATCGCCAGACTAGGGATGTGCGCCTCATGAGTTCTGGGCCGCTGCACTTACTGAATGCATGACAGATAGCACATACAACTCTGATGATTGAATGTAGGTAAAAAATGATGGCGAGTTCACAACCAAAGCTGAAGCTGAAGAGCAGTGTGAGAATAGACAGCACTCTATGGGATTATCTTTTGGAAGAGTGGTGTTCATCCCTCCAGTAGACTTCCAGAGACTTGAAGAATCTGTCATTAAAGCTGTTCTGGCGGCTCATGGAGGCACTTCTAGCTTTCCTTGAATGTGTCACCTGTCTGTATGTTCTAGTGGAATGAGCAACGTGGGCCAGCAGCGCAAGACAGACGAAAGCCATAACGTGACCAGAGAAACAAAGAAACAAAACTAGTGGGCTTCATGCAGGCAGGGATTGTTAGTCTGGTTACCTCTGTAGGGCTGCTTGGGTACAACTGACAGACAGGGGAGGGATGTAAGTAGGAAGGAGAGGCTCTGCAGAGGGAACTCTGGGAAGAGTGGACATCCTCTAACAACAGGTCAGCCTCGCAGATATGGAGCACTTCCTGTTTTAACAGTTCAGGTGTAAATGCTTTTGACACACGTGCTGATCTTCACAAAAGAAAACAGGTACTTTGCAAAGGCCCTTCATCTGTTACAGCGTCAGCTCCCGACTACGAGTTCAACCAAGAATTAGTCTAGATTTATGTCCAGATGTGATTAAAAGATGAGTTAGCTCTACCAACAAATCATCACGTGACAAAAAGTGAACAAAGGTTAACAAAGCAAATGAAAAAGAGGTGAGATGGGGAGTCAGCCGTTAGTCATCACAGCTGTTTACGGGCCGAGGAATGTGTGTGTGTGTTCTCACTTGATAAATAAAGAGTGCAAGCAGTTCTCTCACCTCTCTCATTGCACTGGAGGACTTGGGAAAACTCTTTCCTCCTGTTAAGCTGTGGTATCTCTTCTCCAAGGCTGACAGCCTCTCCTTCTCCTGGAACACAAAGACAGACGGTTGTTTGAGCGTTAACATTGAATAGAGAGCCTCAGCACGTCTGAAGCGGCACTTTTCACTCAAAACACCCACCCAGTGGAACATGCAAAGGCTACGTTCATACTGCATTTGGGCCTCATTTTTAAACTAAGAATGTGAATAGTCAAACAACAACAAAAAACAGATCTGAGAAATAAATTTGAACTGAGTATTAAGGTTTGCAGTGTGAAAGTAGCATTAGCGCCAGTTTGAACAGTGTACCTTTTGGAGCATTTGCAGTGTGAGGGTCCTGTCTTTGGCGAGCCTCTCGCTCTCCTGAGATGCCTGCAGGCCCAGCTGATTGGCCTGGTTCTCCAGAGCAGCCACCTTTTCCTGAAAAAACAACAACAAAAAAGATTCTTATTGATCTAATGGCTGTTACAGCAATAGCAAAGCACAAGTTCATAAAATTCTGAAATACTTGGGTGGAGGAGGTGTGATTTAGTTGCCGGCACCAATTGGCTGTGGGATATTGTGCTACTGTGCTGCTTCAAACTCATTAACCGATGAGGGACTGAACTGATGCAGAAGCTGAATGAAAGCTCTTTGAGGTGGAGGTTTGCTGTACCTCACATATAACTATGCATAGTGCATTGATGCAAATCTAGAAATCCTTTTCTGTGAGGCCTGATAGGTGTAAAAGGAAAAAAATCCAATTATTTAATTCAGGGGATTTTTGGAATGCACAAAAACCCTCTTTAGTCCTGGCCCCAACTCCCCATCAAGTGCCGTCTAGTCTGACCTTCCTCTTGGCCACGCTGCTGTGGTACTCTGCTCTCTCCTGCAGCAGCTGTTGGCTGATAGTTTCTCTCTCCTCCTCCAGGCTGCTTTCTCTCTCCAACTGTTGGAACTCCAGGTCCTCAAACTTTTTTGTTCCTGCTTCCAGAGCTTCTCCATCCTAACAGAGGTCCACATCAGAGATCACAACATCAGCAGGATTAAAAAAAAAAAAAAATTCCACATATCAGATTAAAGTCATTCACAGACAAGTGTAAGTGGCTAGCAGTGAAGCTGAGACATCTTTTATATTCTTACATTTCTCAATATGGCAGAAGCAGCGGTGAAGAACATGCTTCTCCTGCAGCTATCATGTTCTGTCATTCACAGGACACAAGGGACTGTGACTTACATTCACCGCCATCACTTCCACTGTACTCTTCTACTGCTGTATGATAATAATAATAATAATAATAACCCTAATAATACCAATAATAATAATAATACTGATAAAAATAATAATAAAATAACAAATTTCAAAACAACGTTACAGAGTGCTTGTCAGGAAAAAAACATTTTAAACACAACAAACGCTGCTACACAGGATAAAAAAAATGTAATTGAGAGAAAAAAAACATTAGTTTAGAAGTTGTGATGCGAGATTTAAAAAGGAGAGGAGGAAAATGAGTTCAACAATGAAATAATCCTGCAATAAATAATGTAGAGGTAAAGCCAGCTTCAATGTAAATATATATTCTTCTGTGTATTCCAGAGATACAATGTAAAGGTTGCTCTCTCTGTATGTCACTATGTAGATGGTGACATGTTGAAGTGTTCAGCTCTTCTGTCAGAGTGTTAGAGCTCGAAGGCTATCGTGATCTTTTGTAGCCCTCGAGAAGAGGCCTTCAATGTCAGTTCACGGACATGCAAAAGAAATCGACATGTTTCTGCAAGTGGTCAAGAATCCAAACTGTCAAACAGCTATGAATAAAAAAAAGTTATGACTTTGGAGCAATGTTGGCTCCATATCTAGGGGTTATTTCAAAATGTGTAATTCTGCTCTGCAGATCTCAAAGCTCTAGATGGGGCTTTACAGAAATCCTGAACCGTGTCTGGTTCTGTAGCGTCACAGGCAATATATTTCAATCAAGGAGTGTTATTCCACTGTGCTGAAAATACTTGTGTTGTTTTTTTGGGCAGCGCTATTCACGCACAAGTAAGAAGTCACAGGATAAGAGGGAGAGCAGAGAGAGAGAATGGAACTAGTCAGGGCCTGTGTTAATTGATTAGTGAGCAGTTAGCAACATATGCCAGCCATAACCAATCACAGTGGAGACGCACATCAGAATCACACGTGCAGTGTGACCGTGTCACAAAAAGCATCAGCGGGACTGAAGTGACCAGGAGCCATCTGTGAGGGCTGCAGTAGCGTGTATGTGTGGTGTGGAGGGAACATTCTTGCAGTTTGCAACAGCAGGAAATCTGAGAGGGGCACCAAATGGGTCTCTCGCGTCACAGATTCCACGTATTTTGTCACCGCTTTGCTTGATTTCACCGAACCAAACAAAGCAGAAGTAATGTTAACCCACTGAGTGATTTTGGCTAGAATGTCTGTGTTCAGCAATCAGAGGCATGACGTGTTATACAACAGCGCTGTCATCTAGTGTGACACTGCGATGCCCTCCCAGCGCTCCCATTTCCACAGACAGTAAAGTCTACTGCAGTATTCAGCCCTGCAGAGAGTTGTAATAACAGACATAAGCATTCAGACTGGCTTGTGAACATGGCAATACGGATAGAAATGTGTGCTGCCTTTTATTTTACCCAAAAAATAATTACCATTTAACCAACATGAAATCCAGGATATAAGATGGTAGACACTGAGGTTTGTTCAGGTAGTTAGCATCTGCAGGAATTTAGCTGGGGATTTTATTCAGTTGAATAACAATAATAGGAATTTCTCAACATACCAGTGTTTCAGTTTTTTGCTATTTAATGAAAACAGCTAGTGAGAACATCAGATTTTAAGCTAAATGTGGCTAGCTTGATCTAAACTGCACCCTAACTAGCTATTTCTCTGAGCTAGAATGCAGTGAGCTGTCTAAATCACGGCAAACACCGCATATTTGACCTGACATGAATAATAGGCACTCCCCTTTTTACCATTACCAGTTATTACATATGATATAAATGGGTCTTTAATATCCATATTTTGCTTCAAGGGAACTAGGGTGGGTGCTACCTAAATGTTGCAGATGTGATGGCGACAGTAGACAGGGGTCTCTACGTGGGAGGGGGCTTGGTGCTTCTGCTTGACTGACCACCCACCCTTTTGAGCTGTTCCTGCAACTGTTCCCGCAAGGACTCGGGACAGTTATGAAGCTGGTTCTTCAGCTCAGCATGGCCCTCCTGGAGGCTCTGCAAGGCCCGGCGCTCAGCCTCAACATTAGCCCTTTCCTAGAAAGACACAATACACACACCCACACAAGGAGTGATGGGCGGGGGAGAGGGAGAGAAAAACACACTGCTCAAAATTCACGCCATGCAAATAAAAAAAAAAAATTCAAAAAAAGCTGTAGGATGTTAGCAACAGATGTGTCCTGAAGGGTTTTTAGGTTGGCAGAGCTCAAGTTGGATCAAACCTGTTGGATGATACGTTGTACAACCTAGATTCATGACTGGAAATGTGCTCAGAACTAAATTCACAAGGAGAGACGGTTTCATCTCAATTCAATGCTCTAGTTTTGCTTAACTTTTGTAGTATAATTAAATTGGCTATCCGGTCTTATCTCTATTAATACTCCAACAATAAAAACATGTTAAGTGGCAGTACTAAACCTAAATCTTCCAACAAGTGCAGCTTCAATCACTGAGAAAACTGCATCGCAATATATTTGAGAGTTATTGGCTCCTCAACTAGGGCTGAACAATCAATCAAAATTGTACTATCATGTTATGTCCTACAGCAATATCCAAATTTCATGAGGTGCAATATTACTTTGAAGGCCACATTTGTGACAAAATGCCACTTTAAATAAAGTACTGTGATGCTGCATCCTGCCAGTCGTATCCTACAGGCTTTGTTTGGTACAGATCCCTTCAAATATCACACCATTATCATTAATTGCAGTGCAGTCAATATAATTGCAATGATTGCAAATCATTCAGCCCATATTTTTGAATGGACAATTAATAATCATAAGGGATGACATTATTGACACCATCTTAGAAGTTTCTATACAAAGACCTGTCCCCTGGGTGCTGCTCCAGTTTCAAGCACAGTAATCTGTCTGTGTAAACTAACACTGACTAGGGTGAGGTACCATTCATATTAGCATCCATCCCAGTTCCCCACTGTGCAATTCACTGTTGACGGCCTCAGGCCACAGACACTACACTCCTCTTGTTAGTACAATAACTCAGAAATGCCTTGAGGTCATTTCTTAACATCTAACACAAATGTGCACGAGGACTTAGAGAACAAACTGACAAAGTTTTGGTGGTCAAAGGTCAAGGTCTCAGTGTAAAGTTCACATCGTGAAGGAATATTTTGTTACAAAATTGAAGTCCAAACATCTCAGGGTTCCAGCTACTAATATCAGCTGCAGCTGCAACGGGGAACTTTCATACTGTCAAATACAGCTCATTCTTCAGTTTTTTGATGTATGGCGCATTTGATCAAGTGTTTCCTCAAGCTAGATGTGTTTCCATCACCATTTTTGCCTTTTGCAATACGAATATGGCATTTTAGGTGTTTGGATAAGTGCAGCGACACACGTGGCGCTACTTTCAGCTCAGCATTGCCCCACCTGTGTTGGACTACAACACAATGTGGGCGTGAGGTAGCATTGGACTTCCCTTTCTCACCAGGATTTGCTGTCATCTGATGAAATCTGGCAATCGACCAATCAATTTAATGTGAATTGGGACTCCCGGGGTTCCCCATCATTTTCATGCCAAATGATGATCTAATTTGGCAAGAGGGATTCCAAAATAAAAATGACTTTGGACATAATTAGAGCACAGTACTCAAAGGTAAATTCATAATGTTGGAGGGGTAAAAATGAGACATCACTAAACACATTGCTTTAAATAAAACAATCAAGAATGACACTTTAACATGTAAAAGTAATACAGTAATAAACCAGACTTTGGTTTTCTCCCCGAAGCCCTCTGAACCACTATAGAGAGAACATGCTAGAATTTCCCCAGTCTGCTACAAGAATACCATTTTCAGACAACATGCGCTACACAACCAGTGACTATGAGCCCCGACAGCCATTACAGGCAGGTTTTCTGGCTTACAGGGTCTGTCATGCAGACAGGGAGGAGACAACGGGAGCACAGTAGCGCCGGAATACAGTGAGTGTGAGTGCTGAAGAAGCAGGGAAGGGATTAGGGGTTAATGGATGTTGATTAGTCAGCGGGGTTGAGAACTGACCTGCAAGCAAACCATAGCGGTGAAGTCATGCAAGAAATTACACCCAAGAAGGAAAATCCAGTCTATTATTTAACCCTTTACAAGACTTCAAATCCTGAAATTGTTCATATGATAACTTTAATTGTCCAAGCCAGGGAAGCTTGGAACAGTGATTGACTCTTGGAGGATGTAAGAAGAAAAGGTTTAGGAGACAGGCAGTGTGTGTGTGTGTGTGTGTGTGTGTGTGTGTGTGTGTGTGTGTGTGTGTGTGTGTGTGTGTGTGTGTGTGTTTTCTCTTCCCTGAGAGTCAAAGAACAGCAAATTAAATCCTACTTGAAGGCTGGTGCCCCTATGTCCTGCTCTCCCTACCTTGTCTTTTTCCCTCTGGATGGCGCTCTCCAGTTCATCCAGCTTCTGCTGCAGCTGACTGATGATGTCTGTCTCGGCCTCTATCTGATCCAGCTCCGCCTGCCTCTCGCCCTGCAGCAAGGCACGCTCCATCTCTGCCTGCGGGAAGTCACAGAGCGCCTGAGTTCCACAAGGCAGCACAGCTTCACAGATCTGAGTTTAAGGTCACTACGTGAATGTCAGCTCTTGCTGGCTTCACTCTACCTCTTGTTTGGATTCCTGGAGTTGTTGCTCCAGCTCCATCAGCCGAGTTTTGAGCTCATCGATCCGAGCCAGAACTCGGACCCTCTCGTCCTCGAGGTAACCCAGCTCCAGTCGGCTCGCGCTACCTGAACTCAATGAGTCTTCATGCTGCAGGGAAAGGGAGAAAAGTACAGTCAGGCTTTCAAGAGCAAAAGTGACGCCAGAAGGGAAAAATATAAACATTTCCTACTAACAACACAACAGAGAGACACGGACAAAGTAGAGAGAGGGTAAAGTTTGCAGATAATTCCCACACAATGTCAGCTTTGTGAAGCTGATGTTCGCTTCCAGAAATTAAAACAAGTAAAACAAAATCCTAACACCCTGATGCTTCTTTCCTGTAAATTGTGCGTGCAGACACTGGTGACGGAATAGGGGTTGAATTTTTGTCCGTCCACTTTCAGGTTTTATGGTGATAAGGCAGCATTATCTATGTTGGTAGGACACTGATGATAGTCCTTCCATTCACTTTCTGCAACTCAATTTTTTGATCACGCCGTAAATATTTATGGTATATGAATAACTAACGCTTCCTTTTGGCCTGTCACTGAGCCTGAGAGTGAGTGTGAGGTGCAGCGAGGCGGTGAGTTCAGGGGGAGGCAGAGTCACACACGAACACAGTGCTGCATAAACATCTGATCTGGGTTTTACAGCAAACAGAGAAAAGAACAGGCTCACTTTATATAAAATAGCCTTTCTATAGTGGATCTCCTGTTGCGGTAAGAGAGTGGACACGTCTAGGTTATTGAAAACCATGTCTCGTATGGTCAGTGTCACTGGCGTGTCTTCAACTCAGTCCCAAGCCGGCCCCTACCCACTCCCCCTCCTCTTGCATCTTCACGTGGAGGGTTTGTCAGCTGAAGGGCATCCCTGAAGTACCCTCTTGAGGTTGAGAGCGTGATTTCAAACAGGGTAACAGTTGTGAATTACAACTGGATAGGAGCCGGTTTGATACTGAGCCTTTGACTGCAAACTCCTATGTACAGCATATCATAGATTCATGATACATGAGTTCACCATAACATGCAAGACAGTTCGACCGCATGCATCCATCCATATGAATCAAAAATATAAATGATTAAGAGCGACTCTCAAATAAAAGTTGAAATATCTTTGGGAAAAATAGCAAGCCCTTTAGTTTTGTATGTATGGGACCAATTTGTAATCCGTATTCTTCACTCTTCAGTGTAACATTTACAATCTCAGCCACGAATATGCAGGGCTTTATCAAATATTGCAGTCAGTTTGACACATAACATGATGCTTGGAGTCTGGAGTTTCAGTTCCCGGCGGTTAAAAATTTCTGTCGGAAGTTGTTTGATGTTTATGTCCAGTCTGTCAAACAGACATGCAACTGAACAGCTGAGTGCCCTGATGAAATTACCAGTTATGCAAGCTTTAACAACTGTCCTCTACACTGATCTTGAAAAGTTTACAGTTTGTTTCATACAAAGCTACAACGTATTTTTATGAATCAAATGAAAACCTGCATTTCCCTGGGCCTCAGTAAACCTGTGTCATATAAACAGTGTCAAATCAATAAACACTGGTGGTCCCTAAACCTCCCGTTGATTCAGCAAAGCCAAGCACAGTTTAGCACATGCTGGGTTCCACAGCGGCATGCAGAGCATCGGCGGGGTGAACGAGGCATTTCCTCTGACCTGACGCTCTCCATTGTGCAGCGCTGGCGCTGTGCTGGGAGCAGGAGATGTCCTCACCTCCTGATGGGTGCTCTCCGTGCTACTACACTCCTCCTTCAGGTTCTCCTCATCGCTCTCCCTCTGTCTCTGTACCAGACGCTGTGTGGTCGAGGAAGCTGTTCCTCCTAGGACGTTCTCAATGGATGGTCTACGACCTGAACCATCACCTAGCACCCCGGGGAAAGCTGTCCTCCCAGAGACCAGGGGGTCCAGGCTGGCGCTCTCACCCTTGTTGTACTCGGCGCAGAGGTTCAGGATAGTCTCAAGTCGCTGTCGCTCCTGTTGTGGATCACAAAACATTAATTAGACAGATTCAGGAAGATCTGAACATTCTAATCCTCATAAATGGAGGATTTGGTTGAAATACTGATGTGACACCTTGTCTGTTCATATATGACTTAAAGAGAACCGGCAGACACCATGTAACACCTGAAACAACACAGCAGCCCACACCGCCCTCTTCTCTGGGTGCTACATCGGAGTCAGACAGTGTGACTGGTTGACCAGCTGTTACTACGAAGGCTGAGCCCACCTACAGGGTACTCAGGAGACCAGGCATGCATGTAACCTTTGAACCCGGCTGCCGACACAGGGGTCTTGGAGATCTGTGGCAGGGCGAGGACAGCAGCTACAAGGCATCGAGAAGTGATGGTGAGTGACTGCAGCACACAGATGCACACGCAGCATCAGTTTCAGCTTTGTTTTATTAATTCCATGTTGACACATTTTGATGGTTAAACTTTAAAGAAATAGACTGATGATCATAATGGTCAGTTCAAACCTAATACGTCCCAAACAGTATAATGTTGCAATTTAAAAAAAAACAAACAAACATTTTGGTACTAAAACTACTTAACTTTATTTTGTGACCATGTGATCCAGTCCAGGTTCGATGTTTATTGTGGTTTGTTCTCACCCATGGATAACGCCCCCCCCCCCCGCCCCCCCCGCTAGCTTCAACCTGTAATCTGGGACTGCTTAGCTTTTAACTGAGTGGGTGGGAGTAAAAGACCCCTTTGGGCTATAGAGTACTGTATTCATATACAGAAAAGACTCCAATTTCAGATATTTACTGGCAAGTGAGTCCTCCCACTCAACATCTGCTTGCACACAGATTAGAAGACCACTTAGCGTTGTGATACCGGCGTGTTTTTTGTCAAGAAAACTGATTGGAAGGCTGCACTATCATTGTCTCATTTGACTACCAGACAGCCTTTAGGGCTAATAAACCTGTATGATGGATGAGGCGCAGCATCACAGACAGCCTTTACACCATTAAATATCTTTGGTCGCAACATAAATCAACTTGACGCAGCATCAAGCGCTCAAATTATGCTCCTAATCAACTGCATGTTGACAGACAGCAGGAGCCCCGTAGATGCTGGGCTTTCTCATGTGGCTCTCTTAAATGCCAGAGGATTTTTCTTACTGCCACAGGCACTGAAAACCTCTATGGATATCATGATGAGTGTTTGACAGCTGGCTGGGACGGAACAAAATGATACAACAGGTCAATGTGTTAATCCAAACCTTTTACCAGATGCCAAGCTCTCATGAGCCATTTAGAAACAGTGAAAATGATCCTTTAAACAATTCTTCATTCAAGCTACGTAAATATTTAGTCTTCCCTTTTGGGTAAATAACTGAGGAATGAAAAAAAGCCAGAAACAGAGAAAACGGATGATTAACTTAGTGATACAATACAAAGGATTTAGAATCCAAATGATCCAGTTTAAAGATGTTCACTCTAATCCTGGAGAAAAAGATGATATTCTGGGTCTACTCACTCTCATGTTGGATGACTTGAAAAGGGACATAAAAGGCAGCTTCACCTAAGGACAGATGAACAAATACTGGGCCAGAAACAACCCCTGTCCCCTCAGCTCCCCATCCCTGATGCCACCACAGAAACAAACCCCCAGCCCTTTCCCCGTCCCCGGGGAGGAGTCAAGGTGACGGGAAAAAAGCGTACTGGCTTGTCAAATTACTTTAATCTGTAGATGTCGCAGGGAAAATGATGTAATTTGATTAAATTGGAAAGTATATCATACTACTGATACAGGAATAAAATGAACCGAAATGAATTAATGTTGAGGCAAGTTTTTAGGTACATACTGTACATCAAACGTGTTGAAAAAAAAGAAGCAGAAAGGACCGTTACATTTCAGTACACAGAAGTAAGTGCCGTGCCAGTGTCAAGCTCCACATGACACAGTCAAATTATTATCGACTATAATGTTTAATTAGTTGTATATTGATTTGAGCTCTGTCACCATTCATCATACCAGAGACCATCTATCTGGACAAGAAAAATCCTCACGAAGTCAAGTAAGAGCATTTCAAATTACATCACTCAATAAAATAGAATGTTTTTGTCTCCAGTGAGATGATTTGTGACTCTGATATTTTGTTATGCGAAGTGGCAAATGAGCAATATGCCCTATTAAATCATCTACTAGAGATGTGTCATCAATAGAATGCTTAAAGCAGTAAATGGTTACAGGAGGGTTTTTTTCTGTCAGCTGGTGTAAATCCCACACGTGAGGTTTTTAGGAAATATATCAGTGGAGGGTCAAAGTCCATGAGACTCAGCGTCAATGTGTGTGTGGTGTGTGTGTGTGTGTGTGTGGGGGGGGGGGGGGCGTGCTTCTCCCTGACAACCGTGGGGCTGTGGAGAAATCCTGAGACACTACTTCAGACATTCCTCAGCCTCCCACGTCTCACCAAGTGGGTGGCTCCCATGGCAACTGGGTTTGACAACAGCAACATTTTGACTGATGATGATTCTGTCTTTTCTGGGTCCAAGCAGAGACATGAGCATGGGCCGCTGTCGGCCACAGCTACGACGAGTAAAATCTATAAAAAGCCCCTTGAGCATTCTGAAGCAAGTAACTAGGTTTTCTTTCCTGACAACACACTGATTCACACAAACTGGGTTTTTTGGCCAGTACAGGTACAAAGTGTGTTAGCCACTTTGCAGTATATTATGACACTATTATGGTATTTATTCAATCCTATGAAAGAGTCTGAAAATCGTGGAATGAAGGCAAGCATTAGCCAGGTTAAGCTACCAGACACGGCAGACCAATTAGTTCTGGAGCAATAAAGCTTGTAACTTAGCAGGAGTGCATTTTATTGCTAATGACATCTGTTTTAATCATAAGAGAGAGTTTGTGTTGTCTTTTCTCAAGAGATACACAAGTTTAATCTCATCATATTATAGAGTCAATGTCTAGTTGAATGGACCTGTCAAATATCCTCTCTTCATTTCTTCTCTTATGTGCCGAGCTCTGTTGTGACATTCTACATCTCACTCTGTCAGTGCGGTATCCTCATTTCACGCTTTACTTTCCTTATTTTCATCCTCACAGCAGTCAGCATCTCTTCCTTCTGTCTTCTCGTCTCCCCCGAGAAGCACCGTCTCCTGTTTTCTCTCATAGCCTTTAATGTTGCTCCCTCCTCCTCCCCGCCTCCTCCCTGAGCGCCCAGGGCAATTCCCCCATCTGCACACCTTTGATCAGACCAGTTACTTTTCAAGTGTACAGCTGTGTTCATCTACGTCACAGGCGTAAACAGGCCTTGTGTGCGTTGTGCATCCAGAGTATTCCGGGGAAGTTCAACAAAGCCGTATTCTCTACACATATCTGCAAGCGGGCGTCTCCAAAAAACAAACCCCATTCAACATTACACTCTGATCCACTGTTCATCTCCCAAAGGAGGAACAAACAGATGATCCTGACATGAGACATTTTTATTTCATTTCATGCTGATGTTTAGGTGGTTTTCTTTTTCCTTTTCATTTTTTCCTCCCCCTGCGGAACCCACGTGCATCAAAGGCATGCAGGGGAATAGGACAAGTGAGCTCCAGCGGCAGCCGACCTCTCAGGATAATAAGCTGCTGGTCCTCCTGGATGATGTGGTTGGCACTGATCCTCAGGATGAAACCTCCCAGTGGAGGGCTGGCTGGCGTTTACACAGAGACCCGAGCCCCGGAGCCATGTCTCAAAGTGAAGATAGTCCTCTAGTTATCATGTCCTATACTCACAACATAATGATGAGAACATCAAAGACGATAATTAAAGGCTAGATTAGATTTTTTTTTTTTTCCCATTCTCTAAGCACTGCTTGCTTGATTATTGTTATAGGGCGGAGATAAGGCTGCAAGATGTGCAGCCAGTTGCGTCAGCCCTCTAAAGTTAAACAATTTGCTGTAAACATTAAATTAGAAGATTAAATATTCATATCCTCACAAAAAACTATAAGTCAACAGCTGATTCTGCAGAAGTTCGCTGCTACGGCACGTTCATGTGAAACAGTTTAGCCGGAGGAGATTTAGTGAGCCTGAAAACCAACGTAAACAACAGCACCAAGCAAACAGTTGTTCTCGCTGTCAACAAAGGAGGACACACACAGCTGCTTCCTTCAGGCAGCTCAACACAACTTATGATGCAGCCTTATTAAAAGACCACCTATCAGGAAAGAGATGCTGGAGGCGAGGGGATCGGGTAGATCACCAGCAACTGCAAGCCGATGAAAGACTCGTGGGTAATGTTTTCACGTATCCCTGCTTCGGCTGCATCACTGAATGATTGCTCTTTTTTTTGTCCGTTGCGGGGCCAACGGTGTCGCAAAGCTCATCAGTGACTGCCCACCTTCAGAACAACCCCGAAGGTAAATCTCTGATTCAACACCTCCATTAACATTTCACCAAATTCTATATGTAAAGAGTTTTAAATCTGGAAGCAACCAAAGCAGCATGCTTATGGACTGCGGTCATAAAATATTAACTTGGGTGCGATAAGATAACAGGAAAATTTGATGAAAAGGCAAATGCGCAAGATTGTTGAGAACTACTCACCGCACAAGGCATTGCAAACACTATTCCTGCGGAACGTTGCTCGTCAATGTCTATGAAAATAATATCTAAGAGGTCAACGTTTCTTGTCAGAAAGCGAAATTATGTTTCTGCAGCCATGTTTCTCAGAAACCAGAGAGTAGAAGTGAAACTCAAAATAGTTGGCAAAGACGAGCTCAGTAAATATTTCCATCACTAATCAAAGGCGTCACTGATACATTTTAGGATTTTGGCACATTTTCATAAAAAAAGGTTGATATCACATTGAATTTCCCAACCTGCATTCCCGGAATGAGTCCACCTCAAATGATTATGACGTAATGGCTGAGTTTAGTTCTGGAACCAAACCATTCAGCTCAAGTCCCTTGATGTTTTTACTGAAAGATCATCAATAATAAGAGGGTCAATCACTTACAGAGAAAACGCCTGAACAAGGTAGCGCCAGTTCAGTCTTGACTCATAATACAACTTTGTTCCTCAAGAGTGGGCTTGCCCTGGCAGGCCAAACTCAGAAAGGATATTGCCGGGTTTGTTGCAGCCAGTGGACACATTTAAGTCGCTTAGTTGTATCTGCAGGTTGGAGCTTCAGTGTTGGAGCATCCCTGTGAGACTTCTGTTGGTAAATGTGTGTAAAAAAACAATAATGTAAAAACCCCATAAGCTTTTTGTCGAGGGAAGCCATTGCAATCAGCTTATTTCAGACCAAATACGCTGAGGCAGGACTGACATGTTTACATGAGAGCTTTTAATCTCCCGTGCTCCTGATTCTGGGTTTGTCTCACACCTCTGGTACCAAATGAATGCCCTGGCTTGGACTGGATGTCAAAACAGCAGCTCTCTCCTCCATGTTTTCCTAGGACCCTTATATAATAAACTAGTTACCAAATAACCATTAGATCAGTACAGAGGGCAGCTGGCCCTGTGTTAGTGTGCATCATGCTAATAAGTAGTACAGGTTTCTACCTGCCTCTCAGGTTCACCACAATGCTGAATACCCATACTCCAGAGGTTAACTGAGTGCATGTAACTGTAAGCTCACAGCTGAAAATCTAAATATATAGAGCTGTCTACAGGCCCTGAAAGCTGGCTTTGTAAGAGACGAGCAACCACAGGATCACATGTAGTCCAGACTATCCAGATAACAACCCACCGCAGGAACATCCACAGACTCTATCGATCTATTCATAGAGCAACAGCTGGCAGTGGTACGTCAACATTAGCAGCGGCATGAGTTACCTTCATGAGTGCTGCCATGTTGTTGAGAAAACCCGGCTTCTCTTTAGTCAGATTCACCAGATACACTTTGGCCTGGTCCCTGGTCTGACCTCGTTTCAGTGCCGGTCCAGTCCTGCTGCCAGGCACCACATGATACCAGTCCATGATGCACACACAAACAGAAACACACACACTGCACTCTACAACTGTCCAACAGGACTGGAAGAAGCTCCCTGTGTCTCTGCCCACACAACTGAGCCTCCACACCTTCCTCAAGTGGGAGGAGGGAAGCTGGTTAGCTCTAAGGAAAGGAACTAGGCTTATGTTATGGATAAAAACTACCTGTTGGCCTCAATCCAGGCAAAACATATAATTAGTCCTGGAAAAATTACTTATACTTAAACTGCGGCAATTAAATCTAACCATTTGATATGCAACATAAAGCTTTAAACAAGTGGAAGCACAGAAACATCAACCAGTAATTATAATCAGTGTGCTCTGTCAGGCTTTTTGATACTCAGTCTGCTAAAGGAAGCCATATGCACCTCTTAATAAGAGGTTAAAATATTGAAACAACACCCATCATCATTAAAAAAAGATCTGGAAGACGTTTTAAGCAGCAACCTAAATATCAACATTTTTCATGAAGAATTTAGGGGACTGTTCATCATCTTGGTAAATACGATGTCTTGTAACAAGTTAAATGATACATATAATACATTTGTACAACTTTTCTTTGAAATGTCAGCACAACAGCAAGAGAGAGGAGATGTGCACCTACCAGATCTTGTAGCTGAGATTGAAATTTTGCTTCGTAACTTGTTTTTATCACGTTTTTATAGAGATTCATAAACCGTTGGCTGTCTCTTAACTTTAGCTTCACATCTACTACAGACGATGGCATCAAGAAAAAAGAAAAAATATACTTGAATGAAAAATTGAAGACAAAATAAATAATCTATGGTGTTATTTCATCATACAGTTTCCATAACAACAGGGTTTTAGGTTATTGCAAATTTTAGTGGGTTAATAGTCAGGACACAACAAGGACAAACAAAACAAATCGGGCTTAGGCTGATATTACATGGACCAAACTATGATTTAATTAATCAAAAACTTAATCAATATTAAAAATCATTTTTAGTTGCCATCCAGGTTCGCTGTTTACTTCACGCTCACTCACACTCAGACAAAAGCAATCCTCATTTTTGCCTGACACCTTCGGCCTCTAAGATTTCCAAGCATTACTTTACTGCATCTGATGGAAATGTGCCAAAAAAACAAGGATTTACTTGTGTACCTCAGAGGTGCTACTAGTTTACCTTATTTAGTCCTTCCACTGAGCGTGTGAACAGGTAGACGCCCCCCTCTAGTGGAGAGGTCACAAAACAGCAGATGGTAACAGTGTCTAGTAACATAAAATCACAGCTGAGCCACAGTCCCTATCAAGTGAGAGACGAGGGGTGGATCAGCACGGCCAGATGAATACAGTAATGAGTCATGTGACATAATGCATCTTAATCTGGTATTTGTTGTGCCAGTGGGGGAAATACACATGTAGCATATTTGTTGGTGTTGTCTCGAAACTGGATTATTACAGCTTTCCAACTGAAACAGATAGCCTGTCTTTCTTTGCCTGGTTCCTGTTTAACATCACAGCAAACTGCCTTACGAAGAGTCAGCTACACTAAATAATACCACAATGATCTAATCCAATAACAGACATGTAAACAGGACAGATATTTCTTGCTTAAATATCAAACACCGGGTTTGTGCAGCATGGGCGATGGATATATTTGGGTTGCGAAGTTAAGTGTTGTGCTACACGTGCTGGATATATTTGGTTGTGTTCTGCAAGATGCTGGTAAACATATGTGGTGTTCAAAGGGTATATTTGGTGCGTTAATCCCAACGGACAGTAGCCAACCACGCCAGACAGACTGTGTGATGCTCGGCCAACATTTGTGACATCATGCTGGGTTGGAAAAGGACACAGAGAATTAGAGAGACAAGGGGGTGGACCGGTTCAGGTGGTCAGCGGTGAATCATGAGGCGACCTTTCTCCTGAATGACTGTGACATCAAATCTTCACCTGAGGCTAAATATCCAGAGGCTATCCTGAATTTTAGGAGCAGATATGAATACCACAAAAAAACGAACCCAGAGAAGATGGATTCAAATGATTCCAATTTCCTCCAAGAGGGTGATCAGAGTATCTGTCAGCAGCATCATGCAAAAAACTGAATTATGTGGAGGGGTGGAGCACGTGACAAAGAAGACCCATTAGCATTCTTCGGGAAAATCTGTTAAGCAAAGCGAAAATCTTGAAAAACCCTAACCCTAACCTGAACATACTATTTCTACAACAATAAACTTCTTAGAATCTATTGTCTGCACCATTTTGTATTAATGATGAACCAATTAAGACAAAACATCCACCGATTTTCAACACGCTTTCGTCTCAACAGTTAAAGAAGTAATGGGGAATCTTTTTTTTCCCTATCATTTATAGTGTCAGTTATAGTCCTTAATCGTATACCTCCAAAATCAACAACAACAACAACAACAAAAAACAGGCAAGCGATCTTTAGCATTATTCTTAAAAACTCTTATCAGAAAAGAGACATTTCTCAACAACCCCTGTTTTCATCTTTACTCATTATGACCATGAATCTTTTATCTGACCTCTACAGCAGCAACAGATCTTCCGCACATGACTATCTCAGCATGCCCCTTCCCCACCATCACGAAACAATCCAGCTAATTACAGAGAAGATTAGACAGAATCTGGTATTCTGAGTCCCGACTGAGAGAAGCTTTGTTGGTTGCAGCAGCTGAAATGTTCGACTATGGTAGTTGCACCAGGCACTGTTCTTTTTCTTCGCAACAGAAAGAGAAACACAGCAGTTCTAACCCAATATGAGGTGTTGTAATCTTTATTAACCAACGAAGTTGCGCCAAGGTTCGCGTGTGTGTCACAGACAGAGCATGCTGCCATTACGTTCATATGCCAAGTGTGTTTGCCAAGACAGCGTGTTAGTCAGACGGCCATGTGGAGAAAGCAGCGCCAGGCTGGACAGTTTGGATCAGATGGACAAGGAGGAACAGTTTTCCCTGCAGACTGGCCGTTATAAGAGACGCCTTACCTCCACGCTCCGGAGGACCACCATGAGGTAGCCTCATTCAGCGGTGCTGAGCTCGCTTTCTCTGCTGTTGGTCGTTAGTATCACTTAAAGAGGATGCGTCAATCTTTATATTAAAGGAGTATTCTGCTAATCAGCTTAACACAAAGTTCAGTTTGCTCATCACATGGATTACTACAGAGGGATGTTTGAGTTTGGGACCTAAACTTAGTGACACCAAATAGCTTCTTTTCTGTAAAAGTGCAGCTGCTTTCAACCACATCTCGAAGTCTTCATCGCATGACACGCCACCACCTGCCACCACGTGAATAATTCAGGTCCATCCTTCACTATTGTGTGACACCTGAGCATCTGACATATGAGCCATTAGCATGAAATTATTAAGGATGTCAGATGTGCTTGAGAACTCTGGAAAAAGCTAACAAAAGTAAAGTTTCCAAGGTAAAGAACGAACATTTATTAGCACAAAAAAAAAAATAATGGACAAAGTTTGACCCATAGGGGATTTCAAATGTTTGTATATATGCTGATGTAACAGAAGAGAAGCTGCCAATACCTATGATATTGTTTCAATTGTTTCCTAAAAAGAAGGGAGTACTTCTTTAGTTTGGGAAAAGCCTGGATTCATCAGTGTAGCTGGAGTCTCCCCGCAGCCTCCTGCTGCCTCTGAGCTGTGTACTCCTGTTGATTTCACAATATGACTCTTTTCCTTGAATAAACCTCTCCGAGACGCTCTGTTCATATAACTTTGTTTTTTGGTAATCAGTTGTGTGAATGAGTAGCAGGCTGTGTGTGAAATGATTAAAACGTAAACGCTCTGGGGCAAGGAAAATCTGTCATGACAGTGAGTCAACTGTGACTAATTACAGGCCCTGCAGCTCCACGCCCTGCCTCCTCAAAGAGCTGAGAGTTTCTGCCTTGGAAAAATACAATAACATCACAGGCTGCTGAGGAATCTTTGCCTGTGTGTCTCAGGCAGCCTTCGCCGGTCCTCTTATGCTTCTTTACGTGCTCTTGGCCTGGGATACCGTGAGCTATTTGCACATATCTTGTGTCAATATTTTGCTTTGCGTGCCTGCAGCTGAACTTGTCTAAATGTTGTCGTGGTTAATGACCTTTCAGTGACAACAACAGATACGACTGAGGCCAACCCAGGCACTGGAGGAGGAGCAGGTACCTGTCATGTCAATATATGATAAATTATGGATGTTATTGTTGCACGAGAGACTTTCTTAACTGATCCCCTGCTAATGTCACTGCTTAAGGTCAGATAGTTTAACCCAGTGCACTCATGACCATCTATACATCAAAAAAACAAAGTAAAAGAAAACAAAGTAAAAGAAAAGAAAAAGTGGCTAACATGTCACAGGGGTGGTTAGAGTGTCTATAATGTGAATTTCTGGATATCAAATGCTCATCTACAGTTTTCTGTACAGCGGTACTATTTGGTGTTCAAGTGTTTGATTCACATTGATATTCATGAAGTCTCAATCCCTGCTGTGACCCAACAGCTTCACACTAACAGAGACCAGGGAGGACTCGCCCTCATCTGTCTTCACTGCCACCTTCAACCTGCAGTCAGCACTTCAGCAGAAGGTAGAGGGATCCACTGACCAGGGGGAGATCTTTGCCTCACTGCTGCACTAGTTCCTGCTCTAGACCGCTGTCTCGTGCCAGCAGGCCAAGAGAAGCTGCAGCAGTGCAATGAAGTCTGTCCGCAGGAGCTGGAGTTTGCATACTGGGGGCCAACGCTGACACCACACTGCTGGGGCACCAGGCTGCACTGCTGGGCCAGTCGAACTGACAGGAGCCCCAGAGCTGGTCTGGGCACATCTGCTTTATAATCACTGATTCTCTGGTCAAGAGGCATGACATGATTGCTTTGGTCTGGAAAAAGTCACCAAGAAGCTGTTGACGTTGAATCTTATTATTGAAACTTCAATCCAAGGAGAAACTCTCTTAAGGTTCTGAAGTGGAAATGGAATAGTTTGTGCACCGATTCGCTTAAAGGAGCGGCAGCTCATATAAAACTCCAAAATTCGACCGACCATGGCATAACTTGTTCAGTCATTCGCCAACATCTGCATTTATGGTGCTTGCTGGACTATTACCAGTCTGGCCAAAAATAGCAAATATAACAATCTAATTGAATAAAACACGTCAAGAATACTCAAGTGAAAGCGGGTTTTGTGAATTCTAACACCGGCGACTCACCAGTTAAAAAAAAATACGGAGAACTTTCATTGTTTTTTTCTGAAAATGTTTATTTGTGACATAAATCTACTGAGTAAACCGCAGCACTTGTTATTATTGAATTGGAAACTTTTTCATCTGGCCTCTGTTTGTTGAGCTGGAGTTGGTGTTCATGTAAGGTTGCTAAAAACAGAAAATACAACAATAAATCAGGAGTAAAAATCAACATAATTTAGGTTTCAGTAGTGAAGTTGTCTAACGTCTGGAGGAGAACCCAGAAGTTGTGGTTTCTTGTCAATTTCTCTCTCTCTAGCTGTTATGAAGGCCAATCCTCTTAACTATCGCCAGACTGAATTTTCTAGACTGTATATGAGAGTTTGGAAAAAAAAAAAAAAAAAAGACCTCTGGTACTGCGTGGCGGTTTTTTAAAAAAGTGGCCAACTTGTCGCAGGGCTGGTGAGTCTGGTGCGAATTCCTTGTGCTGAGTCCAATTCACAAGTCTAACCACTAACATCAAAGGTCTGTGCAGAGAATTCCTCCTTGTAATAAAAAATAATAGCAATATCAAATACAGCATGCTGCGTAGAATGAACTACAACCTGAAAACGTGCCACACACATGAAGCTGAGTAATGATACTACTGATGTTCCCTACTTCTGACATTCTTTTTCACATTTCCTGTATTTGCAAAATATACTTTCTTCCAGTGCAGCGTTTCAGGAAACCAGCTCATCTTAAAAACTGCCCAACAAAACTATAATTTTGTTTGTCTTTGCACAGTTTAAGGTTGGAATATAAATCCTGCCTGGTGTATTTCAGCCATGACGTGTCCAGTGCCAATTTGAAGCTAAATCCAAACAGTGTAGCAGTCAGTTAAGTTGTCAGCCTTTCTGTGAGATACCTCCAGACAGGCGGAACTCCATGCAACACCACTGGCAGCCACCAGTGACCCAAATGAGCTTAAATCTGGCTTTGTTGTCACTTTCATTTGTCTGTGGTGGAGACACTGTCACTAGTGCACAGGTCAGCCCTGTGCGTCACTTCCCTGATGACATAAATGAATGCAGCGGTAAACAAACTGAAAGAAAATCAGATCACACCTGGTCAGCTGGACGCATTTAGATACGCATGATGACACAAGACAATATGTCTCGCTATCCACTTACGATTTGATTTTTTTTTTTATAAAAAGCATTTCAAAACCAAGTGTAAACAGGGCTTTGCAGTCCATAACATACTCGCCATAACACCAATAAAAGCTGATGGTTAAATTTTGATCAACGGATCAAATTTTAGATGAGCTTAAAATTTAGAAGCTTTGTTTTCCTCTTTTAGTACAGCACTTAGTAGAGGCCACATCATATTTAGGGTTACACCCATCTCAGCCTCTATAGGAGTTCCCAGAATGTCATCACAGACACAGAGGGCATGCTGTCTCTGTTAAATGAGCGGCCTGCTCTTACAGACTTCGTAACTAGACGCAGGAAGGACAAACGTCATCTAGCGCAGCTAAATACGTATATAAAGGCCTTTTTAAAAAGGTCTTTGATTCAGACTGGCAGGCAAGTTCAAAATGTCTACCACTGCTCCCTCCCCCTTCTGTTCAGCTCAGGAAACAACAAACAATGTGGTTACTATGGACTCATCTGGGTTCCCCGAGGCCAAACGTCAGCATCAGTTTAGACAGCCAACAGCCAAGTTACAGACAGTTCACGTAGAGGCTTTACTGGCCTGCTTCCTTTTCCATACAAATATAGAAGTAATGCAATTGTTACACTCTCTTCCACGGTGAGATCATACAAGTCTCTGCAAACCACATGAGAAAACACATCTTTCAGTGATAATCCATTCACCCATCCATCCAATTTCTATACCACTTATCCGTTAAGGGTTACAGGGGGGATGGAGCCTATGTGGCTGACATTAAGCAAGAGGCGGGGTTCACCCTGGACGGGTCACCAGTCCGTTGCAGGGCCATCAGGAGCAGTTAGGGACTCAATATCTTGCTCAAAGATACTTCAACATGGTCACCGGGAGAACTGAGGATCGAACCAGTGACCCTTTGGTTGCTACACGGCCACTCTAACTCTGAGCCATGCCGCCCCTTCAGTGGTAATCAGACTCATAAAATTATCTCTGATGTTTGAGGCTGCTTGAGGCACTTTTACAGACTGACATGTCTGAACCTTCTTCGTAATATCCTGCCACATTGTACTTTGTCAAACAAATGATCGAATCTGATCCATGCCGGTTCTCTTCATTAGGTGTATCAATACCTATTTAGACCAAAAGTTACCAATGAAACAATGCTTGTACCATAAGGCTCACTTGAACCTTAAGCCTCAAGAAATGAGTATAATTATTGAGTGTCCATGATGTAAATATGGTGCATGACTGAAACAAAGTGAATGAGGTGTGCTCCTCACTTACCAATTTCTCCATTTCCTGTTCGCGAAGTCTCTCCTCCCTCTGCCGCCGGTGGTATTCCAACAGCTCGTCCTCATTATCACTGATCTCTGTGATGCTGTTCTTCCTCTCCCTCATCCCCGGATGTGGTCTTCCTGTGGGCATCTTCCTGTTGCTCCTGGGGCTGGCTACAGGAGATGAGCCAGGCAGTGAGCCCAGGCTGTAAGCAGGGGAAAGGGAACTGCCAAAGCTAGCCTTCCGTACCCCTGCACCACTGCTGCTGCCATCCTCCATCATCAGAGAGGTAGGTGAGGGACTTCTGGCTCGAATCCCCCTGTTGCACATTGGCTCCTCTGACGTAGATCCAGTCTTGCGTCGAAGCCGGGGACTTTCTGGAACTAGCTTGCCTAGACCTGAGGGGCTATCTGGGGTCCTCATGATGGGAACTGTTCCTGGAAGTGCCCCTGGGAGTACTGGAACCCCTCTTCGAGCCATAGAGGGACTTAAAGGTGGAAGTTCTCTCATACTGCTACTTGTTGCACTGGCCCCGTTCAGCTCTGCGTTCCTCCTGGCCATGCGAGGGCTTTCAGGTGGCTGCAGTGAACGAGGATGCTGCTGGAAAGGGGATCCTTGGATGATATGGATGATGGGATCTAAAGGCGGCTGGAAGGCTCTAGTGGGTTGGGAAAGTTGTCTGGATGGGCTTGAGGTGAGGGAGCGATCAGAAAGGCTGGTCTGCTCTCTGAAGGGGCTGGCAGGCCTTTCCTGAAGCACCGTGGTTGTCTTGGTCCTGGGGGTGGAGGGCAGCGAAGATGAGCAGGTTGGAAACTTTGGAGTGAGCCCAGGGCTACTTGGCACAATGTTTCTACCACTGAGAGATTCATTAGAGGACAAAAGAGGGGTCTGTCTGGGACTCTCTGGCCCATCTTGGCCTAGTCCTCTGCGGCTAGGCTTTGGACTTGGAGGAGTCTCCACTAAGACCTTCCTTTGCAACCTGGGGCTTTCTTGAACCTTCTGACCCACTCCACCACCACTGAAGTTAGGCAGTATGGTCCGTGGCTGTGGTACAGGCGGTGGCTGGGTGGTGAAGTTGTAGCTAGAGGAGCGTACAGGCACTGGTGGCAGAGAAGATATCTGGTCCTGGGGTCCTCCACCAGGAGAAGGGCTGGTAAAGCTCCCACTGCTGGCTGCTGAGGGGGAGGAAAGGGGAGAAAAAGGCGGGGATGTATTCTCATAGCTGGACCCCACTGACATAGCCCCTGGGCTGGTCGGAGGGGACAGCAAGAACCGACCTCCACCATTGACCATAGGTGACAGGGGTGAGTGAGCACTGAGTTGGACCCCAGGAGGCTTTTTGGCCTCCGAAGCGGAAGGCTGAGGGTCATCCATGACTAGGGAGTCCATGATGTCCTGGAGGTCCTTCTCGATGGAGCTGACAATGGCACTGTGCTCAGACTGGACTCTCTCTCCAAGAGAAGGGGGAGACTGGGCTGAACTGGTCTGATGATTCCCATTGACCAAGCTCTCTGTATCTGAAGACAAGAGAAGACAAAAACAGCTTTCAACAAACTTTGTCTTATAAAGAATAGAATAAAGCCTCGTTTTACCACTTGTGCAGTATGGTTTACACTCAACCTTATAAATCCCTCCTTTGCTGTCACTAAATATGTGTGAGCTACAATGATGTAACAGGAGTAATTCTCTTGCTCAAGGAAACTAAAACATGAATTTAGGGATCTAACTAGCATATCTTAAATTACTAGATAAGATTACCTGCTGAGGCTGGCCACCCATACTCAAATGTAAAACAAGAAAGTCAGTCCAATTTGCCAATATGATGGGATGGATTTTTTTTTTTTCAATATGGGAAAAAAACAAAAACTACCTTAAGAGTGACATTAGTTATGATCTACAGTGGGAAACTCATCAGTAAGTTGAACTTGGCAATGCAATGCATCATCATCTGGTAAAGCACTAACCAATCAAATATGTTTAAACCCACATTCCTGGCAGACTCCACTGTAAAGTGCAACAGTGTAAATCTGCTGTTAGCCAAAACATAGAGGACAAGATGGCCAATGTGTGAACATTTCAAGACCAAATTCAATCTGTGACCTGCTGCATGATCTAACATTAAATCTCTTTCCCTGAAGGATAGAGGAAGAATAGACGTTTTCAGATTACTGTCAGGAGGAGGACGCAGAATGTCCATCACTCCTTTTTACTAAGAATTTTCCAACTTTAACTTGGGGTGCTTTCGTCACCACAAAACATTCTGTCCTTACAGTTTTGGTTGAGTTTTCTTGAAGAAACTATCAGTCTGGGTTCTCTTCCTATCCAGCATTACCCAATACGGTTTAGAGAATGTGTCGCTGACCGTATGTCACCAGAGAATTGACCCATTTCCCATAAATTTGTGTTATTTTAAACCTCCGGCATACATCAAGTCATTTTCCTCTGAAATACGCTCAAGATCATGACTAAATACATGTTTTTCAGCCCAGTCTCAAAGTCCTACAAGGAGAAGGGCAGAGGAGGGATTAGCAGTGAGGAACTAGGAAGGACATCTAAGGAGACGAGCACACAGACAGGCCTATATGATAGGGATCAGGAGAAAATGTGCCTCTATAACCCTATTACTGCATGGCCAAAACGCAACGTAGGACACAGGCCGGGTAATCTAATCTTAACCATCTCTCTTTAATGTCAGCATAGTAGATTATGACAACAGAAACACACAGCCACGTGGGAGAATCACCAGCATGGCCTTGAGGCAGGGATCAGAGGACACAGATCAGGTTTTATTAATGCTAAATTTAATCTATTTAAATGGATTTTGTTGCCTGCTTAAGTGGATACATAACTGCAGCATGGAGTTGTCAGTGCATGATACTGACAGGTAATGGAAATTAACAAAGCTGCAGAATCCAATACAGATGTTAACAAAAGTCAGAATCATAAAATCTGTGTTTAGAATATCGGAGTAGTCACACTTTTTCTTGTAGTGATGATGATGTCAGATGTGCCCCAATAGGAAAACAGCTCTAAAATATAGAAGCCTCACAAATAATGCATTATCTGTTCTTGTTCAACAGGGATGTGAGCAGCTTCCTGCCTGCTTCTGTGTAATGACTTTGCCATACAATGGACCTCTGCCTTCACAATTACCTGACCACGGTTTAACAGCAGCTTCATGGACATGATGCAGCATTCATGTCTACAGGCTGCCACAACAATACATCCCTAAAGCTCTGCATAAACGTCACTGTCATTCCTAGGAGACAGCAAACCGGCTCCGTGTATGCACAGAGTCAGAAAAGAGGGGGGTGGGGTGGGGTGGGTGACAGAAATAAAAAGAAACCGTTTGCTCAGGGAAAGCCCATGCAGTGATGTCATTGGATACAGGGGTCTGCGTGCCAAACTTCATCGAAAAATCAGGCAATTGTATGTTAGCTTACATGACGATAAAACCTCATGATTTAGTCAATATGATTGAGACCGTTTTATAACCAGAGACCCTCTACAATTCGGCATCAATGACATCAATATGCGATACTTGCAATTGACATACGGTTTGCTGGTTCCTACATTCTCCCATCGCTATTGCTTATGTTGCTATGAATAATGATATAGTTTTAACAATCTAGCGAGTAATTTATTCAACACCTGCATTCCGAATAGAGCTGCAAAATCCCTACAACCATGAAAAGTATCTAAATATGACGTGCGATGTATGTCTCCTTCGAGGGAACCAAATTACCCTTAAACCAGCGGAGCTCTAAACGGAGTTTGGCGTGTGACCAATCCATCACAATTATCTCGCTCAAAGCTCAGATATTAAGCGGTAGGTTACTCACGTGACTGAAGAGAACGGCGACCCGGTCAGTTTCAGTGCGGTTAACGCGCTATATGTAACACACTGGTGTCCTCATCCTGCGGACACCGGTGTCAGCCCGGTTGTGACGGAGCCTTGCCGTGCCAGGCTCCACACACACACCGAGAGAGATGGAGGTTCACCAGCGAGGTGATATTTCAGCTGGGGTGAGGGTCCTAGGAACCGGTGCTGCCTCCAATGCCATTTTAGTCAATTTCCGTTCAGCGTAACGCGGTGTTTCCGGTAAACACTTTCAGAAGAAGCGTAAATTTAACATGTTTTAAAACACGTCACGTGTCAACATTAGCCGACAGACGAACTCAAGGACCTGCTACAAGTAACTTGAGCTGCATCAATGAGCACAGAGGTTGTCTCTTCTCCTACAATGGGACAACTTTCTACAAAGGTGTTTTTATTTTGAAGGTACACCGAGCTTATTTCCGATGTCTCTTTATCTTCCTGATGATGTACAGCGCCGGTTTATAGGCAGTAGATTTTTACGACCTGTCACGATTATTGTTCCCATAACACAGATGCTGTCAGTTTAGATAAGAAAGTGAAGAAAGCATCAACATACAGGGTTTCTAAATGATTATCACTGAGGCAAAAAACCGTCCCAAAAGAAGTAGTTTGCCAGTATCAAAGTGCAGTTTTACTCACATTTATTGCTCAATTATTAGTAGCCTACCTATAGCCGCATTAAGAAAAGAGGACTCTGGTAGTACTTATTCTTCCTATTTATTCAAGTAAAAATAAAAAGTCACAGGCTCTTTAGTGTACTCAAATGTATACAGCAAAAAATGTTTTTTTTTTTACACTTCCTTTATTAATTCTCATAGCCCCACATAAAACAAACAAACAAACAAAAAAACAGACCAAAAAGATAAAACTGAATATCGGAAATAAATCAAAAAGTCTCGAATGTCCAGTGCATGGTATCTTACATGTTATTTGATTAGTTTTGTCAGTTTGCAAAAATTAACAAGCCTGTTTGTTTTTTTTAAATGATAACATATATTTGTGTTAGAGAATAAAAAATAAAAAGTTGTCAGAAAAATAAATAGACAAGTAGAGTGACCAGAAAAATCTACCAAGTTCAGAAACAAAGTATTGAAACTATCAGTTTTATTTTATTTCCAGTAAGAACTTAAACAACATATTTGTTCATGACTTGAAAACCGTCTTCTCTGAAGGGAAAGAAGCATTTGCTGCAGGTACATGTTCTGTTTAAATGTGACTACGTAGCGGAACATAAAGTCTGAATAACTTTGAAGATGTTACGGTATGCAGTATGTTCTCTGTGGTTAAGAAAAACCTTTGAGTGCGGAAAAACACAAGACCATCGATCAAAACAAGTTCATGAGAGTGGAGTTGAGAAGAACTGTTTGTGAGACGTGTCTGCGCTATGCCTTCTGGCTGAACTTCCCCACACAGAAAATCGGGTGCAGAACCCTTATTGATCCAATATTCTGAAATATTAAAGGGAAGAGACAGACTGTGCCCGGGGATTGAATTGTGGGTTGACTGGTTTGGTTTGAAGTCAAGAATGAAATGCAAAATGGCAAAGAGATTCAGTTTGTTGTCCAAAAACTCCTTATTCATTGATCTTTACTTCTCTTCGTTATCTAATGAAATACATCTTTATATTAGACTTACAACGTGTGGTGATGCCACACTCACACCACAACTGTATCCCAAACCCTCTGCCCCAACTTGACTGCTGCTTTCTGCAGACTGTCAAGCAGCCAGTGAGAGAGGAGCCACACAAGATAAAGGCCTCTTACTGAAGAGTGAGGCTACCATGCAGAGAGTGGTGGTGGGTGATGGAGGGGGAAGCTAGCTAGGGAGGGAGGGTGGAGAGAGAGCAGACAGTCGAATGAAACTGGAGGTTTATAAATAGACAGAAAAAGATATTGTAACTCCAGCCGACGGCCACTTTAAGTAAGCAACTCTGAGCCACAAAGCCACCCCCTGGTCTGACAGAGAGCCACAGGAAACATCCATTCAGGGAAGATGCGACAAAACGATGAGCTGGCTGAAGACAGCGAGTCATCATTGACCTAGCAAAGCTAAAGCAGCAGCAACTTCATTTGACCTGAAGTGAAAGGCGACATTAACACACATGAAAATACAGATCAGGCCATCATAAGAGTACACATGTACTTCTTGAGCAACCGAAAAAACTCCCTTTAATCTCCTTCTTTTTGAGAACAGTGCCGCCCCTCCAGCGCTATTCCCAACATCTGGAGTGTTTGAAAACGAGCATCGCTAGCATAAAAGTTAGCTTAAAAGTCAAAACGGAAAGCTAAAAGAAGTGGATAAATGGATGTGGCTGCCATAGATTTAGTATAGCAACGGTAAAATGTTGTTAACGGGATGTCAAGAAGTGATATTATGATAGATTAAGGCACTTTTCCTTAATGAGCAGTACATTTTGACAAGCAGACAACATTTCCTTCTCCCAAATCTGTACGTGCCGCCCAAAAAAATCCTCGGGATTTGCTGACACTGCTGATTCTCAACAACGTGGAGCCCCTGAGCATGACTGACTGCATTGAAGTAAGAAAGAGTAGTTTTTTAGGGATTCCACTTCACTAACTGATTGTGATTTATCTGCAGCGGTCGCCTCAGTTTACCAGCGAATGATCTCACTGGTTTATTTGAACCAGGAAATCTGAACGGTGTATTTACATAAATAGAATAATTAAGTCAAATTAGTGTTGCTGGGTTTTCCCTCTCTAATAGCTGTAGCCTTCAAGTTCCTACACAGATAACAAGTGTAATTTCAAAGTCTATCTAAATAAATATGACAGATCTGCCCTGATTCTCCCCGGAGTGGTATACACAGGCTTCAGCTGAATGCACCTCAGGAATGCATAATTGAGGAAAATGGTACTGTGCTAAACAACGGAAGGCTTTCATTTCTGGATCAGGAAGTGAACACCAAGCCAGCATGCCTGTGCGCTATACTTATCCCACTGTGGCAGGCAGCGTCAATAGTAAGGGGGGGGGGGGGGGTAACAAGATGCAATAAAAGACCCCCGGTAGCAGAGATGGCCAAGAAAAGATGCACTTAAAGCTGCCAGGGGGACAGCACACACACATACACACACACACATACGCACGCAAGAAGCTGACAAGTTTGCCAGGAGACGACGAGGAAAGAAATGCTCATAAAACATGCAGCTCCAACACCAGGTCCCAGCTGGGCACCAGTCAGGCTTCAGGGGTTCAACGGGGACTGGATTTTAAAGGCGAACACTAGCATTCTTGTAGTGGAGCTGCCAACAGCCATAAATATCATCGTTAAAGCTTATAGGAAATTCACACAAAGACAGTGGAATGCTTAACTCCATCTGTCCTTTTTTTCTTTTCTTTTTTTAACAATTTATGGTGAGGAACAGGTTTACAAAACCTAGGTGAATAATTCAAATGAAACAGAAAAATATACAAGGCAAATAGCAGCCTTATATAATGCCGGTGTTGTATGTCACCAAGCAATGTGTCTGCTATGCGTCCTCCGCCCTTGCCAGTCTATAAAAAAAGGAAAAATGCAGGAGGTTTACTGCTGTGCAAACAGCCACCTGTAAGCGCTGCTACCCTGCTGCTCCGACCCAACAATCTGACCCATTCATCCATACGGAATCAACTGAAACTGGAACTTCAGGAGGGAGAAGCTCATTACTTAGTCCCTTATTATTCATGACACAAAAGGTCAGTGTGTTTTTACTCACACCGGGCCTGAGTTTGTGAAAGAAAGGATATGACGTTTTATCACCACTGAGTGAAAACAGGCTGGAAATACAGTATCTGAATGAATATGGGTGTCATATTAACACGCTTGCGGGCGCCGTATCGTACCTGCACATAGTCTGTAGTCGCCGGTGGAGACGCCTCCTCCTCCTCCTCCTCCTCCTTGGGGCATCATACTCTTCATCCTAAAGGCTTCTTCAGGGTGATTGAAGCGGAAAAAGGCTGACTGGCCAAAACACAGCATGCAGCCTGGAAAACAGCAGACACGCCATTTAAATTAATGTGGTTCCACAGGACCTTCAGGGCTAAAATATGATAATAACTTCTTTTTTTTATTTATTTTTTTTTATTTTGCTTTGTTTGCAAATTCAGAATGCAGATGAACAAACAACTGAAAGCATCCGCATTGTGTCAACATAACAATCATTCAGTTCAGGAGTAAATGTTATTGTCTACTTTAATTATCTGCTTGAATATGTTCAACTCAGAGGACGGATGCATTGTACTCTATGAGAGTCAAACTTGACTAGCATGCTGGCTCTCCTCCCTCTCCAGTTAGCTCTGTTTGTAGCTTCGTTAAATCTCATGCCCACATCTGGTATCAGATGTTCTCGTTTTCTTGAGGAAAACTGCATTGGTTGAAAATTTGCCCCAAATGAAGCAAACAATGTCAACAGCTGCCGGATATCAAACTTCTCATGAGCATTGCTGATGCCTCAAGAAAGTAAAGTTCTGACTTAGTTTGAAAGGAACAATTAAGAATTAAAGTGACTTCTTTATGTTAAGGTTGTCAGTAGCTCTGTCTTTTCTTTGATCAGAGACTGAGATGAGAGTCCAGATTACTTTGATGCCCACGCGGATTCTGATTGACAGACTGAGATGCCAGCTGCAAAGAGTCGCAATGACAGACATGAGAGTCAGGGTGAAGATGGACTGAAATTAACCACCAGTGGAACAAAAAACTTCTGACACGCATTCATTTAAGATAGAGAAACCGAGGAGGAGTGCTTAAAGACTTGGGGGACTCAAGTCACCTGATGCACAAACAGTGCCTCAGGGCACAGAGTTCATTATCAAGACTTCAAAGTAACTACTGAAGACACTTTGATGATGATGGAAAAACACCAAACGTGGAAAACATTATATCAGCTCATCACGCACCCAATTCTGTTCCTGATTTTACCATAAATACCTGAAAAACACTATACTCGTTTGTGTCAGTATTTCAGCATCATATATTTCCTTCCAGGGAAAAAAAACAGAACCGCATCAAGAATGCTCATTTGTAACTAATAACACACCCCAAACATCCTCTAACGATCAAACGAGCCTGTCTTCGTTCCGTAAATGAAATCCCACTGGTTTACAAAGCTGAGCTATCTGATGTGCCTCACCGCAACATCCATCTCCAAGAGGAAATACATGCAATTAGAGAGATAAAATTCTCCAAAAAAAAACAAAAAAAACCAAAAAGCTTTTTTAGATGATTTTCCAGCAAACAAAGTTGCGAAAGTGAATCCACTAATTTTACACTGCAGACAAAGCTCATTAAGCTTGACTGGCACAAACTTGCATTTTGTGGTTGATGTTCAAAGTTGAATTCCAATCAGTAAGAAAAAAATATTCAGAGTTATGCAGCATGCATGCATCACTCACTTTATGATTGGCTCAGCCTCAGGGAGTATTTTGGTTTCTGTCGCCTCCCTTATTTTCTGTTTTTAACCTGAGCTTTTATTCTCACAACTCAAATCAACATCTTCGTGTCTAAAAACCCTCTATGATGACGTGTCAAGCATGTGTTGAACATTTGCTGCAGCATATCTGACAATGATTGTTGGCATGTTTCATGCTCAAAAGGAGCAAAAATTAGCATGTAGGAAGTGTAATTACACCACTGTTTGCTAATATGTCAATTGGCATAAAACCTGATGAATCTGGTTTGTTTCAACTGGGGTTGTCCCAATGCTGATACCAGTATAAAATCCATTACAGGGCATCATGAGTACAAGTTTATGCACCAACTGACACTGTATAATGTAAATATATTAGCCCCAGAATGCTACTTCCCAGTTAGCGCTGTTATCGCTGATGAAATTTACATACAGGAAATTAATTCCTCGCCAGCGCAGGTTTAAGTCGCAATTTAAGATGTACTTCAAAGTGCAAACTACGATTCATAGCTGTTTATGATGGTGTTTATAATGAGGAATAAAAATAATCCACTAATGCTGCTTTCCCTTTTACACTGTTTTCAGAGTGATAGCTGCTTAGACCCGCATCCGCACAATGAAGTCACACCGAAATAACATCCGCTCACGTACGCAACATATATATGAAATGTCTGCGCACATAATGCGCGTCACTCGTTCTGAGGCTTCATGTTCCACAAGCTTGATAAGAGATAAACAATCAGGTTTATTGCTTTCTCAATATAAGAGCCCTGCTTGGTTGACTAGGTAAAAGGTCTTCCGGTTGGAGCAGAGATAAGATCCCTGTCGTCAGAGGCGCATGAGGTAAAAACAGACAGTTCTCTATCACACCGGAGGTGACTGGACAGCACAACAAAGCCAGGTGCATTTGCTCTGGACACACACACTGACAGCCCAGGAGAGAAACAAGCTGATTATGCTACATGCAGGGTATGAAAGGTTAAAGTTCAAGGTCACTGTCACCTCATATCAATGTGATAGAAAGCCTTGAGGGAAAGTCTCTCCTAATTTAGTTATTTAAAGACCGCAAGATATAACTGTTCCCTACACGGGATCTCTCTGTGTGGAGTCTCCATGTTCTCCCTGTTCCTGTGTGGGTTCTCTCTGGTTCTCCAGCTTCCTCCCACAGTCCAGAGACATCAAGAGGGGACGAGGCTGATTGATACTCTAAATTGACTGTAGGTGTGGCTGTGAGTGTGAATGGTTGTCTGTCTCTATGTGTTGGTCCTGTGATGGACTGGTGACCTGTCCAGGGTGAACCCTGCCTCACGTCCAAAAGCTGCTGGGATAGGATCCAGCCCCGCCCCCCGCAAACTTTAACAGGATAAGTGGAAGAAAATGGATGGATGGACGTTAACACTGCGGTGTGCAGAGCCACGTCAGCTGAGCTACTGCGTCTTCTTCCTCCACCCACAGAAGCTTCTTCAGGACCCTGCCAGCAGCAGCAGCAACAGCCCTCACCCTTCTCTGCTCTGGGACACACAGCACACACTCCTGCTTTTCACTTGCAACAGCATGATCTCCCCTCAGTGTGGCTCATTCAGCACTGAAAAAAAAAAATGCTGGTTTCTGGCAGAGTCATGACGAAGCCAGTTCTCACTCCTGGTGCTTGAGGTGACTGACTCAGCAGTCCTGCCACACAAGCTGTCGGACAGAAATTTCAGGAAAATTTTAAGACTAAGGTAATAATTAATTCCTGCGATAATGGCGGGGCTGTTGTTGACCAAATAGTGAGCATACTTAAGCCACTTCTTCTTCACGGTATTGAAGTGTGCATGAGAAGACTGTGAGGAAAATACAGCACTGTTGATTTATTCTGTGTGTGTGTGTGTGTGTGTGTGTGTGTGTGTGTGTGTGTGTGTGTGTGTAAACTGATGGATGAGATCAGACGTTTCTCCTCCTCTATACAGTTCTCTCAACAAAAACTGCTGCTGGCAGCTGCCACTCACTCACTGATTGTCCTGAGGGAGCGACTGACCGTACACCTCAGCAACATTAGGACACTCTGTGTGTGTGTGTGTGTGTGTGTGTGTGCGTGTGTGTGTGTGTGTGTGTGTGTGGTCACCTCCTGAAGAGAGACCACCAGGGATCAAAACACAGTGAGTCAGCAAAAAGATGGCCACATGTCTGCATGTTGGACAGTGAACGCAGCAAGCAGACGCTGTTTAAATTTTTACATTGAAGGCACTAGCCCTGAGCTGATTGTGTAATCACCCACAACTGAACACAGTCTTTCATTCATGTAGGGGCTGAGCAACAATATCAGCTTAGCATCGGCAGATGTTGGTAGTCTTGTAACATATATTAAATTTAAAAAATCTCACCTTCCTTGCAAACAGATAATAAGGAAACAGTCCAGTTATATGTAATTCATGGAAGTTTCAAAATGGTTTGGAAATAAACAGAATTAACAATCTGCAAGAAAAATACAGTTTCAAACATTCTTCAACTTTCAAAGGCACAATTGGATAGAACCATGGCGCAACAGACTGACATTAAGAACTCAAAAGTTTAGGAAGAGTAGGAAATGTCGTCAGGATCCACACATGCTGACTACACTCATCGGAGATATTCCACGATGGTAATTGAGCAAACTACTCGTGCAGCCATAACAAACAAACTCACTGGTGTAGCAGGCGTCATACATCGGCAAGTGGATGAAAAAGAATTGTGAAAATGAACAAAACTGGACCTTCCGTTACAGTTTTCATACATGCAAAAGAACGCACAATCAGTTTCTACTTGCAAATCTTATTCACTCCCATTTTTCCCCTCAACCCTCCTATTAAAATATGCATGAGTAGGAAAAGTACATCAGTGCTCCAAAATGCAATTTCAGCAGCCGTTTTGGCAAAATCTGAATGTGGTCGCCTACATGAGGGGGGTGTTTCTCACCGGGCTCTTGTCTTCGAATTAAAAATGTTGACCTGATATGCTAAGGCTGGATTGCAAGCTATCTGACCCTGGAAACAAATAAAATCCCACAAATCACTTGAAAACTGTCCAAGATGTCACGCTGCTTCACAAATGACCACCAGTGAGGTCTATCTATCATGTGTTCATCTCCTTACTCTTCTTCTTCGTCTACTTTTAAATTAAAATGCTTCAGTACCCAAAATGCATTGGGAACTTTCCCAGCCAATCCATCTGCATTTAGCTGTCAGTGAAACAGAGCAGTCCATTATTGGCAATCTCTTGATGCCAATTAGCACCCATCAGTCTCCCATTACAGCGTGACCCACTGGCCATTAACTCAACACATCCTCCTATGATGGGATACGCGCACAAGCATGCACGCACACATGGGAGGGGAGGAGGGGCATAAATAATACACTTATTCATTATAGAGCAATCAAGCAACATTGACACCAACAAATTGCTGTAATTCATTTTGCCGCAACAAGAAGACGGAGACTGAATGGAGGGAAAAATTCCGAATGGAGAGAAACATTTCATAGAATCCTCTTGAGTGAGACACCAGGACAGGAGCTGCACTATCTAAAACGGTCTAAACTGCTGGATGATGATTATGATGATGATGATGATGGTGTGTCTGTTTCTGCTCTAAGACACCAGTCTCCACCCTAACAGTTTCTCGCCTTATCTCTGCTGCAGACATGCCGTAGCCAAACCAAGCTAAACCAGCCAAGCTAAACAGAACGCCGGGAAGAGCGATTAATGAGAGCAGGGAGATGCTGAACAACCGTTCACCACACCTCAAACCACTAAGTCCTTTAGACCACAAGTGAAAGATGTAAGGGAGCGGTGAGTCGTCGCCCCCCCCGGCATCCCCCATCTTCCAAGCTAGAGTAGCTAGTTAGCAGAGGAACCTGAATAGAGCCCTAGTAAACGCTAATTAAATATCAGATACCCAATCCAGCACATCTGCCAGGGTGGTCAGAGTTTTAACTTGTCCTGTTCAACACTCACATTCACTCAGGTGATCAGTCAGAGCTGATCAGTTGGGGGGACAGATAAGGTCACGACCCCTCCGATGATCAACTTTCTCCACAGTGAGCAGTGTGGTCCTGCTCATTCACTTTAAACTTGCAGTCAGCTGTAAACATTAAATGCTGAATCATGCTGTGAGCTTGACTGAGGTCAGATGCCATGGTTAGCAGTCTGAAACAAAGCGAGCAATGAGAATACCAACAACTTTTGGAAAAGTTCAGGTTTTCTTTTTTACTCAGAGGTACTCAGAAAGGCCTCGCAAATGTCATGTTCCCCTGCATTACTGTTGTTAGAACGATCTTTTCTTGCTTACAGGCCAAATGTTTTGCTAGCATCAGTCAGGACCCAGTCTCCTGGGTATGCATACAAAAGATAGACTTTCAAACCCAGTATGTTTAACTTGCTTCCACCCATTGGAGCAGCAGAAAACTGTCAGTGGAACCAGTAACACCAGCTGCGGACAGACACCTCAGACAGTCTGGTGCACCCAGAATTAATGTTAGCGGTGCTAGCCTAGCCACTGCTAGTGGTAGAGTTGTACACCGCAGAGAGTTGAATGTTTCAGGAGCGCAGTGGTTAAAAAAAAGAAAAGAAAAGGGAATGGCTCTGCATCAACACACATCCTGACCTGCCTTGTTCTTTCTCCCCCTGTCGGACAGAAGAACTCCTAAATAAGCAAAAGTGGCGCCAATTGCTCCCACCAAAAAAAAGGAAAAAAAACAACTTTAAGTCGATCCATAAAACATTAAAGCCTTCATTGTTGACATTTTATAAGACAGATTTGAACGTGTGAGTCTCTCTAAAACTCAATTTACAGTGTTTTGTTTTTGTTCTGAGGTTGGTCTCTGAGAAAAATGGGATTTTTTTGAGGCGCAAGGTCTTCATCAGACATCAATGATCTACAGCAGATGTATGGAAATGTAGGTGATTCATCTCCTATCAGGCAATATATCAGTGTGATCTGGATTTGTTCTGTTGCTGCTTGGCTACATGTGCAGCATTAAAGTATCTCCTCTTGTGTTCCATCGCCTCTTCAGCGGAACTCTCTGACCCACAAGCATGCCGGGACGCTTCCAAAAGCCCGTGGTTCGCAAACATCTCAGGATCCATTTTCTCTGAGGCTGAGCTCAGCGAAAAAAGCTGCGGTAGAAAATCAAATCTGTTTCATCAGCATCTTCCAACACTTTCCAACAGGAAAATATGACACATTGCCATTTTGATAATTACAATGCTCAAAGCCACGTTGGAAAGGACAGGCAATGTCAGGATTGGCTTCACATGGCGGCGGGGGTGTGTGCAACCCCCTTTAATTAATCAGATATATTGATTCTCTCAGCAGCGTGAGGGAGTAACGTCCCCTCAGCGCTCTAGGAAAGATTAGACTGACCACTCACCTTCATCAACAGATACACGACAAGTTTTACAGTGAGACCAGCTTTTTCAGACAAAGAAACAACAAATGTACGTTCTTACACTTGATTGTTAAGGAATGTATCATTAGGGTTTTCCATGAATTATGTCCAATGTCTTCAGAACAAGGACACACACACACACACACACACACACACACTTGCCTTCCCACAAGGGCACCATCACCCCACTCTAATGAAACTGCAGAGACACCTAAGTGTATTAAAGAACACATCATGCATACAGGACAGAGGCTGAGTCAAGGTGAATCATGTGTAGATCTTACCTGTCAGCAAAATGAAAAACAAAACAGGGCCTTTTTCTGTGCCAAGGAGCTGCATGTTATTCTTGAATGTGCGCTGTTTACCCAAAACCAGATTAAATATGAATAATGTACAGCAACATCTGTGTATTATATGTATAACCAGTACTGTTTGCGTGCACTTTTAGGTACACCAGAAAATGCGGTTCAGTTTTTGGTAATTAATTATCCAAACAGTTCAAACATCCAGTCCAGTCCGGCTGTTGTTGGCAATTAGGGTCTAGCATAATAATGGTGGATTCAGGTTGTGAATATTCAAAACATTACATTTGAAAGAATGGGAATCGATATATTATAAAACAAAACCAAAAAAAAGAATGAAAACCTGGGCTGACAGGTCTAATCAGAACAAAACCCTCAGGAGTTTTCCTTAGGGAGCACTCAGGCTAATCACTGTTAATGCCACATCGTGCCTCAAGCCTTCTGTGGCATTAAAGAAGCAGCCCTGGTCCGCCGAGCCCATCTGAAACGTGTCTCTGGACCAAATACTCTCTAATAACATCTCTGTGTTATGTTCTTCCCTCTGGTACGACCACATTCAGTCTTTCCAATGCGTCAGCTTCGCCTCAAGTACATTTCCCCGAAAGATTAGATCAGAGAAGCCGCGTTGGTCGGAATGAAGAGAGCTCCACATTCTAGTAGAACAGACAGTCGAGCACAGATGAGTCTAGTGCGCAGATAAGGAATCCTAGTAAATACAAGCATGCTAGTCAGCTAGCTGCATTGGCTTGTTCTTGTGGAAGAGCACATCACGGGCAGATCCAGCTCATGACTGCTGTCACAAGTTGTTCCCTCGGCGCCATCCTCCCATCACATGCCGCAAAATACATATTTCATCCGGTGCAGCAAGGTCCACTGTTTCGAAGCAGATGTGACGGCCAGTTTTCCTTGTTGATAGGAAATGCATCACTCTCTCAAGAGAAAGTGAGTTTTAAAAGTGATCCTCTCTGTTTGTTGAGTTGAACTTTTTTGTTTATTTTGGTCCTTACTTTCCCACTTATGCGATGGTGCAGAAGCTATGATCTCATGAACTTGAAATGTATAGTTTATTATATTACCCCCCAAAACATGACTCGCAACGGCATGTTCCATTGCACGATGACAGGCTTTGAGGCAAATCGTACTTTTCAGGCTGTTAATATGTAACTTTACTTCAATTGCAAGACAGAAAGTAATCAATTAGCTTGCTAATATGTGGTCCGTTAATCCATATAACACCTGTTAAGAAATTATGATTACGTTATTGGAGATTTATGAAGGAAGCAGTGGTCCAAATTAAAGTCACTTCCAATTGTAGAGATGATTTCACTTGCGGCTGATGGGAAATGCACCTGTACGCATGATTTTACTGAGATTCCTCTTGCAGCTAAGATGGGCTGAGGCATCAAACCTCTGAGTGAGACACTATTAAAAAGGGTTCCCGAACGAAACAACCATCTGGTTTTAAAGAGGGCTCATCAAATCCTTTTAAATCCATTAAATTTAATCCATTTAAAGTGTGCAGAGCCCCTGAGAAGTCACAGTGAACATTTTTTCCTTTTTCTTTTTTACCTGTAGCCTCTATACTTAATCTCATCGAACAGCATTACAGTAGCTACAGATGATGGATGAGCTATATTCTAATATTGTGTTGTGAAGAGTTACATCAGGGTGAATCAGTTCTGGTTGCACAGTGACTCGGTTCGTGTTGATATCACTGATTTAACCAATTCTCTTAGCATAACTATGATTATGAGTAGAGGTTTATGCTAGCACTTGGGAGTTGGTGAAATATCTATGTCTGTATGTAAATTTGTGTAACATTTTAGAAGAAATTACTGTATTTGATGTTTTGTGACATTGCAAAACCCATGGCTCCACCCCTCAAACAGCAGGCACTGCACTGTATGTGTCTTTTTATTCAGTCATAGTCATAACTTTAGCCCACTACAACCCCTGTTCACAATCCCTGGCATCCACTCAAGCCATAGATTCACTCACAGCACTGGCCTTCGAGGGGAACAATCAGTTATCACTGAATTCTTATCAAAAATAGCAACATTACCTGCCCTTAGGATAAGAGGAAACAACAAAACTACTGGATTTCTCCTCACTAAGAGACTGACTATTTATTCATTATCATCTATAAAAAGCTGTGACTTTGTGAGTGACAAACAAAAAAACAAAACACCAGTGTGAGACGTCACTCCACTGGCAAAGCAGATGTGGACAAAGAGATGGCCATTATGGCTGGCAGTTGCTATGGAAAACTGAAGTTCTACAGCTCACAAAGGCCAAGGAGTCAAACCAACCAGTTAATCAATGACGGCCTTTCGCCAGGCCAGGGGTCATCAAACAGACGCACATACCAGAGGAGGACTGGCCTGAAAAGAGGGCTGGGGGGGGGGGGGGGGGTAACCCTGCATTCCCATCATATGGGAATATCCATCTGAGTAAACACAAGGTTGGAGGAAATTACTTGGCCCAGAGAAAATGTTGAGACCAGTATGATGTCGGTGAAACGCCACGATGGAATATAAACAGTGGTTGCTCCTGCGCTGCGCCTTCACACACAGGCTGCTGAGTGTGTGTGCACCAAATCAAATTAGAATGAGGTTCACATTCCGAAATGCAGCAAATTGTGTCCTACCACTGCAACATTTCATAAACACTTTACAAACAATTTATTACTATATGGAACTAGTAAAATAAAATACTGCCCCCCCCCCCCCTTTGGTTACTGCAGCAAAAACTCCAAAACTTCAAATATGAGTTAAGATTTAAAAAAAAATTAAAATAAAAAAAAAAATCCAGCTATATCTATAAAATTAGACAGTACAAAACGACAACAACAAAAAACCGCCTATTGTGATCAGTACCATAGTGATCTTTAGGATTCCAGAGCAAATGGACCTCATGACCAGAATTTTGGGACTGGCCCTTTAAAACACTGATCACGCTGGCTGCAGCATCCACATCCCACACACCAGATGCAGAGTCCAGCAGGCAACCCACTCCTGTCTCCAGTGGACACTCATCACCGTGTCAGAGGCTGCCGGTTACCACTTGTCCGAACAGATGTTCCTCACTCCACCTACATCCGTCCCTGCCTCCTTTTGTTTTAACAACTACAGCCAATCCCCCACTGTCGAACATATTCCCACAGGCAGATGGCTGCATGTCGGAGGATGAGTTAATGTCAGATCTACGCGTGGGCCTCCAGGTGCAGGTCTCCCCTACTACACAGAGTTTTATGCGTTTCTCTGCTTCACAAATCTCAAGGTGCTGATGCAGCATGAACAAGACCTTACTGACAATGCCGTCAAACCAGAGTCAGAGCAGGAAAATATTGACGTACTGTAGCTGCAGGCTCGCAACTAAAATGATCACGTTGTTTAATCATTTATACATGACCACGTGCATTTAGATGGACAGTTCAAGTCAAGCCTTTCAGCTAATCAAACACGCTTTTAGTTCAAGCTGTCTGGCTCCGTGGTTAAATTATATTAGTTTTAGGGCCAACAGGGTGGTTTGTTTTCCATGGTAACTAGCATGGTAGTATATTATTTGCAGTTATTATTCTAGATAATCTGGAAGGTATTCAGTGATGCACATGTTCACGTGGAAAAATAAAAATAAAAAGCTGTTAATCGGGGCATAATCCGATCGATAAGGGGGTGACAGAGGATATCAGCCCCTTGCTACTCTGAATTTGAAAGAAAATACAAAGCATACATTTTTGTTCTTTGTACTTCCTTGTGTAAGAGTGAGCAGAGATTAATCATTTTGGTCTTATAATTAAACAAAATAGGATAAAATAAGATTCTGAGGAAGATTTGGGTGAATATATGAATGAAACTGTGACAGGAAACAATACTGACCATAAAAACCATACCAAAAAACAATTCAAATGCAATCGTTAAGAATGAGTCGTATATTTGCCTCTAATACAGTAATTCAGATATGCTTGACTTTTTACATGATTCCATTTGCCAACTAATTATAAAAATCATAGGAAAAGCAAGCTTGCGTGTTGGACAATACCACCTACACACATCCGACTACAACGGGGTCAACATGCAAATGTGTTCAAATCAAAGGAGCGTCTCTGGGGGGTCAACGCAATGTGTCAGAAATGACAGATGCCGAGGGAGTGTGATGGTGGACAGAGAATGACCTCACTTGTAGTCTGGTGATTCAGCAATACAGCTTTGGAGTTGAGCTGCTGCACAGTAGCACCCCCTGAAAAAAAAATATCCTAAAACCACAATATTCCGATCAAAGAATGATCCTAAGTCATGCATCCACAGGTCACTGAATAAGCAGACTGCATGAAAGGGAAGCTCTCCTGGTTACCAGCCATGGTTGGGTCACATTGGTGGCCAGGAATAGCAGTGTAACAGTAGACAGATACTGTGGGGTCTGCTGGTCATGCCATGGGGGGGACTGACAGACTTGTATATGCTGTCTATAAACAGAACCAACAGAGATCCAGGGGAAGTTAGGACTTAATAGAATCAGCGACTGGAGAAACTTGCACTGGTAAAGTCTGTCACTGACAAAATGCTTTTGTCCACAGGCAAAAGACATCTGGCTCAGAGGACAGTTTAAACATCCAAACAGAGGCAATTTCGTCTTCAGATAAATTCTGGGCAGGATATGTCGTTATATATCTTACAATATCGACAGAAAGCTACCCAATATCTATAACCTGTTACCTAACTAAATTTGATGGCCAACTAGCGCTCACCGAGTTGGGAAAGTAGAAGAAAATACCACGAATAACATTATTAAGTTACATTTCAAAAATATAAAATAAGACATACAGGAGATGTATGCCGAATGGGAAAGGGCGTCCTATTAATACATGCAAAGCTTTAAATGACGTTCTATTACGTAACAGATCACTAATATTGAAGTGCCTTTCCTCATTTAAAAGAAATGTTAACGGGGTTTGGTTAAAGTCAATCAAGACAACAGAAAGTGTGTCTTCCACTTTCGTAACTTGTCTTTACAAGATCAGGCAGGAAGCAAGAAAGATTTTTAATAGTTAAGAAACGTCGAATTCGTCATCCCTCTCTCTTCATTGCCGACATCAACCGGCTACAAGATATTCGAAGCAAGGCAAGTGCACCTCTCACCGACACACACGCGCGCGCACACACACACACACACACACACACACACACACACACACACACACGGAACCTTCAAACTAAAAGATAAAGTAACTTACTTTAGCTCCTATGAATGAAACTCCTCTCTGTCTCCGCTGTTTTCATCGTCTCTGCTCCTTTAAAACAAACCACGTGTTTTTTTTTTCCCTCAGCGTCTTCGACTTATTGGGGAACAACAGGAGCGTTTATGGGGTTTTGTCCCGACGCTCTTTTGTTATGATAATAACCTAAAAGAGACTCTAATATATTCTGTAGATATATGAATGATCCCAACGGCAGCTGTCTGCTTGCTCACTTGTTCAAACACGAGTTGATCCACTTCTGCGCTGGTATACATCCCAGTCTATGATCCCAGTTCATTCAATGAGCTGCGGGACTTATAGTCGCTGTCCATTGTCTCCCTCCCCGCTAGGCTGTCTCCTGCTGCCGGGGCTCCTCCAGGAAGCAGCTGGCTCTCAGTCAGAGACTCAAACAGACTCGGGACTGTCAGAGAGCAGAGAGAGACTAGAGGATCCGGAGAGGAGGAGCAGGGAGCTGGAAGGTGGAGACCCTGAGTCAGGACTGGAAACGAGAGCGAGAGAGAGTGAGAGAGAGAGAGAGAGAGAGAGAGAGAGAGAGAGAGAGAGAGAGAGAGAGAGATGGAGAGGGGTGGGTGGGGGGCAAGACCCCGCAGGAGAGTTGCAGGTCCACCTCAGTTTAGTCCAGGACGAAACTGTGGAGTCTCGGGTCCATCATATTGACTTCAAATAGGGGTTTTGTTCATTTTGTGCTTATATAGAGAGAAATTTTTTTAAATGGATGCGTGATATACGAATTTAAACACAAAAAAAGATCCAGTCTCACTGATAGGAGCTTTTAAAATGTCACATGCAAAGATTTTGCACACATTTTTTACAGTCTAGTTTTATGTAATTTCATAGCTAATAAGATGGTAAAATAATAATAATTTGAATTTCTTCAGTTGCTTAGTGTACCTTTTTCAATAATTTATTTAATCACCTTTTGTACAACCAAATTTACTTCATTTCTTTCAAAAAACATCAGGAAAATGCAAGAAGTTTCCTGGAAATTGAAACTTTTTTTCCTTACAGGCCAGTCAAAGGTTGTTGTTTTTTCGTGAATTCTTTAGCGTAGTGGTCTTTTTTTTTTACTTTTTGTTGTTGCTAATTGACTAATCACTGTCTTTAAAAAAAAGGCATAAAATTAGTAGTAAATTGAAGAAATTACCAGAAAAGTAGCAAGAAATCAGTTAAACATTGATGAGGATATCATCCAAAACACAACAGACAATTAGCAATCCAAAATTTGGTAAATTATGACAAGCAATAATGTTTTCCTGTTTCCGGCACTGAAGTCAGAGGACTTTCATAAGCAACATGTCATCAAACTACAGCAGAAGACCTGCTATAATTAAAGAACAGCTCTCACTTCTTTTATCAGCACATAAAAGACCAAAGGTGAAGCCAGACTTTTATTTTGAAGTCATAAAAATACACATAAGTGCTCTCTAAAAAAAATTCGCTTCTGCTACGAACCTGTGGAACATTTGCAGCAATGTCCAACATTCTCACTCTTTGCATGCACGCTCATTCTGGCTTTGAACAAACTGGATCTGTTTTTACATACTCTTTTTTTTTTTTTGGCAGGGATTTCCTTCCACCGGCTCTTCTGTTTGATACTGTAAATCCGAGGGGATTTACCGCTGAATACTTGTTGAGCATGTTTTCATTTTGTAACATTGCTGACTTGTTGCTTCTTGAGTTTCACTAGAACTTTTAACAAGTTAGAGCTTTTATTTACAAAGAATAAACACTGAATGCCAACAGCATTAGATCACCACTATCAGCTAGCGCAAGCTCACGATGATGCATCGTAGTCTGCGCGCTTCACTTGACCTGTGAAGTCTGATCTACTTCCTGCAGTAAAATTACACATGTACCCACCTCCAATAATAAAGCCAACAATGCTGCTTTGTAAAAAAAAACCTGAACTGTACCTCTTCTTCAACTTAATCCTCCCGTGGGGCTCAAGTAAGACCTTTCCAGGGTAGAGCTGATGTTATAAATATCACCCACTCAGGGACCTGGTCAACATACGACATACATGTTCTAAAATACACACGTTACGGAGTTGCGCTAGTTGCTCAATACTGGATTCAGTTCATAAATAACATGAGTCCATGTGGTGCGTGTAATGTAGAATATCAAGCAACGTTTGTAAAGCTGAGCAGCCATTCGAGATTGAGGTGCGATTACAGTGCAGCGGCAGCAGCGTGGAGGGGAAGTCACTCCCTGGAAGCACTGTGACTAATGATGAATAACGTCTCTATACTCTCATAACACACTGGCCTCAGACGAATCACATACTTCATTCTTGGAGTGTCTAAGCAGCACCGCCATGGCGTAATATGATGCAAAATACACTCGTGTTGTTGGTTACATCACAGCACAGCTGAAGGACAAACCCTTCTAAAAAGAGCAGTTATTCTATCTTGCAACAAACTGTGACTGAACCAGTCATTGTTTGTGAGAATTCATTTCTATTATTACCCAAACAAGGGAGGTAAAAATGGAGGGTACTGTTTCCCCTTGGACCCCGTGTTGTGGTGGTCCCATCTGAGAAAGAACAGGCCCTCCAACAATGTACTAGGTGCAGAATAATATCATTAGTAATCCTGTGTAGCATCCAGGTAATAAGCCTGTATTCACAAATGAGCTCACGCTGAACTGAGGGAATGTGCTATATAGAAGACATAAAATCATTTCAGCTTTCAGATCAGAATTCATTTACTGCGAGTGTTACACTGCTAACTAAATGACCAGCATTTCAAACAATGATGTAAAGGTAAATATAAAGAATCCCTGTGAGTACGCATATCATGAGTCAGACTGCTCTGAATACTTCAACAGCTTGTCTGATAGGAGCAGGTTGACTCACAACAGAAAGGTGTGTCTCTGCAGTGTTGCAGACTATAGGACACACCCACTTTATTGCATGACGCACCCCAGACATAATATCCTGTAGCTTGTGTCGTCGGCTCATTAGATTGGATCGGCAATCTTCCTGGTTGTTAATGTAACCATGACGATGACGGTACCCTAACCTTCAGGAAGTAGAGACTGGAATCCAGACCTAACCTTGATAACAGCTGTCACGCGTCAGGAGCCCAAACCGTTTCAAACTAAAGAGGAACTAAGGAGCTGCCATAGTCAGCCAGTAGAGAAAAATAACTTTTGTGGAGTCTCAGCAAGCCCCCCCCCCCCCCCACCTCTATCTGGAGGTGGAGGTGGACAGAAAGCGATCACTTCACCCAAACATTGTGCTTCGCCTGTCAAGTACGCAAAAAATAGTTGTCTTGAGCTCAAGAGGAATGTTTCCCCACTGCCATCTTGAACAAATGGGTTGGTTCAACTGAACATGCCAGCTGGTCAAGCTTGACTTTACCGTGAACGTGCAACTAAATGGAACGGGTTATAGTTAGCTCAGTTTTTAGTGCTCAGTGTTTTAGCTCTGATCCTAAGTCTTTGTAGATTACTGAGTGCACAGCTGGATAAAGAAAACATGGATTATACTGGACAATGTCCTTGAGACTTTGTTAACTGATGTTTTTGGACAATTTTGCTGTTGTTAGTACTTTGTGGCAATGGGGCAGCATTAGCCAAATATATACATGGCTGGTTCTCTCTGCATTCTTGAGACACCAAGAAGTGATGCGGGAGTGAAAATACTTTTATTTGCAGCCTTAGACACCTATTTATGAAGAATTAAAAGACAAAGTCCCCTTTGGATGAACTTTTGCTTTAAGAGGTCGGGTGCTAAGTCTTGTACATTGTTGTGACCTAGTACTTTTATTCCTAAAATGTCTTGAGAAAAATTCTCGCCGGTCTGAGTGCCACTATCTGATCCAAGAGCAAACATCAAGTGTGGGAAAAACTTTTGGGAATACATGTATAGATTTATTGTGTTTGCAACACATCCCTCTGCTAAAGAGCAAAAAAGCCTGCAGTCACATTATTAACCTGCCTTCTCTACTTGTATAAGAAGCAATTCCTTTTCTGGGGAATTTCAAAATCATTCCTCGCAAAATGTTCAACATTGTTTGATCTCAGATCCCCTCAGGCTGAGGCAGATGAAAAAAATTGATCAGTTTCTCTCCTGTACTTGCATGCCTGGGCACAGTGACGCTCGTTCTTTAACAGAGGAACCTCAGCCTGGTCTTCAGTTGATGGCTATTTAAAACCACTGACTGGGCGCTTCATTGAACAGTCCTGCTGGCTCTCTCACTGCGTTTCTATTGACTAGGCAGAGAGCTGACGGACAGGTCTCTGGCTTACAGTAACTGGAAACACACACACACACACACACACACACACACACACACACACACACACGCACACGCACACAGGCAGGTGAAATTACAGCTGAGTTAAACAGAATTCCCAGATCCTTTAACCCACAGTCATTGGTCTGTTGAAATGTTTGTTCCACTGTGGCGAAGACAGGAATAAACACAAGAAGATGGATATCGCAGTCAAATCATAGGTTTTAATGAAGCTAACGGTCAGTCAGTCCCTCGCTGAGCAGATTCCTACCTTGGGACAGGCGGACAGGCTGTGTCACCTGAAGTCCGTCAACAGCACAGAGGTTCCCACACGGGTGCAGCGTGATGATCCCTGATCTGTTCTCTATGTAGCAGTGCTGTGCTGCCACCCCGGGACCCTGGATGTTGATATTCATGGGACCATGACCCAGAGTTGTCCGGCCTGTGGTGATGGAAAAGAAGATAGTTAGTGAAGTGAATTGATTCTGAAGTTGAGTTCGTCTGCAGTGGCTGCTTCATATCGTATGGAGCGACAGCAGTTCAGGCAATAACCCTCGGTGGTTTTCCTTACACCAGTCAAAGAATATCAAATAAACAAAATCAAGAGGTTGGGATTGTGATGAGGAGATCCTCCCAGACCTGGCTCCATGAGAGTACCTTGTCTCCCTCTGCTTAACCAATTATCAGGGTCGGAAGAAAGTGAAGGGGGTCAGGTATCTTTGGGTCTTGCTCACAAGTGACTGGAAGATGAGTTAGAGAGGTGGATCAGTGCAGTGTCATCGGTAATATGAGCTCTGCATGGCTGTGTTATGGCGACGAAGAAACTGAGCCACAAGGCAAAGCTCTCAACTTACCGATTTACCTTCTAACCCTCATCGAAGGTCACTAGATTTGGGTAGTGCCTCAAAGAATGAGAGCACACTGAGGGGACAGAAATGAGTTTCCTGTGAGGGGTGTTGGGCGTAGGAGTTAGGAGATAGGAGATAGGAGATAGGAGATAGCGCGAGGAGCTCAGACATCCAGAGGGAGCTCAGAATAGAACGGCTGCTTCTCCTCAAGGGGAGTCAGCTGAGGTGGTTTGGGAATCTGATTAGAATTTGTCCTGAGTGCCTTTCATTGAAGGTGTTCCGGGAACATCAGGCTGGTTAGAGGCCTTGTGATCAATGCAGAACACACAATTTTTGTATCTCATCTGGCCTGAAAGTGCTCCAGGGTCCCCCAGGAGGAGCAGGAGTAGGTGGTTGGGGAGCGGGACGTCTGGGTTACCTTGGACAGCTGGATGAACACACTTTGAAATTCAAGGCTATATCCTTGAAGAATGTAACAGACACGTAAGAAACACACACACACACACACACACACACACACACACACACACACACACACACACTCCCTGCGTATAGTTTCACTCAGAAAAGAAGGTTTGTGGACACACAGCAGTGAAGGGATCTTAAGAAAACATAGACAAAGCCAAAAGGTGACAGTCATAATCATGAAAGCCAATACAAATAGATCAGAGCTGGACAGGACGAAAAGCAAAGATCGAAGAAATAAAAGGTCACCAGAGATGTGTCAGTATGAGACCATGTAGAAGCTTTCATATGAGATTATTTTGAGTGGTTTAGGAAAGAGCTCTTACAATTGGAAATAACTTTGCAGTGTTCCTCAACTCAAATCCATGAGTTTCTTAAGTAACGAGGGGGAGTACAGACAAGAGAGGAGGGTCAAAGCTACCAGAGGTTGGTGTCATGTGTTCAAAGTCCAGTTCACTCACATTAACTCTGTTTGTCTCTCATCCTTAGGGGACAAAAGAGCGGTGCTAATATGGCAGAACATATTTTCTGAATTTCTTAACCCGTGAATAGAGGAAGTGTTAAATTTACGGGTAAGTATTAATCACTTAGGGTTTGGATTAGGTTCCATATGAAAAGAGGTTGATGGGATATGTGTGGCGGGTGGCACGAAGGTGCAGTGGTTAGCACTTTCGCTTCACAGCAAGAAGATTCCAGATTCGAGCCTTGACTTGAGCATGGGATCTTTCTGTGTGGTGTCTCCATGTTCTCCCTGTGTCTGCGTGGGTTCTCTCTGGTACTCCAGCTTCCTCCCACAGTCCAAAGACATCAAGAGGGGACGAGGCTGATTGATACTCTAAATTGACCGTAGGTGTGACTGTGAGTGTGAATGGTTGTCTGTCTATGTGTTGGTCCTGTGATGGACTGGTGACCTGTCCAGGGTGAACCCTGCCTCTCACCTGAAAGCAGCTGGAATAGCCCCCCGCGACCCTTAACAGGATAAGTGGAAGAAAATGGATGGATGGATGGATGGATGGATGGATGGATGCATGGATGGATGGGATATGTGTGTGTTAGTGTAGGTGTGTTGCATCTCCATCATTCTCTGAAGATCAAACAGTGTTCATTCTGTCATTCTCACCCTCAGGCAAAGGCAGCAGAGTGATGGCAGTGCTCAGGCGTCCGCTCCCCAGGCTCACCAGATGTGGGCGCTCTGCCTGGAACTTCAGTCCCTTCCCAGTTTCCGTCAGATCGAGCGGAGTGCTCTGTAGGAGAGGTCAAAGGTCACCAACATTCACAGTAGTGATGGATATCACATGCTACAAAAATTGAATCTGAAACATGAGGTACACTCATTATCACACCATTAAACGAGGTGTTGATAACAACCACACCTACTTCTACAGCAGCTTCTATTAGGTTTCTCTCTCCACTCCAATAGAAATGAACTGCACACTTTCACTCAATGCTTCCTCAAACCAAATGTCACTTAGAGTTCTGTATGCAATGTGATATAGTGGACATATGTGTGTGCGCTAAACCTAAAGAGGTCACATGCTATGAGTCTATGTGCTCGACCACGTCTGGGCTGCAAATGGCTCCCTATGAATGGGATTCAGTCAGCCATCATTTCCTGTTCATTAGCTGAAAGTGGTTCTGCATGATACTGAAATTGTGAGAATGTTTTATTACAGCTGCAGCGCTCATCTACACAGTGGGAGGTGATGTTTACATATTCCTCCACCACATAGTAAGGGAAGCATATGTATGTGTGTGTGTGTGTGTGTGTGTGTGTGTGTGTGTGTGTGTGTGTGTGTGTGTGCGCGCGCGCGTGCGTGTGTGTGTGCATCTAAGCCTCGCGGCATCACCGTGCACTCTCGACTCAGAGGGGGGCGGCGGTGGATGGGGTGGTTGTCGCTATGGTAACAGCGCTCTTCAATTTAAAAACATGAAGCTCCTGGAGGCCATTCCACAAGCTAAGTTGCGATGAGCACTTTAAAGTGCAGCAATGCCTGGATTTAAAGACGATGCTGCTTTTTAGTCATCTTTTTTGCTAAATTACCCCTGATTCAAAATCAAGCTAGGATGTTGGGTTTCTGATGTAAGAGTGAGGAGAGCAAGAACATGTTCTGACATATTTTGATCATCTTTACGGCTGATTAAAATAGCACCATAATTAAATCACAGAAATTCACTTTTTTATGTCTTAGCTACAGTCATACATTGAAACAGACATTGTTGAAACCATCTCATCTACCAAGTGGCAACATAGTGAGTTTCTAATGAATTTCCTATTTCTGCACTGTATGTGATAATAAATCAAGGAATTAACGACAAATAACGGATGCAGGATAATATTGGTATGTCATCAGTGTTGGTTGGATATTTATCACTTTTTAAATATATTGTATTAGTCCAGTGGCTGTGGTTTATATCGCCCAGTTCAGCTCAAGTCTCCTCTTCCTTACCTGTCATCAGTGATGAGCAAATAATAAATATACTATTTTGGGGGGTTTTCCAACCCTTGTAGGAATAAATACTTGTAATTAACAATGTTTACTTGTTTTTCAGTACATACGAAATGTGAATACCATATAAACATATTTTCATACAGATATTATTGACATAAGATATGGACTGAATTAATTTTTGTTTTGGATATTGTAGAAATCCACCACCACACAATCCCCAAAACAAATTACACAGAACAAGTCGCGCATATTTTTGTTTTTTCCTTTTAGGCACACTTATTCTTCAGCTTATCAAAGTAGGTAAAGCAATTGTTGAATTAAAGCATATAAATCAGGCTCTGTTTTAGTCAAGTGTCTTAGTTAGCAAAATTGTTGTGATGGTCACCAAGCGAGTAACATCAAGACTCTGAAACTGAAGCAGCAAAACGGAACCCGGTCATCCTTCATTGTATTATTTTCTCCCTGGTTTGCCTCCTGTGACAATACGTGAAAACTAACATTGTAATTGAACCCTGCTGGATCAATTAAGGTGACATATAAATCTATCTTACCCACAGGAACCCGGTGTGCTGCTTTTATAATTCACCATTATTGCATATTCAGCAGGACTTTAATGAGTGAATGATCAGCTCAAAGTTATAATCAAATGAGTTTCACATTTATTGTGAGCTGCATGGTGTTTGTTGACTGAAGCTGATAAGACTCTGTGCCAGGTCAACTGTTAAATGAGCCGCGGTGGGTGTGGAGTCGCTCGCTGCACCGACTGATATCTGTAACTATATCTTTTTGTTCCACTTTTGAGTCCTCACATTTCTTATTTACAACCTGTGTACGCAATCATTGACTCAGACTCGGGGCCGCTTTGCCAGCCGTGTCTGTGTGTGTGTCCTAATAGGATTATCTGATTGTAGTGGTGGCGGCAGTGGAGTGGGATCAAGTCTAAGAGGATTGGTGAGAAAGGGCTAGCTGGTGGGCATGGCGGAGGGGGTGTACTGGGAGTGATGGGAAGAGAGGGGAGGTGCCAGTGGGAGACAACGCTGCAGTAGTCAGTGCTTCATCCAAAGTGTGCTGCTGCTCCCATGTGGAGCTCTCTGCAACAGCCTGGCTTTACATCGTCTATACGCACAATAAAGTCACTGCAGTATTCACATTTACATGCATTGCTTAATTCTGAATAGCTGACGTTTTTTAACCTATAGTACAGGTCTCCAGTCCTTCTATACAACTACAGTATGTATGTGCAAAATTTACATGGAAACACTTTTTTTCATTACACATCAGAGAGCTGAGAAAGCATTACCCAAGTGTAATTAACCGTTTATGAATTCTCTTATAACTGTGTAACGCTTCACCCCAGATTTTTAATACCACTGGCGTATGATTAGTACCTAAAATGGTTCTCTAAACATTAACTATCATTAATGCACCCTCTTTGTAAATTGTTACCACCGAGATTATATTCCATGATGTCTAGGGTTGAGTACTTAACTCTGTACCTTTAAGGATACCTACCTAATTAGATTGGTACTACTGACAACTGATTAGATCCATTAGAGAAACTTGTCATGCCCTGGCATTATATAAATAAAACTGAATCCAATTCAATGTCTTATATTCTTATTTGACCAGTACAGCATCGACATTATACAACATTCGCCCCACTTACACTTATTCATCACCCTCTCTATCACGCCAGCTGAATCCACAGACAATGGCATGCGTCAGGCGCTCTGAGGCCTGATCGGATTGTCAGCCCCACCAGGTGGGACCTTGTTTCTAGAGCTGTGTAATTACTGACTCTGGCGGAAGCTTCCTACTTTATAACACGCCAACATATGCTGTCAGGACATGTCCCAAGATGCACTGCCAGAGCCGCTGCTGTCTTTTTTAGCCAGTGAATAGTTCAGCTCTGTGTATATTAGAGTTCAACTCAGTAGTTCATTCTCTGACATTCTACATCAATGGGTGCAGTTACCAGTGAAGAATAGAGAGCTCATTGTGTGTGTGAGTGTGTGTGTCTGTATGAGTGGATACACACTGGAAATATACGGTCAGATTGATGACATCAGTGAAGGTTTAGAACAATGAAGCCCAGATCGGAGGCCTCTAGCTCATTCCTCTTCTCTCTATCTAAGCTCCCATCCATCTTCATCCCCCACCCCTCCCCCAAAACACACCTGTAACACCTGGTGGGTTTGCCGTCCACTCTCAGGCATGTTCCTGTTCAGGCGGTCCATGTCCTCGGAGATGTCCGCAGCACTCTGAGACACATGAAGGTCCTGTGGGAAGAAATGATGCTGAGTATCTGTGTTTTGTTCTGAAGTTTTTATTCAGGATGACGATTTCTACGATGATCCATAGGGGGATTCCACCTCCTCTATCTGCGCAGACACTAATTTGTCATGATGAGATTTGTACTGTCAGCACACACACACACACACACACACACACACACACACACACACACACACACACACACACACACACACACCAGATGGTGGAGGGTATTTATCAACACGCTCTTTTGGCTGCTGAGGAAGTAACACACATACTTAAACACACACACACATGTTGAAATATTGTGGTAGTTGACACACTCATTGGAAATCCACCACTTTGGCTGATCTCTTGTCTCTATAAAAACACACACACACACCACAAATTCCTCCTCTCTTGCTCATTCATTTTTGGGTATTTCCATCACGTCAGCACAGAGTAAAGGCTATAAATAATATCCTGTGTCTTTAGCAGTGCACATGTTAAGTGGTGAGGTTCTGCATGTGAAAAAACACTTATGTATCCATTATATGAGATGTGAGAAGCTTGCGGTCGGGAGGAAACACAAAAACCTGCATGGAAAGATTAGAAAACACATAATTATTGCAATCGCAGAGGATCTAAGTGTACCCGGAGTCATTTGCATGCTTAAAATGATGTGCAGCAGGGATGGAAAGTATGGCTGTGATGCTCTCTGCCCTAAGGAGAATGAAAGACTGCTGCAATATCATCATATTTGCTCTTCTGACTGAGCCGTGAAATGAGATTCAGCTGAGTCAGCCTAAGGCAAGCCTCCAACAACAAAACATCCAGAAAATAAAAAGGAATGTTTAAAATTTCCATCTGTAAAACTCTTTCATGAATTAATAACACTTATGTGAGTTGGAAGAAGCATGAAACTTAGACTCCCCCTCAGGTTTCCCATGAGAAATCCCATTCAACGCTATCTTGTTGTTATTAAATAGGATCATTACCTTCCTCCAGTTGTCCAGCAAATGCAAAGGCTCCATGGCAATGAGCTGCTCCTGGCTCAAGCCTATCAGTGTGAACTTGATTTAACAGGCTACAGAGTAAATCCCAGGCGAACTCAACAGCTCTGCTCTTTTCCATGAAGCACAGATTGACTCTTTGTTTGAATCTTTTGTCTCAAGCTACCGGTGCAAACTCCCATCCAGGAGGTGGACCTGTTGCTGCTTGCTTCACTAAACTAAGACCTACATTCCAGCACTAGAGCGCGCGGGCGTGTGTGTGTGTGTGTGTGTGTGTGTGTGTGTGTGTGTGTTTGTGTGCGTGAGTGTGTATGTGTGTGTGTGTGTTAGCAGTGATGAAAAGAATAAAAGACAAGAAAAAGGAGAGAGGGGATGAGTGAATCTACCTGATGAAAAACAAAATTCAGAAATAAATGTTGAGCATGTTGAAGCAAGAAGGAGATCTGTGTCATCATAATACAAATGTCCAATAATGTCAACTACTAATAAAACATAAATTGTGTAGACTGAACGGCCATGTTTCATTTACTGAGAGAGGAGGAACCAGAATGTTTCAGATCGAATCATCAGGCTTTACTTCCTGCCTGTTAGACTGAACTGAGAGCAAATAAAAACTTGTAGTGTTTAAGAACAAATTAGAGACAAGGAGATGCTGCTATCTGCTGATAAACGCTGTTACTGCAACTTTATCGGCAGAAGAGTCATTTGCCTAAGATGTGATAAGTGTTCTGAAAGTATGGAAAATTTAAAATAAGAAAGATTTTGACCTCTAATGTTTAGCTGTGAATTTATTCACACATTAACCAAAATATTTTTGAACAATTTAAATGCTTTTCATGGCTAAAATTTTATATATTTGACTGATTTAGATTCACTAATTACAAACACGCAATCAATCAGATTTTTTTTTTAAACTACGTAATAAACCCAGTTGTTCTTTATCTATTTATGCATTATGTAGTTATTTACCTATGGAGATTTATTCAGCTGAAACCTGGGTTACACCTGACAGTAAGTGTATACATACATAAGAGTGCAGAAAAAATATTAATTAAGCCTAATTCAAGATTTATGAATGCTATTTGTGTTTTTTGTTGTATTTTTTGAGTTACAACAATGAATTAGAAAATCTAATAATATAAAATAGATTGTCCCAAAACATCAGCATCATAGGTTACTTATGTGACGCTGATCGCAAAATGTCAGAAACAGACATGGAAAACCCATGCCGGTCAAGGTTCTTGTAGGCTTCTGTGTTCTAGAAGCTGTGCTAGTTAGCTCGTTTAGCCAGTTCATATAAGTTTCCTTTATATTGCACTCGTTATTGTAAAATTAGACAAAAAACAAACAAACATATCACCTTGGTAATACTTTCTTACCATTAGTTCCTGTACTAATGGTCTCCTACATCACATAATAAATATCAATGTGCCCTGTTGCTGTGCGTGTGAGTTCCCACCACATTAAAGCGCGAGGGGGGGGGGGGGCAGCGGGAACTCTGTAACTGGACACACTCTCTCTCTTCCTCTTTCTCCCTCCTTCCCTCCCTTTCTGATCTCTCGTGCCAGGGCCGAAAGCCTGGCATTGTTTTCTGCCGAGGAGGCCTGGATCTCTCCTCACACATGAAAGAATCTTTTTTTTTTTTTTTTTTTTATGAACGCGAGGACAAGAGGTTAGCCATTTAGTTGGAATTCAAAAATGTCAAGGGAGGGAGGGAAGAAGGACACGCTGCCAACAATTCCGATGCGGATCAGAGTGCTATAACCAAGGGCTAGCGGAATGCTGCTGGAGATCTTTATCATCAAATAAATCACCAGAATTGACAGTGATTTGATTGGCAAATTTGTTTTAATATCAGCAGAACGCTCTAATCTGATAGCATGTGATGACATGGACTGATGAAGCTGCTATTTCATTTAATACAGTCCATGATGATATGATCCATATTACTCCCAGTCACTTTCAGACAGGGTGGTTTGGAGGGAAAGAGCCGAGGGAAAGGGGCATCTCAAGGGGGTGAAGTTTATTGAGAGGAGGTTAATTATGCAGTCCGGCCTGTTGGACAGCAGCAACAGCAGCAGCAGTTCGTCCTCAGGGGACAAACAAACTGGTCATTTAAACGGGCTGAGGGCCGACTCCACAATGTGAAGATAATCAGGAATGTGGAGACACAGAAAAGGATGCAACGTTTTACAATTACGGTTTAGGGGTTATTCTTTGTCGTCAGCTCGAGTGATTGTTCATGTCATAAAGACACAATTACGCTGTGCATATTCAACAGAAATGTGCCCACTATTATAGTGTAAAATGTATTCATCTCTTTGTTTTTCGAATGTATTATATTGTATTATATTTTGAATGTATTATGTGAAGAACTTCTCACTTGTTCCTCTTCATTTATCAACGTACTGGAAACCAGATGAGCTAACTCTTGTCAACACTTCTGAGAGATTTTGTCACTTGTTTGCACACACACAAGCACGCGCGCGCGCACACACACACACACACACACACACACACACACACACACACACACACACACACACACACACACACACACACACACACACCGGTCACTTGTGTTTTAACCCTGGCGAGCTTCCCTGCCAGCTTGCCAGAGGAAGCTGCTCATTGCATTTCCCTAGTTTCCCCTCTATAGAACATTAGAGGAGGGAACTCTTCAGAGGGCTGACCTCCACCAATGTTAATGTGATATTACCTATTTCCCGATTCACCCAAGTTGAAATTTTAATATTAGCACATTATTTTAATATTAGCATATTATGACGTTTGATGGACATTGATTTATAGAGTCTATTTTCAAATTTTAGTTCCCTTTCTTAGAACCCTGGTGTGGAGCGCCTGGGCTCTGCACCTCTTAATCTTGTATTTAAACTGTGTGTGATTATGCAAATCAGAGTGTGCCATCTCCCAGAGATGTTTGGTCGGACGATTGCTGCTCATCAGACTGATAAAGACCAGCGGTGCTGCTGCATCGTGATGTTTTTAAGCCCAATAGAGAACTCACTCATTGCTGCGATGATTCGACATGAGCCGCTTCCCAAACCGTTTACCATTATACTTCAGTAGTGATGTGTAGTTTGTGTTTTATTGTGGTATGTGTAGCTTAGCATTCAGGAGTATGGCTTAGCTAACATTTACCGTTCACTGCAACCTTTCCATCTTGTGTCCATTACCCCAATTGAGCTGGGGTCGCAACACCTGGTCTTACAAAGTAAGTCTTCTCACATGGAAAATCATGGGCGGAAAAAAAACGAGTCTTTCTGCTTAGAAAGTTAAAACAAAGTGAAAAAAGATGCATTTTTTTAGGGACCCGGAGGGGAAAAATCTAGATGTTGGGGAAAAAAACCCACAGGCTTTGCAAGATACCACAAAAAGTAGACGATTGAGAAAAGGAAAAAAAAACTTAAAACATGAGATTCAGCAAAATAAATTGTGCTACTCCTCCTCTGACTGAACAGTAATCTTCTTTTAAGCCATCTAGCGACTACAGTACAGTGTCAGGTGTGATGGATGGACTGAAGGACTGAAATGGACATGTGGATCCTGCCTGACTGGTACAACGGTGAACATCTAGGTAGAGATTCATATGCTAAAGATGCTAAGCTCCCATTCACCAGCCTGTTAAAGACACTGCATGTTGGGTCGTGTTTTGAAAAGAATTTCCCTCACAATAGATGCCACAGACGCAGTGCCAAAGACTACGCTGGAAACAGGATGTGAGGATGTACATGAATGGAAGGGAAGGAGACAGGTGTGTCACAAACACCTCAACAAACACATCTGGCTACAAATATTACTCTGGTAGGCAAGAGTCAGTGTGCAGACAGAGGAAAATTCTTATAAGCGGAAAAAACTGGAGAGAGATTGGAAAACAGTTGTATTTTTGTACTGATTAAAGAAAGAAATTTAGTTACTTTGTGGATACAATATATAAGTTGCTCCCTCAATTTAGTAAATTTGTGGCGACTTCATGTAACTTTCCTTCCTAATTTAGTGACACTGCAAGATATAGATTGTTCCCTCAATTCAATTATTTGACTTTTTTACCCGGCTCTGGCACAGGGTCTTTCTGTGTTGAGTCTGCATGTTCTCCCTGTGCCTGCGTGGGTTCTCTCCGGGTATAAACCCGCCTCTCACCCGAAGGCTGCTGGGATAGGCTCCAGCGCCCCCGCGACCCTGAACAGGATAAGCGGTAGAAAATGGGTGAATGGATGGATGTGTGGACTTTTTTTTAAACAAATCATATCTTGCGGCCACAAATGAATTCTAATATAGAAAGAAGCTACATCCCATGTCCTCAAAATTGAAGGAAAAAAAACTCTCTATGACTACTATGTAGTATCAGCTGCAGATATCCATAGCATCCACAACTGTCAACAATAATAGCCTTCAAAATGAGCCAAAACTACCTCCTTGAGTTCCTGTTTTTCTCCTGCGGAGAAAACACTATCATTAGTGTCTTAAAATAATCCCTGAAACACCCACTACTCAGATTGAACCTCATTTAAGCTCTGCTGAACTTTTGAGTGTATCTTCAAAGCAAGGACATATCACAACCCCATTTGGACCAGTAGAGACAGAGGGAACAACTAACCTGACCAAAAACTCCCATTCTACATGGAAATAAGTGTTTCATTCAGTCAGACTTAAATCCAGTGAAACTCTAGAGCTTCAACATGGATGGAGTGTGTAAACACAATTTATACAATGCATTTGCTTCATCCAAGCAACGCATATGTTCATGTTGATGATGGTGAGGAAGGACAGAAGCAGTCAGAGCTGATACTTTCTTTACTGGTTGTATCTTGTCCAGCCGCCTAATGTCTCTCTCTTCATAATTCTAAGAGTTTTCACGCCCTCTAGTTGTCTGTGGTCTCTTCACACACACACACACACACACACAAGCACACACACACACACACACACACACACACACACACACACGCGTGTGCGCGCACTTGCATTTACCCTATTTCTGTCCAGGTAACTTTACACAAGAAGGACAATATTTACGTGATCATTTTAATGCGGAATCAGAGACAGTCGTATGGTTTCTCTTGACATCAGATTGTTCTTCGCTCATGACAGTAGCCGTGAAAGATGAGGGTGTCTGAAGGATTACTTTGTTTTTTGGTGGATTTTTTTTTTTCTGTGGTTGTCAAATGAGACAATCTGTTTTTAGAAACAAACCACAGAAAGGGAGTAAACATGTGGCGTGGGAAGAAGGGTGGGACCACATGACATGACACATGAGTGCGTGCTACAGCGCATATACATGAAGGCAGAGGAGGAGGATAAATAAGAGGTGTCTCATCATACAAAACAGTTTAAATCACTCAACTGAAACTCTAAAAGGATCCAACAGTAATTCAGCTCAGTGTAAAGGAATGAGAAGGGAGGAGATGTGGTGACTTTTAGCTTCTGGATAAAACATTATACTCCGAATGAAAAGATTGTGACCACACAATATATATGCTTCTTATGTCTCCTTGTGGAAGACAAAAGACAAGGTCAGACCGGAGTGGGTGTCAGGTCAAGGATGTAAGACTGCTCCTTCACATGTGGTATGAACCCATAGTACGACAACACCCCAGCGCCAGCCTTTGTCTTCATCTTCTTCAACTTTACAAGACCTTCCAGGTTTGAAAGGGTTGAGATCCGCCACATAAATGACCTTTTTCTTTCTTTTTTTTTAAAATAGAAAATGTAGCTTATGCAAAAGGATGCACCTTTTAGAAATTAAAAATAAACACAACAATGGCCATTAGAAAAGCTTAAATTTAGCCAAAATCTAAGGAGAAAGTTTAAAAACAGGAATTTGATTTTTTTTTTAACTTTCCGTTCCAATGTGTTTGGACAAGGCTTTCCTGCATGACCCTGTTCTTCGTTCTGGATTTATTTAAATTTTTCCATTATTAACTGCTTATGATTTCAAGGTGTGCCATTTGTAATATTCTATGAATACACCTGTAATCCCTTTGAAACTTTTTTTGGTTGATCAGTAACTTTGCTGGACACGGAGGGAGAGAGGAATGAGCTTTGTGTGAAGCTTTACTTTGATCACGGAATTTGAGGAATTTCATGGAACACGTGCAGCAAAGGGAGGAGTAACTCTCACCACTCAGAACACTTACATTTTGGTGGGAGACACAGGGGCCATGGAGGTTTGGGTGTCTGCAATCCTTCCTTTGCTCCAGTTTTCCATATAGCTGACAGCCAAGGCTTCGCTGTAATCCAGTGGCGGCTCACAAACCACAAGCTAAACGTAGTGTTTACACGCTTTACGAGCTGAGCGTGAAACGCTTCGGTTAGTGCATCCTCAGTAGTGGCTTGAAGAAGGTGACATCGGTACAACAACAACAACTTTCTCCTTGGTGAGCTGTGACAGCTTATCGTCTTGCAGCTCCTTTAAATGATATGTCAGAATGGTTTTTTGGCCATGTCATGTCATGACTGATGCTATTAAGGTCAAAACAGAATAAAGATTCACAGGAGACACAGAACCAGTCAAATGTCTGGGCACAGTGACTGACTAATATCCTAAAACATGGAAAGTCAATAGAAATCACAGTTATATGCATCTGTTACGTGTGCCAATTACAGTGACCTTGACATTTGACCTACAAAATCTTTTCAGGTCATCCTTAAGTCCAAGATGACATTTGTGGTAAATTCAGATAATTTACCTCATGGCTTTAAGAGATTCAAGAGAAGTGTTCACAAAAAAAATACAAAAAAACAGGATGGACTGATTGGCCAGTGGCACGGTGGTGCAGTGGTGAGCACTGTTGCCTTACACCGAGAAGGTTAGAGCACAGGATCTTTCTGTGTGGAGTCTCCATGTTCTCCCTGTTCCTGTGTGGGTTCTCTCTGGTACTCCAGCTTCCTCCCACAGTCCAAAGACATCAAGAGGGGACGAGGTTGATTGATACTCTAAATTGACCGTAGGTGTGAATGTGAGTGTGAATGGTTGTCTGTCTCTATGTGTTGGTCCTGTGATGGACTGGTGACCTGTCCAGGGTGAACCCCGCCTCCCGCCTGAAGGCTGCTGGGATAGGCTCCAGCCCCCCCCCCCCCCCCCCCCCCGGACCCTTAACATGATAAGCGGAAGAAAATGGATGGATGGACTGACTGGCCCAAAATTTTTGCCCTTGTGGAGCCATAGAAATAATTCTAACTCTTTCAATGAATGGGTGTGTCAAATTCAAGTGAGGGCAAACTGACTAAGTTGATCCTGCAAAACAAACAATAGATTCTTCAGAGCATTAAAGCATTGAAGGGCATTACAGGGTAGATATAGCTAACCTTTCCTCCTTTTACCCCAGAGACACAGGAAAAAAGAGTGTGAGCCACAGGAGGAAGTGTGTGACAGACAGAGGAAGAAGATGACATCCAGAGAGGCCTCATCCAGCAAAATGTCACTATATGTAGAGTTCCTGTACAACGAGATGAGCCGAGGGCCACTTCCTGTCAGCGACAAAGGCCGAGGTCAGAGTTCGTCTGCGTGGAGGGACGGAATTATCATGTACACGTCAGACAGCCGTGTTTTACTGTATGAGTTATGATTGTTGACAGAGGTGGAGCTGGTGCAGTACTAAAAGAAGAGCCTCAAAAATACATGTAACTGAAACATCGAAAGCATGTCCCCCTGTAAACAGGGTGTTGGTGCAAATTTACCTCGGACAGAAATCATGTAAATCCCAATTTTTTGTGTTTGTGTGTGTCTGTGTGTGTATGTCTGCACAGACGATGCATCGAAGCAAGTCCAAAAATAATACTACACTTAAGAAAACACAAACGCGTGTGTGTGACTTAAATGGAACTATTGGCTGAAACAGAACTCTAAAAGACAATCCATGTCTGTTGGACTTGCTGTGTTGCCTAAAAGAAACAGTCAGTGCAGCTTTATACTGATCTGAACCGGGGAACTATAAGTGCTGTTTCAGTGTCTTAAGTGCTTGAGTCTGGAGGAAAACGTTCCTGCCAACAAAAGGATCTTCGCGGCCGTCGGATACCAGTAAGAATCTATTTATAAATGAGATGTGGTTTGAAGACACGTTGAGGAACCCGCATGCTGGCGTGGTCTTGCTCCAAACAGGGAAAAATAAAACACCAATAATCAACATTAATGCTTGAAACAAGCCCATTGCAATTCATTAAACATGTTCTTCATATTTGCTGATTTTAAGCATGAATCACATTTGGTTGTGGATGATAACTTCCACACACACACAACAGCGTTTTTCTTCGGATAAGACCAACGTAAAAGAATTCTTATTTACACAGTGAGATAGCAGCATGTGCCCGTGGCCTGAGAGAAGGAGTCAATTCATTAGCAGCGTTGGAGAGACTCCATTATCAGCAAGTAGCCCAACACGCCAGCTGCCTCGGCCCTCCACAAGAAGCACACAAATGTAAGCACACACACATACATGCGCGCGCGCACACACACACACACACACACACACACACACACACACACACACACACAGATAAGAAGTAACAGACGTGCAGCTTGCATCTTCACCTCTTGGCATGCTGGTACGAGTAAGAGTGACATTATTATCTGCACAGCCATTAGCAATCATCCCACATGACATTTGTCAGCAATAACATTAATTACATATCCAGATATATAAAAACTAAAGGCTGTTATTCATGAAATGCATAGGCACAAATTTGTTTATCAAACTATGGGACTTGTAACTCCTTATACTCCTGATATCTAATATATACTTCTTTCACTGTCAATCACCAAGGTTTGCAAAGAAAAATACTTCCAGATGTAGTAGAGATGTGCCAGAAAACTTTCATAAAACCCAATTTCCTGAGAAATAATTGAGCAAGCAAGCAGGCACACATCTCCAGAGCATTTTTTTTTTCTTTTTTGTTGCTGTACATGCCATTGCTATTGCCGTGCCATGACATTATGGATCAGTTCAAAAATTGAATTAATTGTTTCTCAACCTAGGGACTATCATTCTTATAACTTTCATCAAAATGAATCCCCAACTTTCTTCGTTAGTCTTCAGTCACATTTTGGTCGGTGTGTTTGGTTCTCGCAAAATCCTGCATAAGATGAGTGGAAATTCCAACCTGTTCTAGCTAACAGCTGGTTGCACTGGAGCTGGATTCACATGCTTTCTTCACATGAATGAGGCTCAACTGAAATACATGAGCAAGGAGGGCAAATAGCATGAAAGGAGAACGACTGCTGTCATGTGTGTTTATCTGCTTTGTCATTAAATCACTGCCAGCAAGGATGTGTGAAACAGCAGCGCAGCAGATCGGAGGATCAGAGGGCCTGCCATTATCAGATTATCGTCTCCAATCGCAGCAGGAACTACAGGCCGCCGCTGATGACAGAGTCTTTATCCAAACCACAGCTCAACTCTGAAATGGAGTCATGACTCAATCCGTTTCTGGCCACCTCTGCGGAAACACTTGTGAAATATTTGACATTTTGAAAAGAACAATGATTAATATTGTAAATGTATTACATCTGCTGTGTCTAACTTGTGTTGCTATTTGTTGATACATCCATTTTCCACCAAAAAACTCTGAAGGTCAGATTGGGTCGAATCTGAAACTGGAACCATCACTTTGCTGGAGTAGAACAAAGAACTGCTGCCATCAGGGCCTGGAGCCTGAATGTTGTAACCAGATAAAACTTTACCTTTCTTCTAGAATTCAATAATTTGTGAGAGAATATGTAAGAGTTTCTTTTCCCTAAGCTACACCTCATAGGCTCAGCTGCCCAATACTGTCATGGGCAAGTTCATATATTTGGAGGTTGTTACAGATCCTATTTAAATTTGCAGATTTGTGTACAAAGTTACACATCTTACTGTAGTATGTTAAAAATTCTGAGAAAATGTTTGCAGGTTCTGTTAGACATTTACAAATCGATCACAATCTCCTCATTCATTTCATATGATATGGCTATGATAACAGTATTATACATCCCAGCCATGTAGGGACAAAGGCTCTTTGAGCAGCAGAAATCCTCTGGAGGAGGAGAGGGAATGCTGCTGCGTTCTGGATTCAAGTCCCACACGAAGGTTGCAGGGTTAAATGTGTGGACCTATATATCCGTGGACAATACTAAACCTTTATTGAATAGTGGAAATAAGTTTCATGTCAGTGCCTAAAGGATTTATCAAACAAACTGAGCAGGAAGGCTGGCCTGGTGGCAGTGGAGAGGAAGATGCAGCCCTAAATGTCCCCTCCATGACCTCCTGGAAAACAGGAGGTCATGGAGGGGACGTTTGCCTACTGTCAGAGCACCATCGCGGCATCCTGAGCTCGTCACGCCCACAATCATTATGATTTGCTAACAGAAATATAAGCGTGCCAGAACATTTTATTCTAGAGCAGAATGATTGGTTGAAAGCAGCTGAAACTAGTTTTACATGGTGCCAAACCGTTACGAGTATGGCGTCCATTGTGGGATGCACTGCAGCCCAGCGACACAATTTCCAACAGATTCACATCAATAAAGAAGTAGCAGTAAACTTATACCTTATTTTTTTATTCCGAGTCACAACTCCTTTGAAATGGCTCATTATACTATCATAATTTGCTTAGTTTGGTGAGTCTTGAAGAGCAGATTGTAAATTTGTTTAAATCCCATTCAAGTAAAGTGAGGGTTAAACCAGAAGTTAGAGGACTTGGCTTGTAGAAGTCTCCAGTGAGCATGCTCACGAGGCGTCTAACCTTTTTTTACTTCATGCACCACTGAGTAGCTTTCACAGGAGTGACTGATTTGCTCCTTCGTTGGTTTATCTGTTTCACTCTACACGTCCATGACTGAGGGAGACGTTTCTTCTTTGGTGGTACAGCGTAAAGGAGGGGTGTCTGGTAACGCAACAGGAACGATGGGAATCAAGTTGATTTGAGCTCCAGGACCCTCGTTTCCTGCTACTGCTGACACTCACCCTAACCTCTCCTTCATAACTCCCTGCTCATCCCAAACTATCTAACTATCCACCCATCCATATTCAACATTTTCCTTCAGCTTGGTCAGATAGAGAACTGCTATAAAAGACAAGAGGGATGTTACCATGTTAGGTGGAGGAGGAGGGAGGGGGAGAGGGGAAATGAGGCTGAGAGGCAGCGTGGGATATCCCTTTGAGTCATGGAAAGTGATCATGCTCTCAGATGCTCAGACAACTCTCTGTATTGTCTTGACTTTCAACAGCCACTGGAAACACTTACACTGGGATCAGTGGAAACAGTGTCACACACTCCAGCTGGCTTTTCACCACTTTCTGCATATTAATAAGATGTATAAGATGCTCATTTCCTTCAGCTGGATGGTTCTCCTAATAAGTAGGAAAACTTTTTTACATATTTGATTATATTAGACATCATTCAAAGTATTTCCTTCCATCTTGTTTCTATGTCATTTATCACCTTTACATGTACCAGTACAACACATTTTTCCAAATAACGTAATATGTTATTTATATCTTTTTCTGTGGAATATTTAATTGTAGGGCTTCTAGTTGTACTCATAGTTTCCTTCATGTATGATACTACCTCCTACATTATAGTACACCATTGTGTTCACTGATATTCCAGACAAAGAAAGAGGCTGTGTGTGTATGTGTGTGTGCCGTGCAAACACACACACACACACACACACACACACACACACACACACACACACACACACACACACACACACACACACACACACACACACACGTGCATCCTCCAAAATAGGCCAGGTGACAATGAGCAGCAGCAGCCAAACACCATGACATCATCTTCTACCAGATAGCTGCCACTGCCAAAGCTTTTGTTACCATGGCAACCCCTCAGGCACAACACTACGGTGTGTGAGTGTGTGTATAGAGTCGTTCGCACGCACGCACACACGCACGCGCGCACACGCACACACACACACACAACTCCCAGACATTTGGGCAACACTTGAAATTATTTGTTATTCCTTTGTTATAATTTGTTCTTTGGAGATATTCCACCTCGTTTTGTGGTAGAATTTTTTGAATTGTCACTGCTACCTTGTAGGCATGTTTCCTCTGCTTCTTCATTTGAGCCCATCAAAGGTTCCTGATCATCCCATCTGGGCTACCCCATGAGGACCCTCGATGGAAACTCCCATGGGCACCAGTTAGATGTCCCAGATGAGACAATATGACTGTTCTGGATGGATGAGAACACACGTTACAGTTACTCTTATTTTGGTGTATTTCTGTTCCTGCTCAAAACTGAAAACGGACCATTTTTTCTTTTTTTAATCTACATTTTGGCATTATGTTTAGGAATGAATGTCCATAACAAACATACTGACAAGATGCCAGTGATTATTTCACTGGTTCATCTGTCATCTATCACCATGACAACAAGTGGACTGTTCAGACTTCCGGGGAATATATGAAAGAATCTGACTGAATCAAGAAATAATGCTTTCGTTCCTTCTCCATTCATGAATAAAGACAGGAAAGATGCCCACAGGTCTCAGACGGTCTTTATAGCTGAGTGTGTGATTGTGACAGGAAGAATGAGAGAAAGGAAACAGTTGCAGAGAATTAGGCGAACAGTCTGAGAATGATTATGTCTTTGTTTGGGGTTTTTGTTCACCCGAAGGCTCTCTGGAGATCAAGGACAGACACAATGAAGGGAGGAAATGATGGGGAGGACAAAGAAAGTGGGAGAGAGACACAAAGAGAGACAAAACGCAGCGGAGAGCAAATCTCAGTCTGGGGATGCCTGTACGAATGTGTGCGTGTTTTTTATGTGTGTTTTTGTGTGTGTGTGTGTGTGTGTGTGTGTGTGTGTGTGTGTGTTTGTGTGTGTTTGTGTGTGTGTTTTTCCATGTGGGGGAATTTTGGCCTGCCCTCACAACTTTAAAGTGCTATTTTTGCTGGAATGAAATGATGATGATGGTTATATATATTATTATTAATATTATTATATATTGTGTACACATTTTTTGTGTACGCGGCTGCAGAATAAAACAGAGGACAGATGATCATAAAGCCATTTGTTTACTATCAAAGTGGAACCTGCAGTAAGTGTGAACCTAAAAGCAAAAGTGGTTTTCTAATGTTTGTGATAATGTTTATTCCCAGCTCGCGCTGGGTGTCAGATTAATGTCAAACGTATTACATTTTTGTTTGAAATGGAAATCCTTTTGACATCACTGGTCTGGTGTCAAAGTAGAATGTGACTGAATTAAATGAAAATTTGTTACCATGTCGCGAAACAACACTCGCGAACAGTCCACCAGCTAAACATTGCTCCACTGCGACATCAGCATGCAGCATCGACATATGGCCAAATATGCTGTAACTTAAGGACTCTAATGATACACTTCTGACTCCACACTTCCTCCTTGCTCATCTTGTCTCCAGATGTTATTCTGTGCTGTTTCTATTACCACATACAATCCAAAATGGTGGCAGCACTGTTGCCAGTTTACCCCTCTCGTACCACTGTGCTGTTTGACATCAGCTTAGTGTTTTGTGTCGTATTGCGTGCATGTTAGCGTACTGACATTAGCATTTAGAAGCACCGTGCATGAAAGCAATAGCACCTCTGTAAGGCCAATTCTTTGCAGCTGTCATGACAAACCCTTTTCCTTCCATTTCTTCCCAACACAAACAATTCTGAGCGAAGAGTTAAAAATGAATGAACGCTCCAACCAGTAGTAAACACCACCTCCAGTTTACACATGGACAATATTTACTATTGCAACGGCTTCATACTACCGATAAATAATACACCAGCCAGACCCTGAGGTTGTGACTGAGTGCCAGTCGCTTGAATGTGACAAGGCTCCTACTCAAAATTTCTCACCAACAACTGCCAGCGTTTGCTAATTTCCACAATATATTCACTAATTTCCCATGGGTCTTACACTAAGTATCCATGACACATGAAATTTATAAGCCAGTTAGACTCCTCTAGTGGGTTATTTCCAAGAAATATTTCCAGGGAATAATGTGACTGGCTGATCCGATCACATTCAAGGTCAGAAGTGTTGCTAACAGCAGAAATGAGGCACCCAGAGCATCACGGGGAGGACATCGAGGGCAGCGCTGGGGAGCCAGTAAGGGTGATTGGGGGAGGATAGAGTGCCTCTGTGTTGGCCTGATTATGCTCTTAATAGAATGAGCTCACATAACAAAGGATTTATTATCAGTACTTGGAGAGTTGCTACAGTCTGGGAACTCGCAATGCAGCCGTTTTCTCTGCCAGCCCCCCCCCCCCCCCCCCCGAAAAAAGTGTCCCAGCTCTGCTTTTGGTCAGGGGTTCAAACAACAACAAACCCTGTATGAGTCCATCTATAAAGCAGCCTGTGTTTCGAGAGGGTGGGAAGACCCAGAGCCCCATGCTCTGCTATTTTCCTTTTCATCGCCAACTCCTTTTCCTCCACGTACAGCAACACTCAGGTGTCCTTCACGTCACAACGTTATACCAATAATTATATTCCAATTAAGGCACACTTGGAAAAAATATAATTATTAAACAGGTTGTGAAATGTCTGCATTGTCTTGACTGAGCGATGACTGCACATTTCCATCCATATTTGCGTGTTCAAACGTTTAGCTCTGTAGTAGCGTCTGGAACCCCTCCTATCTAAAACCACTATGAGTGGGTGGAGAAGCTGCCATGACAGACAAGCTCCTTCAGCCAATCAGTGTATCAAAACATGACATCATCATCATCATCATCATCCTCATCATCATCATCACCATCACATGCTGAATACAGTCAAAAAAAATAGCAAAAGATTTTTTTTTCTGCTGAGAAACTCAGATAAATCCTCATGTTCTTGTTTAATTCTCTTATTGTGTCCTTTTCTGCACTCACAGATGCATTTATTGTACTTGAGCCATTTTCTATTACTCTTTTTTTTGCCAGCAGGGGTATATATTCATGCCATCAACGACAGGAGCCAAGCAGGACAAGGCAACAAAGGCAGTAACAGTGCCAGGTGAAAGTTTGTGTTTGGGTTACACTGTATAAATTCCTGCGGCGTCTCAGCATTGCTTTGTTTGGTTCTGTGTAAAAACGCAAATTCTCATAGGAGCGGATTCTTTCTTTTTTTTTTTTATGATTTCATTGTGATAAAATAGAAAACTCAAGATAGACTAACAGCTTGTAAAGAAAGCATCACTACAACTTCAAATCAGGTGGTCAAGGTCAACTGTTGTTCCAGCCTTCTTGCTGCCTGTATTCTGACCTTTATGGTACAACAAACTTGAAAACATAATGGGGGGGGGGGAGCTGTCAGTACACATGCCAATAGATTGTTATCTATATGATTACGTAATGACTGCAAGCCAAAGTTTGAGCTTTTTAATGGTCCAATCAAGCTTTTGCCATAATATTCTTGGTTTATTGCAGTTTTTCACACAAAAAAAACAGCTGCCAACGGGAGCCAAACGCTGGTGAGGGCTAGAAATCCAAAACAGAGAGCTGAAATATGCTAAAATGCAAAGGAACTGCTCTTTGTGGGTTAGTCTCTACGAGCAACCATGACAGGCAAACACGATGAATTGGTGGTTGAGAAGTAGTAACACATTCACTTCTACATGTGGCTAGCATGCTGCCTCATTGTCTCAGGCTTCACAGGGAGGCTCCACCTGACGAGCTTAAGCCAGACTGTTGTGTCTGTGATGCTGATAGACCAAGGACACACACACACGCGCACACACACACACACACACACACACACACACACACACACACACACACAAACAAATGCCCCAAGACAGAAAAATCCACAAAATCCCTCAGAAGAAGATCATGCCTTCAAAACAAGCCTCCAGTAATCAAACAGCAAACATCAATCTCAAAGTCTCAAACGTGCAAGGCTTCTTTCTACTTTACCTGATGGAGGGGTGCGTGTGTGTCAGTGCGTGTGAGACAGGCTACACAAACACACCACTGCTGCTCAGACGGGACAGAAAACTGCTGTTGTTGTCACCAAATTCAGAAACAGAAGGAACAACCGAACTCTGACACTGATCCAGAGAGGAGGCTTCTCACTCACTCTCACTCCCTCTCTTGTCGTCAGGGTCTCCTCTCCATACACACATACACACACACCACACACACTCGTGTCTGTCGCTGTCAAAACACACACTGGGCTAAAGCCATGTGGCCGACACTCTGCTGACACACACTGTCTGGCTGCTGCTGCTGCTGGTCTCCTCCCACTCACTCTCTCTTGACTCACATGTTGGCTCTTTCACTCTCTCTCTTTTTAGCCATCACACACTTACGCACGCACGCACACGCACGCACACACACGCACACACAAACTCACCACACATGCATGTAGGCACACAGGCATGCGCACGTGCACACACACACACACACACACACACACACACACACACACACCGACACACACACACACACTCCTTGAATACATGAACTCTGGCTCTCCCAGCTTTCCTGTCCTGTCAGCCTCGCCCCAACTTCAGGACACAAGGCGTTCATTCTTCCGAATAAAGAAGTTCAGTGTTGTTCAAGAAAACTGGAAGAAATGTTTCACCTCCAACTAAATTCATAGGTAAACAAAGTCTTAAAAATTTAGTGGAATACAGTGTGGGAGCAGTTTTTCCACTGCATTTACTCCCTTAACCTAAAACTACCTCTCCCATATATTCACTTCTTCATGCTTCAGTTTATAGAGATGTAGCCCGCATCACTCAACGTTTCTGCGAGGTGACTTTCCTGTCCTCAGCCTCGTTTACGAACTGTAATAGACAAAGTAGGGCTGGTCGATATGTCCAAAAATATCATCATTATACATTCTCCCGTGCTCATCTATATTAATCCTGATATGAAGCAGGGTGATATGGACAATATTAAATATCACAATGTTTTTGAGAAAATAAATCTACATATCGATATTGTGCTCATGTGGTTGGGACTACTGGTGTATCAGTAATATGGATGTCATGGCTGAGTGGGTAAAGCCAAGAGGGTAAAGTAAAAATGTAATAGTAATGTACAATTTGTCAGCTTTGTCAGAGTTGTTATTGTCATTGTCATTATTCTACAGTAATGAAAAATAAAATTGTCAATGGTAAAATAAATGTGTAACTTCTAAAAAGTAGGCTACATGAGCTATATGGATAGTATTAGTGAAGTTCATAATACTGTTGCGAAACCAAACAAGTTTTAAAGCGTAGCTTTGTACTTTGTTGTACACTTAAAATAACATGTGAAAATATCCTTTTTAAACTGAAAGTGGGTTCATGCCCCTCAAAGAACTATTGTAGTAGACTTGGATAGTACAAATACATTGACGTTAATGTAACTGCTCCAGGGCGGCACAGCGGTGCAGTGGTCAGCGCTGTCGCCTCACAGCAAGAAGGTTCTGGGTTCGAGTCCTGGCTTGAGCACGGGATCTTTCTGTGTGGAGTCTGCATGTTCTCCCTGTTCCTGTGTGGGTTCTCTCTGGTACTCCAGCTTCCTCCCACAGTCCAAAGACATCAAGAGGGGACGAGGCTGATTGATACTCTAAATTGACCGTAGGTGTGACTGTGAGTGTGAATGGTTGTCTGTCTCTATGTGTTGGTCCTGTGATGGACTGGTGACCTGTCCAGGGTGAACCCTGCCTCTCACCCAAAGGCTGATGGGATAGACTCCAGCCCACCCCCCCCCCCGACTTTTAACAGGATAAGCAGTAGAAAATGGATGGATGAATGGATAACAGCTCCATAAATTATACTTATGAATTATACTTAAACTTTACCCACTTCTCAAAATTAACATGAGGTGTACTTCTTTTGTGAGGGGTGATCAGCAAATGTGAGTGAAAACCAATGTTTTTTTATCCCTGATCCCGGGCTCACAGGCTCATGCTGCCTGATGCCAGGCTGTGTGCCCCGCTTCATTCCCAGCCTTCAACACACACACACACACACACACACACACACACACACACACACACACACACACACACACACACACACACACACACACACACACACACACCAGCAGATCGACTCCCAGACATTTGGGCAATGCTTGAAATTATTTTTAAACTTACCGTCGCTTTATATGTCAATCAGCTTTATAAATGTAATGCACGTGATGAAGCATATCCTCTGTTCTCAGCAAAGACAAACTATGCATCTAAACATGGCTTGAGTTGGTATTCATGAGTAATTCAGCTGAAGTGCTGCAAGTTAAAATATAGGAGAAAAATATCAGGTCATTTCATGAAATGTGTGATAAGGCAGACTAAAAACACTTGCAAGGCACTGTATACCAGTGACGGTGTGAGTGTTGCGGGTCTCAGCTGCCTTGACATTGACCACCACATTGACTCAACGTTAGAGAGAATCAACAAAAATAGAAAACAGTCGCAAACAAGACTGAGGTCACATTAACACGGACTCGTACACCCACAATGAGCCATAGCCATGTGTGGTGTTGCCGTTCCTGTGGTTGAAACATGTCTCAGTGTGTGCAGGTGTAGTGTAGGAACACTGCAGACTGACAGCAGCTGGTGTTTCCTCTCCAACCATAACCGAGCTCAAACTGCAGCTGGAACCACTAGGCCAGTGTATGTGTGTATGTGTGTTTTCTGATCTGACTGGAAAATCTTTGCCTTCCATGAAAATCCTCACATGCTCAACATTCCTTCAAGGCTGGTTGGGATTTATCCCGATTTACTCTTAAGTAAACTCATCCATCTACTGCATCCACACAGCTGGACACCTTGTCTAAAACAACTGAGATGCATCACACCTGTTCACCTAAATGATTCATGCAGCTGGTGGGGAATCCTCTCTTCAAGCTGTTAAAGTTGTTCAGAGTAGTAATAGAAGTTACCCTGGATGTAACTCCAGGTCTACCAGTGCGTGCTAAGCCTGTTAACGGCCTAACCACTGTTGCCATACTTGGCAACAGGACACTCTTGATTGGGTTGATGGTGAAGCACAGATGTGTGACATGTTGAGTCAATGCAAGAAAACTCTCTACGTCACATTTTTGTGTTTGTCTGTCTACAACTGGATTTATACAACACATCTACACATTCCTCAGACTGAAATTTAAGTTGGATTTGCATACCTACATAATACTGTTGAAATCAAATAACTCCGATGTTGTAGTGTGCTTCAATCGGGCCCAACCGGCCGTGATGTTCTGCACATGTCCCGTTAAACCCTCGCTGGTTTGCTAAACCTGAAAGTCAAACGGCACACAGTCGCACAAGAGAGGAGAAAGCCTCCAAGTCTGTCAGACCGTCTTGTCCAAGGAAACCTGTGTAAAAGGTTCTATCATAACCTGGAACACATTATCTTCCAAATCCTTTCTGACAGAAAGAGTTGAGAGGGACCTTCTGCCAGAAAACCTACGAGGCAAACTTCTTTGTGCTCAACAGCCAGCGGACAAGGAGACAATCTGGCGCTTGGTCACGCACAATCACCGTCATTAGTTTCAAGTCGGCGCGTATGACATTTTCACACCCCTCGCCCTTTAACTGACAAATGAGAACACCAGAAAACGATTGTGCCATAGACCAAGAAGAGGCGGATCTTCAGTCTCTGGCTTCATGTGTGGGGTGCTATTTAAAGGACGCATCAATCAGACGAGCAGATGTGTGGCATTACAATTTGATTCTGTTGATGCCTCATAACATGGAAACACTGGCCGCCACTCTGTGTTCGGTGGATGCCTGCTGTACCTCGATAAACACAAGACGTGCACGCGCACCTTCACCTGGTGCACGAGGAGGTCCATCTCCTCTGTAAGAAGCACTCGCTTCTCCTGACATGAAAAGCGTGCGACACTTACATAGGCGCTTTAAAGGGAATGACACAATGATTGGTCTGAGTTATGTCACGCCCGAAAAACACCTATGAATAATAAAGTCTTTAATGACTGCCTTGTTGCACTGTGTGCCACGGTTTGCGCCCTGATTTCATGCCCTCTAAATACCAAAATGAAGCTGAGCACACGCCAAACGAATGGCGCAAACATAGCATCCACCACCAACCACCTGGCACCATAGATCACTTAAACAGGGCCCATAGTCTTTGAATTTAAGTACTCTGTTAGACAGGAATGCTGCATGCTACCTTTTTAGTACGTGTTGCTCAGTGAGTCTCATTGTAGTCACTTGTAAGCAAGCACCTAAAATGGGGGGTGGGGGGGGGGGACACATATTTAGGGGTTTAATTTGATTCTCCTCTCCTCTTCATCATTTCAGGATCGAGCAAAGCCACATTTTCTTCTGATGGGCGTGACAGCAAAGATCTTTCCCAGGTGCATCATAAATCTGCTGAGGAGCATCCTAACCATGTGGGTTGATATTCACTATGAAAGGTGCAGCTTTCAACTCAAAACATTTGGGAAAAAAAAAAAACCCATCCCACCATGTCCACCTACTCACATCTGCAACTGCTACGACATCACATGACACTCCTCCAGAGCCGTTCCTGGTCGTCAACACAACATGATCAATGCTAGCCGATAAGGAAAGGTTCATTAAATCTGCTGCTGTTGTTTTTGGTGAAGGCCCACGGAGGTCAGGTGTACTGACAGTACATTTCACACCTGAAACCTTGATCATCTTTACATAGAAATGTTGTGAGCACATAAAAACTAGCAAAAGGAGCATTAGAAAACCTTAAAGGGACAGTGTGTGGAATTTAGGCTAGACCGTTGATAGAAGTGGGCTAAATACACTACATGCTTGTAACAAACACAAGACACAAGTTGAAGGGAAACTTTTTGTTTTTTTCTGCGACATGTCTTGACCTCTACTCTGAACTGGATTCTATTTTGAAGTGTCAAAAGTAGACCCAGTGCCTCTGAAGTACCAGTAAATTACTGAAGTACCAGAAATCAACCCAGTCCTTTGTTTTGAGAGACTGCAAGTCAGTCTGCTCTCATGCAGGTGTTTCACACAGAGGGCATAGTGACACACAACCCCCCCCCCCCCCACACACACACACACACACACACACAACTCAGGGCAATGATGCATTATGTGCAAATCACAGCACAAGCAGAGAAGACATGAAGATTCCCACACATCATCAGACAACTGCAGAGGAACACATCAAAGCCCATAATCTCCTGTGAAAGGAAATATAAAAAGTGACAGTTTATCAAGGAAAATAGAAAATAACCTGCTATTTGTGTGTGTTCTACTGTATACACGGATTAACAAAATTTAAAACACACACACACACACACACACACAATTCAAGCACCAGATGCAAAGAGCGCTTAATCTGTAGATAAACTTCCTTCGCTCCCCAGACCACCGACAGGTTGCAACCAGTCCCACTTGATATGTCATCACACCAAAATTTTTTTGGCAAAGCTGATATGAGGGTTCAGAAAGTTTCAAAATGAGGCTCAAGAACTGACACGGAACCTGTTCCCTGATGGTGAAAAGGCCTTTGAGAGCAACACGCTGATCATTGTCATGTGAAGGAGCACTGAGCTGTTTTCCCCGGGGGTCAGGTTGATGCCATCTATGTGACCCATTCTGTTATCGCAGGACACCAGACTCTAAACAGACACTCCTCTTCATCAGCTCGTACAGGACGATTTTTCTACAGGGATCAAGTTGTTGGGTTTTTTTTTCTTTTTTGGTCTGTTTCTTTTTAGTTTTATTAAACTCCTTTGACAAACGTAAAGGATAATACGTGAATTAGCCTGCAGGCCACCATACGCTCTCCTGGACGCTTGGAAATAGATCTGAAACTTCACCACTAGATGTCACTAGATTCTACAAACTGGTCCTTCGAATTGTCTTTCACCTTCCTTGTAACATATGGATTGAAATATTGCAGCCAATATAATGTGGCAACCTTGTAGATCATGCAGTAAAAGAGAACCAGGCTTGTAGTCCTTCTGCCTCTGGGTAACATGGGGGGGTGGGGGGGTTCAGAGGTAAACTTCTCTCTCAGGCATACACACACATATGCATGCCCTCACACTTAGCATGAACACAGGGCTGAGATGGTAAAAGCTCTCTTTCCTTTCATCTTTAATGAAAAGCATATTCGGTTCTGCTCCCCTCCGCCCCTGCACCTCCACCACACCAGCACCCACGCACCCCATCAAATCCTAACGCCTTTATAGAAACATACAGTGCAGCACTGCAGGGCTGAGGAGGGGTGGGGGTGGGAGGGACTCATTATGAACATCAAAAGCCAAGATGGGTGCTGACTTGATCCTTTGAGATGATTGGAGTATCTCACTCAGTGAACAAAACGCTTGGACGCGGCTGTGCGCCTGTGATACTGTCGACCGCGATGAGAATTCAATTACCACGTGATTCAGGGCTGGCAGAGGGGGAGGAACGTGAAAGGGAAATGGGTCATCATTTTTTGCCAGGATGTGTTTGCAGTCGATCAGCAGTGGATCAAACTCCCACGTCTTGCCCCTGAAGCCTCCAGGGGCCATCCTGCGGGAAGCCGGGGCTCTGTTGTGGGCCTACAATGTGCCACCAGAGAAATGTTTTATTGAACAACACTGCGGTTGAGTGACTGAGTGTCCCTACAATGACTGCCATGTCAGTTTTCATGTCATGCTCTGTCTTTCAAATGGGAAATGTTGTTCCTGTTTTTGACAATGGACAGCTTTGGTTGAATGGAGACAAATGTCTGGGAGTGGAGGATTACTGAGAGTTTAGCTTCAGGCAGAATTTCTTTAAGATGGTGCCTGTGTCTGAGCGGAGGAAGAGCGGTGCACTGGTGCCATCTAGTGGTCTAATATCAGCTGCCTGATCAGTCTGAGACTACAAGGCACAAGTACTTCGACTGGGGGAGGACGATAGCAGTTTATTGCTGAGGACTATCAGGATGCAGGTAGATTGGACACATCTAGTTTCTCTGTCATTTTGTAAAAAGAACTTCACGATTTGAAGTTTTCAATGTCGTTGGGAAAATTATAACATTTTTTAAGTTGTCCATTAACTTCGATGCCCCGATTTTAATCACCACGATCAGATGTTTTTTTTTCCGCATATAAGAGCACTGCTCTACCATTTCAGGATTTGTTTTGCCAACACACTTAAAGCAATCCACTCCATCTGACACGCTCGCCTTTAATGAACTGTACTGAACCTGGATGTCTAAGAGTTTCAGTATAGCAGCAGAATGTAGCAGGGCCGTGTGAGGAAAGACCTCAACAAAAAGTTGCTGAGGACAGTTTGGTGCTCGACCAACTTGTTGCTGTTTGAACGGCTACTGAGCGTAAATTCCACATACACACACAGAATCCATTCATTTATTGTCACTGTATTCTACTTTTCTTTCTGGCACACCTTTCCCTGAGTCTAAAATAGTTCTGTAAAAAAACAAAAAACAAACATATGTTGCTCAGAAACACAGCAGAGAAGTAGGGCTGCATGTACAAATTTAATATTTGGCAAATTTATTTCAGACAGATCTGAAAATATATCAACAAAGTTAATCTGCTATGGCTCTGATACAGCAACAACTGTAATTATCACTACTGATTAATCTAACAAATTATTTTCTTGCCTTACAATTTTGCCTACAACCTGTGTAGTTCTGATAGTTGCCTCTTGAAATTACACAACAGTTCATATATGAAGCGTGAACCGCATTGTTTTTCCTGAGAAAACTGAGGGCAGTCATCAAAAAAGGAGACGTTTTTGCCTGAAAACCACCATCAGAAGCCTGCGATTGATTTCCTGTTTCTCACTCTCTCACTGCTGGAGTTTAATTTCGGTTACCCCTCTCTGAAGCGCACAAGATCAAATTTTAATTTTCATCTACACCATCTGACAGTTTTTCCTCAAATGACTCAGTTGTAAAACTTCTTTGAGACTAAAGAACAGCGACACCTGAGAACTTTCTCTGTTGAGTTGTTTTTGTTTGCTTGGCCTCTGTCACGTCAACTTTTAGGGGGTACCTGCCCGTCTCCTTTGACACAGGGCCCGAGAAAGACGTCACCTCTGAGTGCACGGCAAGAACAGCTGGTAGTGACAGGTGACATGGAATAACATGTCGTCTCTGACGCAGCGTTCGATCCCCTCTGATGACCCTGCAGCATCTGATGGGAACCTGAGATTATAACTCACTGGATGTGAGTCACAGCCCCATCATGTGATAGTAGTGGTTGCTACATGACTTAAAGTCCCTCGCACCCCCCTGCTGTGACACCCCCTGCAGCGGTGATGAATTAGTCCTCTAATAGCTCCTGTTGCTTAAGCTCGGCTTTGTAACATCTCCAAACTAGTCTAGACAGAAAAAAAAGATTCAAGTCGAATGACAGGAAAAAAAAGTCTGATTTTAAAGAATTTAGTTGCTGTTCACAAAAATTAAGATTTTCTTTTGTTAAACCACACAGACTAAATATGTCATAGAAATTAAATATATAACCATGCTGTTTTGGAAGAGTATCTTGGTATACAAAGTTGGTGAGGGGAGGCTACGGTCTACCTCAGCTCCCCCTGTCCCTGAGCTATAATTATCGCCTCAACGTTACCACACAGACGGCGCATCAGACATTCGCGTATCCCTTTGAACTGAAGGCAGACGGGCCTGCTAATGAAGAGCCAACAGGGGCCCAACAAGGCTCACCTCTCTCACAGTCTGGAGGTTTATGGATTACACATGGATTCTGTCACATTATCAAAAGCATGTAGGAGTGTTCCGATTCACCCTGCCATTAAAAAGTGCCCCATATTGAACAGTAAGTGGGAGGAAAATCAACTCCTCCGGTTATCCTACATAATAAATTTCCCCATACCAGGAATTATATATGATGCTGCATATGAATGTGTCTGAAACAACCTTGTTTCATGGTTTCAAAACCAATTTATATCCACAATAAGACGGCCAGCTTGACTGCGACGCAAGCACTCTTACCTTGAATCGCACCTTCTTCAGCATCATTCTCGAATCCAGACTGTTACACCGATGGTGACTTTAGAGAACTTCCCCAACTCCACACCCCATTCAGGACAAGAGTGGAGTCCACTCTGCTTTGGAATCCAGTCAAAACATCCAATCCGATTCAGTGTCCCTCCAGTCAAAGCTCTGCACTCTGACAACTGTGTGTCTAACAAGCCAAAGACAACAGTGTGGCCCTGCTCTCCCCTTTCCCACTCCCTCCTGTGAGACCCTTTCAAAGCCTGCTCATTCATTCGTAAAACAGAAACACCCTCTTTTTATGAGTGGAGGGATGCTATTAACACCCCCTCCTCCACCAACACCAAACAGTCCAAATATGGGTGCTGAACTCCTACCCCTCCCCACCATAAACACACACACACACACACACACACACACACACACACACACACACACACACACACACACACACACAGACGCTTATCTCCTGGCATTTACCATCTGTTGAGCAGTAGCGTCTCAGCTGAACATCTGACTCACCTCATAGTTTTGGCTGTCCAGTGTCTCCTCTCATGATGACCATCTGCCAATAAAAACACAAAATTAAAAGATTTTGTCAGACTCCTGCCAGAAACCCTCTGGGATGGTGTGAAATTTAAATGATGCTCCTTTAAAAGCAATATAAAGCATTACTAACACAATAAAGACTAGAAGTTGTCACTCAACTTCCACTAAGTATCCTAGGAAACTAATGAAACTATCCAGAGACAGCAGCTGTTTGGGTTTTAAATTTTCTATATAAACTGATACTACGACCACTTACATTTATAGGGTAAGTTGGTAGAGATATTGTGATTAATTGTGTATTTCAGTGAAGGATTCAAGTGATGACAAATATATATAATAAAAATACATCGATGATATAAAATAAACCCATTCAATTTACTGAAAATTAGAGCGAGCTAGCCAGGAGTCGAACCTAGAATCTTCTGATCCGTAGTCAGACGCGTTATCCATTGCGCCACTAGCCCTACATCCATAAGCGGGAGTAAAAAATATATATCAAATCAAATATCAGTCCGATGCTAATTATCATTATTAGGATTTGTACTGCAAAAAAAAAAAAAAAAAAAGATGAACTACATAGCAACAACAGTATGTTGAAAAAAATGCAGTAACCCGGATTCTATCCGGGATTGCTGCGGCCGCAACGCAGAGTACTGACACTACACGATCACGGCCTCTGCTTTGCGGCAGTGGCAAGGCTGAGAGACCAAATGTTGAGGTCATGACGAGAGCAGTCCTGTTGTTTGCGCTCAGGGTTTTACTGAAGTATTTCTGACAAAGATATCAAGATATTCTTGAGTTGGCACCTGCAGGTCCAACTTTTCCCAGTGAAAGTTTTTTTTTTTTAACTACTCGAACGACTAGGATTAAAAAAAAAAAGACCAAAAAAATGATTATGAAACTTTAATGTTTGTCCACCAGTGAACGTCACTGTTTCGGAAGCATACATACCACCGTTAGAGGAACACGTGATTCTCCTTCCCTCGGCCGCTGCGCATCAGGCTGATTAGGGCCTACAGCTCAAATCACCACAGGCTGGATGCTCCCCGGAAAGTTCCTGGGTCCACAGTTTAGTGATATTTTGTGTTAATTGCGGTTTTGTAAAGAAGTTCATTTATTTTGAAAGATGAGGGGTGTCGAGTCCGCACGCCCCTCCATCTCCTGCCGTATCAAAGCTGTGCGTGATTATGTAAATCAGGGTTCCATCTTCAGGAGCTGAGTGGTCCACGTACCGCCATTTACAGCTCGACTTCACCCCTGAAATTCTCCTGCTGATCAGACTGATTGGTGGGTGTAACCACCACATTTGAGTGACCTTGAATTGGTTGTTTTCGTGTGGCTTTCTTATTCGTGCATGGTTTTATTCCTTCACTTTTTATTAGCTTCCGCTTAGCGCTTTTTCATTTGGCTCTTCGAGTTGAGGGACATCTTTTGCCCTGAGTACTGGCAAGTTTTGTCTTAACTTGGCTGGCTTTGCTACATCCCTTACCCCGACTGAGCCGGGCTCCTGACATCCACTACATTTTCCATCTATATCTATAATGGTATGCTACGATAATTTGAATTAATAAAAAAAAAAATGGTGGTGCCCAAGCCATCCGGTCACGACCACCATCATTTGTAAAACACATCTTCCCTTCATGGAAGCGTCTGCAAATTTGGGGGACCAAGGCAATCTGCTGTCGCTCGTGGCGAGCCCCAGCCGCGGAGAGGAGGAGACAGGGGGTCACTGAACTCTTTTCTTTCTCGGATTGATTGAAAAGTCAGCTCAGACAGGCCAAGTGCGAATGCTAGCTCTCGCACACTGAGCTGTTCGTAAGACTTCGAGCATGTGACTGGTTACGAAGGGTTACAAGTATGGATGGGTGTCACAAGCCAAGCCTGCTGGGAGACACGGACCAAAAAGAGGCGTTAAGAGGTACAATGAAGCAGCCGTGAATCATACATGTCCAATGTATGGTTCACCGCTCTGTGTTTAGTCTGGCTTCTGTGACCCTAACACAGATTAGCCACCGGGCCGAATGGGCCATTGCCCGGGGGGCCTCCTTAAAACCCTTATGGCCTCTTCTCGTCTTTGTTACAATTCTCTGATTTGCTACAAGTGTTTTCAGTGACTCGGGGCGAAGTCAGAAAACGTTAGAGCGAGATACTCACAAACAACCACGGTAAAAAATACATTTACCAACAATTGTCATTTTTCAAAAGTGGGCTCACAAGCGAAGGGCCGAGCAGGGTCGATGAAAGTCAGCGACGCAGACCCACCTCGTCTCAAACGCAATGTGTGTGTGTGTTTAATTTTTAAGTTTTCCATTTCATAATGGAATGAAAAATGTGTGTGTGTGTTAGCTGATGGAACAGAATCATGAAAGTGTAATAGTGGAGGCGGGGCACCAGGAGCTGGGCAGGCTCAGGTTGTGAACACAGCAAAGAGTACACAGAATTGTGTGTGTGTGTGTGTGGGGGGGGGGGGGTAGCTTAAACCATTTGAAATAAATAATCATTGTAGCTATGGCCCTTTTTTTCAGTTCACAATACAATAATTCATTCAGATCCACATGTACCAACATTCCTGATAACAGCTACAGAAAATACTGTGTAAACAGCCAGCACACCAGTGGAAAACCCCTCCGAAAACAAGAGCTCTCGCAACAAAGACTAAGCTGATGCAGCAGGTACAAATCCCTGCACCGCCACACTAAACGTAGGTACCATTTTCAACATTTCAAAGCAGGGCGTGGACCATTTTGTTGTTGGGGCTGCCCAGGGGCTTCTTAACTCTTGATCTGAGCCTCCTGTCGCAATTTATGCAAGCAAACGTCGAGACAGTTCAGTTAAAACACATTTTGCAGGTTTAAATACTTATTCTTCATGCAACTAGAGTAACAATGCACGCATTTTGCAAACATCTCTCCAACAACTACATCATCAACATTCTTGCATTATTGATCATCAAGTAGATATTTTTTGCTAATTAAACCAAGTTAATTACATACAGTATGAACACAAGCCCCCAAGTCAAAAGTGCTTTTTCAAGAATACATTTTATTACATTAAAGATTCTTTTTTCCCCCCCCCCAAATTGTACACTGGAATGTTAAGATTCCCCCTCAGAAATTTAGAGAAAAATGCTCAATGTTTTTTCAACCCCACAGCCATAAAACCGTTGCTAAGTTGAACTTTGGGGAACATAAACGAACAAAGAAACAAACAAAAAAAATAACAAGAAAAACAAACATTATGAATAAGGTACTATGAGAATGGAAGTATAGGATGACTGGGTGGATGAAGACAGGCTCCAGGACAGTTTGGGTACTTCCTGTGTTAAGAATGTGAAGGGAGTGGGTCCACTATCAGGCTGGTGGTCTCTGATCCCTGCTCTCTATGCGTGTGTGTGTGTGTGTGTGTGTGTGTGTGTGTGTGTGTGTGTGTGTGCGCGTTTCTAACATTGCACCAGCACACATCCACACCCATCTGAGATCTAAAATGTCTTGTGGGATGTTCCATTAGGAGCTTGGATGTTGTTTCTGGGCCATATTCAGGAACACGGTATCTGATCATGGCGTGTCTTTTTGACAAAGCGGTTGCAAGGCTCTTACAGTTGCAACAGTCGAGATTTATTTACCAGCAAGTTTGTCTTGCAGATGAGAATTTTACTTACAACATCCTGCATTGCAAACCTGCAATTAGTGGTGAACAATGAAAAAAATATACAGCAAAACAGTAAAAAAAAAAAAAAAAAAAGTAAAAATAATAAGGACACATAGCAATATTGTTGCAGATGATAGCTGCAGGTAGTACAGACAATATAGTGAGCATTTGCTTTTCAGCCAAGGACCAATGTGTTACTCCTCTACAAGTGTCCTCACGAGAAAGAACGAAAAAAATAAACATCAATCACCTGAAGTGAGATATCAATCGAGCAGATCACAGCGATTAAAAGTGACTGAGACGAGAACAGTTCAGCAGTTACTATGGAGGAGAAAACAAATCAGAAAGCAAGAACCCCATTCATCTTTGTCAAACCACTGCAAAGCAACGCTGAGGGTAAAGAGGATGCACAACTCCCAGGGACGCAAACCAACCAGCGCACACTCTAGTGATACCCAATGTCACGGCCTCAGTTGCCCCCCCCAATCAATGAGACGGACGCTGGCCCCATCCTGCACCCCCCCCCCCCACAGTCATCCTCTACTTCATCTTGAGTCCTCCGTGCAGTTCTGCTTGGCCAACACGACAGCATCAGTGTGGTTTTGAAACTTCAATTAACTCTATATATAGATGATCCTCTCTTTCTCTCATACAAACATATAAATACACCGCTGCTGCTGCTCTGCTCTGCTCCACCACCAGGAGCCGCTTCGCCAGAGGGCTGACGTAGTCCTGTCAATGTACACAGTCTCTGAAAGAGTATACAGGGTGGGCAGGCAAGAAATCTTCAATCTTTCTCTGTAGCGTAGATTTGGACTATTTTTTTCTTGGTGATTTTTTTCTTTTTTTAAATTTTCTGGTTATCTTTGAGTATTTTTTACAGGATTTCATATTTGTCGACAACAAAGGAGGTCTCTGAAGAGAATCTAACGGAGTTGTCGCTGTCTACGTGGGTCACTTTGGCAACCTGAGGAGAAAGGGAAGGGATTATAAGGTTTAAGATGAACCACACACACACAATATACACATATATTGTTATTATATATTGGACACATCAGTCATTAGATGATTGACAGTTTCTCAGGTTAACACCGACTCACAAACACTTTGAGCAACATCTAAACAGAAATTGTTTGAAAACAAACATTTTGGGCAGTTTTGTTGTTCTTAGCTGCCAGTGGCCATTAGCCTCATGCTAAATATTTGGCTGGATGTTTCTTCAATCTGGACTCAAAGAAGTGATGCAGGAGGGGAAAATCCTAATTTTGACTACAAGGTACCTACTAGTGAGTGTTTGGGTGAACAATCGCTTTAAATGTGGGAAAATTATGATAGCTTGTTTAACACAGAGACACATATACATATAATGAGCAGTTCATCTGCAAGTGAACTTTCAATCAGAATCATGACAAGTGACTCATCCATCCACCAGCCTACCTGGATGTCGCAGTAGTTGCGTTTGGACACAAAGGACAGACTGATGGGGAAGAAATCGTTTGGCTGCCCGCTGATGCTGAACTCCAGGCTGCCAGTCTTGTTGTTGGCATCGATGACTGGTAGGCACCACTCCAGAACATTTCGCCGGCTGTCATGTTTGTACTCGCCATCCAGATCCCCAATCACAGGAGCCCCCACACCCGACCTGTACAGGAACAGGCCAACCATCACAACACAGCAATTTAAATCAGCAGGAATCTGGTTAGACTGCTTCTGACTTCAAAGTCAGCAGGAGTTCATGAAAGAGTGATATGTATTGGTGGCTTCTATAAAGCTTCATGGCTGACAGGTTCAATTAGAGGTGTGGAAAGATGTTTGGGATCAAATTACAACATGAACTGTCTAATGTTAAACATTACAGGTGGCAATAACACAGAATTTTATCTCAAGTAACACCCACACTGTCACCCAAGCACATGTCTTCATTTAACGGCTGCATTCTGAGACTTGCAGCATCTGATCTTCATGAGCAGGCTTTTGTTCTATTCAAGGCATCCTCGATGCCCCTGTTATATATCAACTTGTATACAACTTGTCACTGATAACAGGCAAACAGCCCCAGACTAATACGTGCGTGGATCTACTCACGGTACGGGGATGCTGATGACCACATCGTTCAGCTCCAGGTTCTCCTCCTGCAGCTCATACTCAATGTTGACATCACAGCCAGTACCGCTCTCTGAAGGCCAGCAGTTTACTGCAGGACACATGAGACAGAGAAGCCAGGAAAGTGACACAGCAGCAGGATACCCACCTACTACTGCTCTACAACAGAATCAAAGGTCAATAAAATAGAGCTTGCACTGGAGTCAGCTGGTCTAGCCTTTTTGGGGAAGCACTGATCTCCGATCACCTAATGGAATGGATAAACAAATGTCCCCTGATTAGGAATCTTGCCTGCGTCTGGTTGAACTTACTGGTTAAAGGTATGAGGGACTCGTCTGTGGTCTGTAGTCTCCATTTCAGCACACCAACATCATTGTTGAGAGGGAAGGACTTCTCTGGGTTCTTGAGGCCGATCACCGAGTCAGCCGTGAACAACTTCTTGTCCACATTGGGGTGTGTCTAAGCAAAGACAAATATGTGTAATGTTCAATGAAGGTTCTATGGATGTATCTAGAAGTATAGTTTTTTAAAAAACAGTGTGGCTGCTGCTAGAACAAATTACCCTGAGAGTCCTTATCATGAGTCATTCACCAAATGAGCTTTTGAGTTCAACAGAAACATGGAACCCTTCTCTCATTACCTTCCCCATGGAGGTTATGTTTTCACCCATATCGGTCCATCGCTTAGCAGCATGTCACAAAAACTACTGAAACAATCTGCACGACATTTGCAGGAGGGTAGAAACATGGGCCAACACGGACACCTTGTTAATGAAAGGCAAAATGCAAGTTTTGGGTGAAGCATCACTTTAAAATTTGGTGCCAGATCCAAAACATTAGTCATATACAGTTGTTTTTCACTTTCTCTTCCACCAAATCATTAAGACCAACTAAGAGAGACAAGTGATTCAGCTTTTACATATGTCCTCACAGCCATAAATTTCGCAAATAATTTTTGGCCAGAACAAATGTGTCTGTTTATACGACACAAATTCCCGAGCGGAGGGACACATTTGGCTCCGCAACCTCCTCTTTTGCAGTAATTGGTGTTTTTATTGTGCTTTTAATCTACGTGCATGAAAGAATTATTATAAGCCCCACTTCCAAAATGATTCCAAGCAACTAATATGTAGACACAGAAAATAAGCTTCAGGAGATGCAGTGGACCTACTTGCAGCTGCAGTCCTTTGTTGTCATTGTTGATAATAATGAGGCGGATGCGTCCGTTCTTTTCGTCTGTGACTCGGAGCGTCACCATGCCCAGCACCTCCATGTTCTGCAAGCCGCCATCGCGACCACAAGTCAGCAAAATCTTCTCCTCCACACGCAGATGTACACTGGAGAAGGAACACAGCACAGGCATCAGGAAACCAGCAGAACTCAGCTGGGCTTCAACAAGCGTGAGAGGCCCGATTCAGTGGAGCAATTAAATATACTTTGCTCTACTTTAATTGTAAGTAACCAGCCACTGTCTTTCACATTATTACTTCAAAGAATGATTTCATTCTGAGGAATTCATGAAATGTGTGAATGCTCTTTGGTTGTATTGTTTCACTTTAAATTAGACTGAACAGACATGAATCAAAATTAGATCCAGCATTCATCGTATCCACCAGTGTCTTGAGAATTGCTTTGGAATTCAACAAAATGCTGTGGCTCGTCTCGTCACAGACTTGAACAAGTGCGCTTGTTCACAATCAGACAAACTTGTTGGTACGTTATGATTTCCATCAGCCCAGTGAAGTCAGGTCTGGAGAGCATCGAGGCAGTATCTCAGTTGGCTACACGCCTCTTTTCTTAACTTTAATTTTAAATAAAGAAGTGAATTTTTGAAACCTCATCAGACATCAATTATGCCTTTGGAGGGGATAATTACAATCCCATTGGCCATAAGTATGTACCTTTCCACGTTCACTGGTGGCGGCAGAGCTTTAGACACATCTGAGCCCCTCTTTCCTGTGGTAGGCATGATGGTTTCACCCTCAGACTTGAGCTTGTCAACAAAGTTGTCCACCTCTTTCCCTTTAGCCCCCAGTTTCAGCGCCTTACTTGGTCCGCTTGGTCTAAAGAGAAGAAAAAAAAAGACATGTGTCATCAGTGGTCCCCAGTTACCAACAACAGCCTACTGATCTACAATGATGAAGCATAAAGGTGAGTGTGTGGGTGTCTTGGAGTTGTACCTGACTGGAGCAGGTGTGATCTTAGGCTTCTCAGGCTCTACGATGGTGTCTGTAATGATGGACCCTGAGGACACGCTCGTCATACCAGCACTGCCGAAACCGCCAAAACCTGGCACCTTTTTCCCGGAGCGCTCAGCATCCCTTCTGGCCTGCTGCAGCTCCTTGGCCTTCCTCCTCATCTCTGCCTTAGCCTCTCTTTCCTGGGTCTGTGGAAGAACAGAATAATTTTCATGAAAGCCGACGATAGACTTGGAAAATTCTATTGTATTTAGTCGGGTTTTATTTGTTGCACACTGAAACAGTACACCCACTAAATTATGAATATTCAGTGTACAACCCATTTCTGCACATCTGGGAACAGAAAAACCGTGGCATGTTTAGCTTCAGCTTCTTCATCTACCATGTGAGACGAGGAGTTACAATGAATGTCCTCCATTGTTGGGAGCAAGAGCTGCATGTAAATAACGTTTAAATGCATCTGCACTTTACTTCCAGTAAAGATATTTCTCTCGATTGACTGCTCACACGCTTTCATGTACATGAGCGTATCCGGACTGTCTCTCCTCTTCTGCCTATTTTATTAATCATCTTTGTGAGGGTTTTGGGTGGGAGACCACAGGACTACACAGCACAACCTGACTGTCTTCAAAGTACTTCGCACAGGCCTACTGATTATCTGTCTCGTACCTGGGTACAAGACAATTCCCGGTGTATATAAAATTTAAATTTGACAAGACACTGACAATACTTCTGTCCTGTAACTTGGGGTAGGATTTTGAATTCAAGACTTTTGCTTATAACAATTTTTTAAAAACACTTTTCATGTGATACTTTTGCTATACTTGTTAAAAAAATCTTCCATATCAAGTCAATTTCTTCAGTTTCACAGGTCTGATAGCCCCCCCGTTCTGGTGTACTGTCAAACTTGTTTTGGTAAGATTGACTGAATATCTTCATTCGACAGTTATATCACTTTCATGTTCAATAACACTGTATATCTCAGATAGGAACTGTGTGATCTCACCTCTCTGACAGCACGGAACACCTTCTCCTCGTGGGAGTCCATCTCTGTGAAGGTGCGGATCTGAGCCAGATTGACATTCTCTCTGTAGCCAAGTGCCACAATCTCATCGAAGGCAAAGATCAGGTCAAAGCAGTGCTCTGATATTTCACTCTCCTCCAGCACACGACAGTATTCAGGGATCTGGACAGAGACCAAGAAGACATTAATCTCATTCTGACAAAGAATAGTCATCATTTTAACACTCGGAAAAACAAAAAAACTTTAACATGACACTCATAACAATGCATCTGATCCTGGATAAGAACACAACACCTCCAAATTCTCGAGTGGGATTATTTAAGCGTTTGTAATTGTAAATGTGGTAATATCATATACTGGATATATCATATCTCAATACTAAATATAGATCATAACAATTATGTCTGTTTCACTACCATCACAAAGGCATTTTACTGAGTCAGGGCAAAATCAAACAGAGTATGTAAAGGAGGCTTTTACTGGCTCAAATTAGGTGTCAATCAAAAGGTCAGCAACCTGATAGTTCATTTGAAACATGCGACAGCCCTCCGTGTGTCTAGTCATGGCTGTAAGTAATACTGAGCTTCATTTACAGTGTCTCTCTGGGATAAGTATAGGCAGCCACATGGTTCGCCACAGCAACTATCATGAACTGCATTAGAAAGCTTACCACACGAGAGAAAAGTCTGAGTGTCTCTAGGTCCTCCAGGATGTTGCTGTTCTTGGTGGTGATAAGCACCATGTAGAGTTTCTCCAGTGGCTGGTACACGTAGCGAACGCTGTCCGTCTCAACAAAGGTGTGTTGCTTACCCGTGTTCATCAGTTTTGGGAATGCAGCAAGGAGACCTTCAATTCGTGTTCGGGTCATTTCTACAAACTGCCGCGAAACAATGGCCTTGCCGGCCTTGGTGCACACCGCCGCTGCCAACAGCACCTGCAGAGGAGTTAGCATCAATGTTATTATCAAAAAAAATGAATACATAAATTCACATGAGAATTGAGATCCTTTTCAATTCACAAAAAAAGTCCTATTCTTAATGTGTTTTTCAGTATGATCAAACTGTGAATAGCATAAAAACTTGTTTTGTAGAGACTAAAATTGTAACGTAACAGCCAAAATCAGTTGTAAAATACTGGTAAAAATCCACCATGCATCCCTTTGACTTTACAATATTGCAATCAATTGACTCAACCTTTCATATAAAGAAACCCAAAACACTCCACAATCTTAAACCCGCTTTACTCAGATTTCAAGCAACTTCCTTTATGAACACTCAGCAGAATAGAGAAAACAGATGCTACCAAAAATCCTATCATAATCATTTTAATGATTTCTTTTATGACAACAAGAATTATTAGAAATTTTAATTCCCTCTTCTATCACAAAATTCACAATTGGATATTGGTTCAAACTCATGCAGCATAATGAGGCTTACCGTACAAAGCTCAAATGAAATTAAAGTTGCAAGAGATAACTTCTCGATAAATATTAAATTTGGCCTTTAGTTTATTAATTGGCCTTAGCAAGACCCCCAAAAATAAATTTTCATAACAAGAAACAGCATGAGTTCACCCTGTAAATGGATCATTTTAGAATTTCAGTATAGTGGCCAGTATGTAAGCAGGAAATCTTGTGTTGACAATGCGTTTTGCAATTTTATCAGGAAATCAAGACTTTGCCCAAGAAAAGGCATTACTTCTTTCGTCAGCACAAGTTTTCTTCCAGGTTTGCTGGGCAGAACTCTAAAATTCTACGGTATTAAACTCACAGGTCAAATGTTCCTTTAAATATAACAACTGGTTATCATAAACATCCGATTCATCCTTGGGAGAACAAGTTCTTCCATGTTTGGGAAATCCAATCCTCTCTTCAAACAGAGTTGTTTTAAACGCGCGCACAAACACGCACACACACACAGAAAATAACTTGGTGGACTTTCATGACTTTTTAGCACTGCTCACAGTTCCACCTGTGCTGACTTAATGCAAGGGGAACACATGAATATGGGACATTTTATCTATTTAATTGAGATGATGCAACTGAGATCAGCTGCATGAAATAATTGTGTTGGACAATAAAGTAAAGCAAGAGTGTATACCATGTTCTTTGAATATTAGGCATTTGTCTGGATCATTATAAATTCACAACAATAAAAAACAGACGTTTGTATATTTGGTCATGCAGAGTGATGCATTCATACTTACAGGTACAGTACAGGCATATTTACATTATTCTTTGGAGTCTATCATTCTCATGTCAACAAGAGTTTGTAGCAGTGAAGCAAATTGTATGCAGCACTTGCAGCTACGCTATACACACACACACACACACACACATATATATACATATACACACACACACATATATATATATATACACACACATATATATATATACACACACACACACATATATACACACACACATGTATATATATACATACACACACACATATATATATATACACACACACATATACACACACACATATACACACACACATATACACACACACATACACAGACACACATATACACACACACACATACACAGACACATAGATACACACATACACAGACACATAGATACACACATACATATAGACACACATACATATAGATACACACATACATATAGACATACACATACATACACACATATATACCCACACACATATATACCCACACACATATAAACATATACCCACACACATATATACATATACACACATATATACCCACACACATATATATATATACGTATACACATACACATATATATACACATATACACACATATATACCCACACACATATATATATACGTATACACATACACATATATATACACATATACACACATATATACCCACACACATATATATATGTACGTATACACACACATATATATACACACATATACATACATATATACACACACACATATATATACACATATACACACATATATACCCACACACATATATATATGTACGTATACACACACACATATATATACACATATACATACATATATACCCACACACATATATACCCACACACATATATACATATACCCACACATATATATACCCACACACATATGTACATATACCCACACACATATATACCCACACACATATATACATATACCCACACACATATATACATATACACACATATATACCCACACATATATATACGTATACACACATATATACATATACACACATATATATATATACGTATACACACACATATATACATATACACACATATATACCCACACATATATATACGTATACACACACATATATACATATACACACATATATACCCACACATATATATGTATACGTATACACACACATATATATACACATATACACATACATATATACACACACACACACACACACACACACACACAGGTTCCTGTAGATGAATAACACCCACGTTGACTATGAAAATATTTGCCTTGCAAGTTGGAAATGACATATTATCTGAATTAAATGTGTGTTCCTAACATTAAACATATAAGTCAAGATACATAAGTTGTCAGAATGTATTAATGGCCATCACAGCCGTACAATTACGATGCTATAAAGGCTTAGAAGATGTTCTGAATGTGTTTTAGTGAACGCTCTCCAATTTTGTCGAGGTGAAGACAACATGACAGCAGGTAAAGATAGCTAGGAAGCGGCTAGTGACAGTAGCTAGCTAGTTCACGTCGGCACCGTCTGCACACAAGTGTTGCTCATTCATCTGCATCTGACTTTGAAAGGTTAAATATCGACTCTTTCTCTCTACTTCGACAATTCAGTAAATCGTTCGTGCTGTCAGCCATGTAGAAAGCTCATATTTCACTCATTTTGCTCTTGGAGACCCTTGCTGACTGTTGCCTAGCTTTAGCTAGCTAGCTTAGCCAATGTTTTGAATTACAAGGCCCGATAAAAAACAGAACATTTTCTTGATTTCCCGTTAATCACTTACCATTTTCGTCTCTCTCTCTCACTCTCTATGGGGCGACGGTGTTCAGGCTCTCGTGTTTCTTGCTTCGGTGATTTCTAGTAACTCCGAACTAGCAAGGTACGATGGTGGAGCTGACTTCAAGATGTGTGATTGTTAGCTAGCTCGCGTCAATATGGCAGCAGGACAGAGCCACGTCTCCACCGGAAGAGCAGCGCCAGATCAGCCCAGCTTGGAACCGGTGACGTGTTGCATGTAAAAAAAGTTCCTCACGCCACTCTCGCGTCCTCCTGTTCGACATCCAAGCCCCACGTACCTGCTTTTCGAGAATATTTCATGTGTTGATGGCTGCTATTAAAGTGAGGTCACTGTAGATAAACTTTAATCTGCAAGAAAATATAAACCACTTCACAAGAAGTTTAACAGAATTGGGCAGAGTACAGCAAATCTGTACTCTCTTAAAAGTATAAGTACTCTCCAAAAACGGAACTACGGATAGTGAAAATAGCTACATGAGAACCCTGTTCAAATCAAAGTAAAATAAATTTCTCACAGTGAAAAGTATTGAATGTGCAAGCCTGGCCCCTGCAGCTCTTTCACCCAAACTAGAAGGTAAACATTGAAAAGTATGGTTCCATCCTATTGTTTTACACAACATTATCCAACAATAGAAGATGACGATACCCCCATGTTTACATGATGATAAACACTGGACAAAAAACACATGAGCTTAGAGTTTTTGCATATAGTCATAGTATCAAGAATATTACTCATGTCATTTATATTACAAACTTACTATCATATAATATTTTGGTGTCAGTCAAATTAAATTTAAGGCAGACCTTATAGCCTACATGAATATGTAAAATGAGTTAAATTAAAACTTAAAAAATGAAATATTTTTGAGAAAAAGAAATAAAATGTATCAAGACAAAACAAAATTCCTCTTGCTACTTTTGTGTGTCTCATTGACCATAAACTGCAAAGAGCAGGAGTCTATGAGATTGTGTCTGTTATATGACCTTGGTTTGCCCTTATCAAGAGCTGAGGGCTGAATATTTAACGTGTGTGTGATACCTCCACTGAGGAATCCACTAAAACAAAACCGCATGACAAGAATGGCTAATTATGTTTAACTAATAAATATCAAGACTTCTTCTTGGATTTTTGACCATATCTAGACCAGATATTCAGGTATGATCTGATCACAAGCGAGCAGGTGTGAACACACGGGACACACGGAGTCTCACGCAATTAAATCTCTCTTGGGTGAACATAAACGTGTCCCTTGAAGCATTGCCTCATCAGCTGATATCCTTGGTGAGAACATGTTAGGTAGTTACAGTCCAGTTATTAGGCCATCATTGAGTATAATATCACATGCACACACTTCCTGGTTGTAATAAAGGTTTTGGGGTTTTTGTTGTATCACAGTTTTATCTCACATGGCCTGTAAATGTCATATCTGGTCACAAAAACAAAGGGAAGAGCTAAGTTTGAATACATACACGCATTGTTTAGATTTGGGGTCATTTTCTGCCATGTTTAGCTCTTAAAACATTCAATATTTTTGTACTATATGCATATTAATGTGTATGTATGTGCATGCACTCAAAATAATCCCACAGTATATCTATTGCCAGAATTTACGGGGACGCAATGTTATTTTTGTCACCAAGTTAAGAGGGTGACCATTAAACCTGTCTATGTTCAAACAACCACACTGTCACCAGCCCCAGGGATGAGCATTAACACAATTGTCAAAAAACAAACCATGTATCATAAAATATAAATAAAATTGTTACAAAATTTAACAATAATCGTCCTGCAAAGAAATATATTGACTCATAACTTCTGTCTCACATGACATTCCATATTCCACAGTCCCTCTCACTTCTTGAAAACCCATAAATACACAACAAACCTTTATTTATGGAGCCAAGTACTGTTTATATCCAGTAACACAATGTTTTAGTATGTCAACAATGTAATGATTAATTGATGGATATTCTAGATATATTCATTTTGACCTGTAAGGCAATCAGAGAGTAAAAAAGTGAGAGGGCAAAATGACGAAAAAACATATTCAAACATACGCCAAATTAAAGAAATTAAATATCATAAATGAAAAAAATGAAATAATTATTGGGTTGTCTATCATCAGCATAAAACTGCATATTTCGAAACTTTTTTTTTTTTTGTCTTTCAACGTGTATGAGAGGCGTCGTTCAGTGGTGAAAAGCAAAGGGTTACAGTCACAACCGCACGAGGAAGCTTGCGGAGACGGAACAAGGAAATGACCTCTAGCCGCTCCAATGACATCACAGGTTCCGCGTTCATTCATGGAGGAGCTCGGCTTCATGAGCGCCTGCACTTCTCCAAGGATTTCGTGACTTAATGGACTCTTTATTAACCAGAACGTGTTCTTGATTAGCGGGAAGCGGACGGAGTGAACCGCACCGCCGCCATGTCGGAGGAGGCGAGCTCTTCGGTAGGTTAAAAGTACATTTCGATGCTTTACATCATGTATGAAGCGCTCAATCACGCTGGCTGTAGATTTTCGTCATTTCCGCATGCCGCATTCTTAGCTGTGCTGTGATTGGCTAGTATTTACGTCTGTCTTTGTACTCTGTCCTCTTATTGGGCACCTTTTAAAGAAGAGGCGCGGTCTGAAAAATGTTGACAGCGGCTCGTGACGAGCGGGTGAAGTGGTTGGTTTATGTGTAGCCCTTCTTCTTCGAGTATGATCTCCTCACACAACTGTCTAACCTGCATGAAGAATAAACCAGTTCCCCTGCTTTGCCAAAGCAACGGAGGTAACATTTTGTAAGCCTAAATGTTCGCATAATATCTCGTCTTGAAACACCTAACTTTACAGGTTAGGGTGCGTTGACATTCGGGTAAGAAAGCAAGCGCAGCTGTCCGAGGATGAAGCTAATTTTCCATTCATCAATATCAGTGTTACTAAACGCAGTAGAGGTACATCTACACATCTTGGGCCCCCACTGAACACGTGGCATTGGCTCCCCAATCAACATTTTTTTCGTATGAGGACCCCTGTCAGGTGTGGTGTCAAAAGGTTCATCATACTCCATTTTCGAGGTCATTTATAAAACTTATTTGTTCCCTCTCTTATTTAACCAGATGTACCCCACTGAGATAAATAACCTCTTTTTCAAGAGCTTCCATTAAAGAGAGTCAGCAGAAAAACACTGTCTTGGACTGACAGGGGAAAAAAAAAAATTAACAGCCATTGAAATTTGTAATAAAAAGAACTTTCCATGAGTCAAAAAGATACCTTTTTAGAGGTCAGTTGGACAACCTGGCAAAAAAGATAAACCTCAACGCCCTTTGGAATCTGCTTCTTCATTTTCTGACCTAGATTTAAAGTATTTAACAAGATAAGTTCCCTGGGTTTCAATTCATTCTGCATCAATTCGCATGCTAAAGAAGCGTACCCAATTGCCCTTTTCCCCCCCACCTCCTGTCATGGCTTTTTGTGACAGAGGGCATTAAGATGTCTTGAGAGCACATTATATTTTGTCTATCACTTTTCTGCATGATAACATGTACAGGGTCGGAGCAAAGATGTTGTCGTATAATGTATAACCCGACATTTAGCAAAGAAGCCTCAAAGTGGTAGTTTTAACAACTAGAACTTGTATTTCTTTTTAACTGTCAAGTGAGATCTGCACGAATGAAATTAGCTGCGTCCCCATTGACTGGTTTGGAGTGAAGAAACACGGCTGTCCAAATTCTTTGAGAAAATGGTGGCATAGGTAGTGTCACAAATAGTAGAAGAAGAATAGGTCGTCTTCTTCGAGTAGAAAAGGGAGTTTGAGAATTGTTGTCATTCCCATTTTTTTAGCTTAAGGTTTATGCTGAAACGAGCCACCAGTGACTGTTCTATCCAGTACCTTATGGTTCTGTTTTTTTTTTTTTTAAAAATCCGGCTCAGTTTATAAACACTTAAATATAGAAATAACAGCGTTCTGCATATTTCCATTCATTCATGACACAATTCGTGTGTAATCTATCTTTCAGTTTTGATCGTTGACCACTTACAAATAAAGAGTTTCTGAGGAGAAAGACACTGTGTGTGTGAAATCCTCTATGACCACACCTCATACAATCGAGCCTCCTCAGCGGCCTCTCCCTGCCTTTTTATAACGGACTCAATGGACTGGCACTTATCTTGAGGAGCCAGAGATATCTTGGGGTGGAGGGTCCGAAGAAGGAGGGGTTGTCCGGTTAAAAAAGACTACTGTTCAGAATCTTGAGGCTATATGACCTCAGCTCAGGTCCTTACTAAGACACGGCAGACGGACACAATAGGCTCTACAGTGCAGCAATGATGGAGGACAGACCTTACAAGTACATGAGGGTGAGGCCAGCACAGAATACACTTCTAGCCTGGTAGCAGGAAATGGCTTCATCAGTAAGAATATCTGGTGGATGTTCAACCAAAAATGGGACTTGAGAGTGTTTTTGGCTGATGTCTTTTTATTTTTGTCGTTGCAGGATGGGAACGGTAAGGTTAGTCGGGTCTTTCGGATTGGAACCCGCAAAAGTCAGGTATGGTACTATTCTATGGTAATTTTTGAAACCATTAGGCAATTCTGGGGCTTCTGCTTTAGCTCTTCTTGTACAGATAACCTCATCCTGTCCGTTTTTATTTCCTCTAATCTCAACTCAAATACTGCTGCTCTCTTGTGTCCCAGCTGGCTCGCATTCAGACTGACAGCGTGGCAGATAAACTGAAGGAACTGTACCCTGACATCCACCTGGAGATAGGTGAGCAGCTTTCTTTTGCACCTCTAACTTAATTGCCGGGAAATGGTACAGCACACATTTATCCTGCATAAAATTATCCAAATTAAGATAACAAATTTTGTTATTATCACAAAAATTCTTTCTTTTCCAAATCTCAGTCCTACTTTACCCTGCAATAGGCTCTTTTTGACATGTATCTCATCGTGTCACTATGTTCTGTTTTTGAGTCAGTACCTTCATTGTCGCTGGCAGTGTTTACATGGACAGAAGTATTCCCATATGAACCTGATTCAGACAGAACTCTGAAGAAGATGCTGTCATGCAACGAGCAGGACCTTAACCTGGAGCCGGAGTCGGCAATAATCACATTAGGATGTGGATTATTCCAATCTTTGTCGCAGCATTCAAGTGTGTTTTAGATGTGTTGACACCCTAATCACAAACACGCACGCACACACACACACACACGTGAAAACCGATCTGTGCATCCCTAAAGTAATACCTGTGTTTGAGGCTGCTGGCTGCTGCAGGTTATCCCCTCAATATCCTTTTTGTCTTCATGAAGAGGACCTGGTCGTGTTTGCTAGTAATCAAGTTACTTTCTCTCTCTGTTTTCTTTCAGTTGCCATGTCAACAATTGGAGACAAAATCCTTGACACAGCTTTATCAAAGGTGAGACTCCTTATTAAGGTGGTGAATGAAAGTGTCTTTTAGACTAAATGCAAGGAGACAATGAATGAGTCATTTTGTGTGAATGTTTCCTCGTCCTGTGCTTCTGACATTAAGTTTTAGTGTTTGACGAAAGGCATTTCTTGCCTGGAAGCAAGATTAACAATGTTGACACACATATGACACATAACTTTTATAACTTCTTTTCCGCAGATTGGAGAGAAAAGTTTGTTTACCAAAGAGCTGGAGAATGCTCTGGAGAGGAATGAGTAAGTTATCTGGTTACTTAGGTAAATGGATCCATATGTACAGTAGCTGCCAGTTACATATATGTCACCGTGTTGCTCAACAAGTAGATATTTAAGGGCTGACTTAAAGCTATTTGTTATGTCAGCCATCTAAACTGAAGCCTGTAGACCCAAAGAGAGGTCTGGTGGCTCTTTGATTCCTGCTGCAGCCTCAGATGTCAGCAGGTGTCTCGGTTCTGTCTCTCTTCAAAGCTGTTAAATCTCTGAATGGCTGGATTGTAACTTGAGGAATAATAGAGGATGTGTCCGTGTGTGTGTGTCCGTGTGTCCGTGTGTCCCCAACAGGGTTGATCTGGTTGTCCATTCACTGAAGGACCTTCCCACTACGCTACCTCCAGGATTCACCATCGCGGCTGTGCTTAAGTGAGTGTTTGGACACATGTTAGCCAGGAAGGAACCACAGGAAGTCCTAGCTTATCAATAATAATAATAATGATAATAATATTAGTATCGTGGGCAGCATGGTGGTGCAGTGGTTAGTGCTGTCGCCTCACAGCAAGAAGGTTCTGCGTTCGAGTCCCGGCTCCAGCACAGGATCTTTCTGTGTGGAGTCTGCTTGTTCTCCCTGTTCCTGTGTGGGTTCTCTCTGGTACTCCAGCTTCCTCCCACAGTCCAAAGACATCAAGAGGGGACGAGGCTGATTGATACTCTAAATTGACCGTAGGTGGAGTCTATCCCAGCCGCTTGTGGGTAGGAGGCAGGGTTCACCCTGGATGAGTCGCCAGTCCATCACCGGGCCAACATATATAGACAGACAACCATTCACACTCACAATTTAGAGTATCAATTAGCCTAGTCTCTATTTTCTGTGGGAGGAAGCCGAAGTACCTCGAGAGAACCCACACAGGAACAGGGAGAACATGAAGACTCCACACAGAAAGATCCCTTGCCCGGGAGCCGGGACTTGAACCTGGAACCTTCTTGCTGTGAGGCAACAGCGCTGACCACTGCACCACCATGCTGCAAGGATAAAACAGTGAAACTGTTTTTCTATACACTTATCAGTTTCCTACTGAACTCCTATTTTAAAGATACCTTGTGGAGATTTTTTGTTCCTAGCAGTGGCGCTTTGGAAGGAACAGTGTGACGAGCTCAGTGCCCCCACGTGGACACGCAAGGACCTGTTGTAGTTTAAGCTCACAGGATGCTTATGGTTTCATGCTATTCCGCCTAACAGCAATTAAAGCAATACTTCACACCAAAAAAACTTATTTTGCCTTTTTAAAGTACTCATCTTCACTTCTTTGTAATTTTAGGGTAATGAAAGTTCCAGCTACATGTATTTAGTTAGCTAGCTCTGGATTAAGAACATACGACTAAATATAGAAGATGTAGATTTTACTGTATGATGTGCTTAAAAATTCGATAAGTTTCAAAAAATTTTGCGACTGTTTTGTCACTGTGGCTGTTTTAGTTGTCACTCACCTTTAGCTTCAAGCTAAATATTCATGACTTGCTCTTTCTTTATTCTTTATTAACAAACAACTCATGCAAATGCATTTTTTGGATGAACAATCACTTTACAAAGCAATAAAGCATCAAAATGACTGAAGACAATTGACAAGACTTAAAATCTGCTGTGCTGCAAACAAGCCTCCACACAGAGTGCTTTGGTATTTCTTAAGAATACCCCACATGGTGTCTTTAGTTCACAAACATTTTTACTTAAACTTCTTTTCCTTACTGGTCATTATGAGACAGAAGGAAAAGCGAGGTATGAGGGCGGAGTCCTCTGACCTTCTGTAACATTTTTATTCTTCCTGTTTCTTTCAGGAGAGAAAACCCCCATGATGCAGTGGTTCTGCATCCAAAACATGTAGGGAAATCTCTTGACACGCTGCCAGAAAACAGGTACTGTCCACACTGTGTGCATGTGTGCGTGGGTGTGTGGTCCATCGTATCCCATCTATTAATAACGAGACTTGTGTTTGTGCAGTGTTATCGGCACCAGTTCACTGCGCCGCGCTGCTCAACTGAAGAAGAGATTCTCACACCTCAAGTTTAAAGATATCGTATCCTTTTTCGCGGCGAAAGATCGTACATGAAACTGAGATGCCGATGAGTGATGTGTTAATGAGCAGAGGCTGAATATTTCCTGAGCTGTCGACTGCAGCGTGGGAACTTGAACACCCGGCTGAAGAAGCTCGATGAGAAAGAGGACTTTGCCGCCATCATACTTGCAGCAGCAGGCCTCAGGAGGATGGGCTGGGAGAACCGGATCAGCCAGGTATCACACTTTCTCTCATCAAGTCCTGTTTGGTCTGCAGGGTGACATTTCTCCTCTTGACAATCAGTCTCCCCCTGCATCTAGATTCTGGAGCCAGAGGACTGCATGTATGCTGTCGGACAGGTAGGCTCAGTTGAAAATAATCATGTGATCCTGTGTCTGTGTGTGTAGAGCCTCATCATCATTAAATGTGTGTGTGTTGTCAGGGGGCACTGGCAGTGGAAGTCCGAGCCAGAGACAATGATATCTTGGAGATGCTATCTGTCCTCCATGACCCTGACACTGTGCTGCGATGTATAGCTGAGAGAGCCTTCCTCAGACACCTGGTATGCACATAAACACACACACACACACACACCACACACACCAGGTTATCCCACGTAATAAAAGCATGGATGCTCACTTGAACTCTCGTGTGCAGGAGGGTGGGTGCAGCGTACCAGTAGCTGTGCACACCGAGGTGAAAGAGTCCCAGGTAAGAAGGGTAGGTAGAAGCACACAAACACACATTTTAGATGAGTGTATTACCTGTATGCCTCAACAGATCACCTATCAGAACAATCATCTTGCTGAGTTTCACACATTCACACTTAAATAAATGACAGTACTCTATCTGCAGGAAACTTTCTTCCAATCCAGTTGAACTTCATCTATTTTCTAATTATGAGCAATTGAGTTGTTATGTGGTCTTTTTCAAAGTGCATCTGTGCACTTTCAGACCCCGCGGTTTTTGAAGTCATTGCAAGTAGGGGCCATTATTTAAGACTGCTTTGTTCCCAGGTTGAAACCTACTGAAATTAGTCATGATTCTATCTATTTTAGGTGTCTCTAGTAAACAAAAACCTAAGCTTGAGCTGGGTTTTTCCTTTTCCTTTCACGCTTCAGAACAAAGCTGCAAGTTGGAAGTCTCTTCTCTGCTCCACTCTGTTGAGACAGAGTGAATTGAAGTAACTCCTCATATTCATGGCACACTTTATGTTTTTGCATTTCTCTCAACAATTGAATTGAGATGTGACAGCCATGTTTCCATCACTTCAGAGGCCAATGGCTCACAACCATTTCCTGGCTGTGTAGCCAGCAGATTGAGCCCTAGATACACGTTCGTCTTTCTCCATAACAGCTGGAGGTGTCATGTGGTGTTTTACAGCTCTACCTGACGGGGGCAGTGTACAGCCTGGATGGGTCAGACAGTCTGAAGGAAACCATGCAGACCAGCATTGCCCCCACTGCTGCTGACAAGGTAACAGCCGTATTGTCTATACTAGAAGTACCCCTGTACATTTTCCCTTGCAGGGCCAAAGCAGGAAGTTAATGCTGGGTTGCAGGCAAAAGGCAAATACATATTGTGGTGTTAAATGCATTTTTTCTGTCTACTACTGATTCTGCCTATCCTTTTTTTTTTCTGACATCACTCAGGACAAACTGAGGTCCTGGACAAAGAGTTTGTCTGCTGCTACCTGATCAAATTAGGGGAAAAAATGATCAAAGAATTGGAAGCCTTCCCATTAAAATCGTTTTTCCTCACGAAAGGCATAAAGTAATTTACACGTTGATCACACAAAGACCAGATGAGACATGTAGATTTTTTGTGTGTCTTGTCTGTCATATATGTAATTACTTCTTTAATACTGTTTTGCGATAATAGGCTAATTAATCTTGTTATTTCGAGATGATGACGTTTGTTAAGCTGCGATAAATTGGTAATTTATTTAGTAATCGGGACATAACTACTTGACATTCAGAATCAATAACTCATTGTCACAGGGAAAAATAGTTATCTTATTACTTTGAGAAAACAAGTTCATTATCCTGTGAGAACAAGATAAATCAAGCAGCTGTGACGATAGAGTCAAGACGTTATTAAATATACAGTGTCTCTTAGCATCAGTACCCAACCATATACTGACTATGATCGTGTGTGTGTGTGTGTGTGTGTGTGGGCGTGCACGACAGTGTGTGGAGGAAGTGGACGAGCGGGTACAGCGAGTGGGCGTCACAGCCAGCAAGATCTGCGGTGAATCCCAGAACGCAGCTGAGCGGTTGGGGATCGACCTGGCCAGCTTACTGCTGGGCAAAGGAGCCAAGGAGATCCTGACGGTGGCCCGGCAAAACAACGAGGCCAGTTAATCCTCGCCAGCTGACACGGAGGTCAGTCAGAGCCTTGAGCCAAGTAACATTTGAATTCCTCTTTTTTGTTTGTTTTTTTAAACGCTCCACTTTTGATATTGCTGGAGTCAAAATTGTTGAGGATATATTAAAAAACAAACAAACAGAAAAACGCTTGGAACAAAGACGTGCCACCCAGCTCAGTCGGTTCCGGCCTGATCCTCCATAAAAGAACCCTCACCGAACCGTCTGCTGAGCCACATAGAAAACACTGCAACACAAAGTGGCCTTCGTCATTTCTGACTGTAGTCAACGTGGTTATCTAACGAACAGCATATCCACAAGCAGCAATACTGGATTTCCTCTCCGTGGAGGGTCAACTTGTGAATGTACCAAAGAAGATTTGCTGGCGCGTTTGCGAGCAGGTGCGAGACTCATTTCGCTGGGAAAGTTGAGGAATGACAACCTGGTGCTGGACTGGAAAACACTCGGAGATGTTGTTGCATTTCAGTCGTCTGCCATGATTTTTATTTAAGCATGCACTGAGTCACTGGATAATATCAGTCCTGTTCACTCTTGACATTTATTAGAGCTCATAATGATAAGTTTACACCTGTTATTACCTCTTCACTGTTAGAACAAATTCCATAATTATGGGATCTGCATCTCACCAATGCTGTAAGATTGATCTTTTCTTAATCACAAAGTAGCATTTGTAAACGTGAGATATGGATGTGATGATGAGATACCAGATAGATACGTATGTACAGCTCAACCACAACTTCACATTTTAGCAGTTTATTCAAAAATTGATAAGTAAGTACATTCACTGGTGAATGAAGGTGTACTCCACACATTAAAAGTTGCCTAAAGTTGATCCGTTTCTGGATTGGTCAGATATTTTCTAGAGTTTTTATCGATGTGTCATCTCAAAAGTCGGCCTTACATTCACCATCTGTTCCTTCATTGATGCAGTCATACTACAACTGTACAGTCAAAGTGGTACCATATTGTATTTTCTTAATTATATCGTTCTTTCATTTTATTGTATTAATTTAAAGCGCCTGACGTAAGGCAGCGTAAGCCTTTTTCTTTTCAGCTTTAATTTCCATATTTCAGAAGAATTTGTATTAGATCGTTACATCAGTGATGATAAACTATTATTAGTCACAAGTATGTATTTGTCGCTGTTATTGTGATGCTTTGAATTAAACGCCAATAAAGCTGAGTGTTAAATATGTTTTTGTGTCCTGTGTTCCCAACGCTTTCCCGGGTAAGCCACGCCCACAAAACAGGAATTATAAAATCGGGCCACTTTCTTCCATCGCTCCATGGTCCAGTTCTGATGCTCACAGGGTCATTCTAGCCACTTTTGGGGAAGGACTGGCGGCTTTTCACCCTCCTGTCCCCTAATCAAATAGCAGCTTTCTCCCTGTAGGCTTTCAGAGGGAAGAAGCTATATTGGGAGGCCTTTGGGATCCCAGGGTGGATTTGGATCGTGGTCAACTCCAGGGTATGTAAAAGTTGCAAAATGCTGGGTCACAACTCAACTTGCATTAATGCAAAGGTCAGAGGTCAAGGTTACATACAGGACTGCTTCTCCTTGTGTTTTCACTCAAGTCTCTTTTCCCTCCCTCCAATCTTTCATTCTCCTTTTTCCTCACCTTCCTCTCTCTCACACCTGTCTTGTCTCTCCCCCTCTTGGACTTCTATGAACCACAAAACCCTTAAGATCTCATCCTCCTGATCTTCAGCTGTGATCTGAGCAGCCTAAATACGACTTCACAAGACAATGTACCTCCCACCAGGCCTTGTTAGTCCAACCCTGTCCCCTCTCTCTCCAGCTGTGGATCAGAGTCAGGGTTGGATCCATCTGGAGCTTTGTGCCATTTCAGAGACTCGGTCGTCACATCAGCAGCTGTCCTCGCCATCATCAGCTCACCTGGCACAACCTTAATCTGTTAAACACACTTAATCTCAGTCTCATGCTTGATGCTTTGGTTTGTTGTGGAGTGACCTGGCTCGTGTTACACTCCTAAAAACATCCTCAAAGGAGAGAAATGCTCAATTACCTTGATGATTTTGGCATTAAAAAATGTTCACAAGGGCTCCATGTCTATCTAGAACTTTATTTCAAGACATAAAATGGCAAAAATAGGTATTCAGAATTTTTTATTTGAACTTCTTTACAATATTTTTTAGCAAACCAAACCGATAAATAACCCGTTGTTTTATGCCGTTATTGCCATGGAGACAAATGATGCTTTATTTTATATTCATTCACACACAACACAACTGTTACCACATACAGTGGGATAATACTTAGCCCTGAAAATATGAAAATATTGGAGCTCTTTCAAAAGAAAAGTGTCTTCTATACGCTTCATATACACAAGAAAAAAAACAATCAATCCAACCTCATCAGACACGAAAAAACAAGTCATTTTAAATTAATTGCTATACAGGTTTGGTGATATGTTCCAAAAATAAATTATAGGACAAGAACGACATGGCTTCTTCCTCTCTGTGTCTTTTCAGATGCTGTCCACTCACACACTGACTCAAGCACATCAAAAACTAGGTTATGTGATTAAAACGACATTTCTATCACAGCACTATATCTCTCAGCACCTGTATCATTTGCATCAGCACAGAAAAAAAATTGGGGTTTGTGAAGTCAATTTTTGAATCAATTTGGATTAAATCGTTGATCATTTAGTAAATAAAATATCGGGAAAAATCTGAAAAGTGATCATCACAAGTTCCCCGAGCCAAAAGTGTGACATGTTCAAATTCTTTCTTTTGTCCATCCAGGAGTCCAAAATGTTTCCTTTTCTGTCATACGTGACAAAAAACTCATTTTAGTGGGGAACCAGCAAATGTCTGACATTTTACGTTAGGACTGAAATGGTTAATCAAAAATCAAAAAGTTGGCTGTTCATTTTCTGTGAAATATCCAATCGATTTACTGTTGCAGGTGTAATTTTCTTTCATGAGCTGCTCTTGAAGGCTACTTTCACGCTGCAGGTCTTGATGCTCAATTCAGATGTTTTCGCCCACATTTAATTATTTTTTGGGAGGCTTTTCACATTATTTCTTGAAAGTAACCTCCATCTGCCTGTTGCGTGAACTGCTTGTGGTCCTGAAGTGAGTCGCATGTGCAGGAAAACAACATGATGTCACACATAGCACTCAGTACGTGGAACTAGAGGGGGACATAAAGGCCACAGATGTGAGCGTTTCCAATTTCATCTTTAAATTATTTCGAAGGTGTGTCCGCCATGTTCGTTTTGTTACAAATGCCCATCTAGAATGATGCGAAAGTGGCCTTGAGTTCTGATACGTTGCATGGCTGTTCAGACCGAGTTTAAAAAAAAAAAAAAAAAAAATCAAATCTGTGTCTGATTTAGGACCACATGTGAAGGTGGCGCAAATCAGCTTTGAAAAGATTAGATTCCATGTGATTTGTGCTGTTTACATCATTAAAAAATCCTATCAAGGCCCCGTGAAAAAAATGTTATTCAGGCCACTTGGACCCGCCATGTGACCTTAGTCTAAATGCTTTCTAGTTTCTGAGATGTTATTATTACTTATTTCAAGCGAGGCCATTTCTTTGTAGACCAATGTTAGGCAAATAACTGTCAATTAAATGAAACTTCCTTTTTTGCAAAACCATGTAAAAAATAAATATAATGGCCTCATCTGGACCATCTATTGAATACTTGGAAAAAAGAATGAAATGGAATTTTGAAACATGTTAATGGTCACTAATTTGGCAGAACGGCCCTTTAAATTCACCACTCGTATAATCTAAGAGACACTGTGACATCACGGTTGGTTGTGGTGAAAGGTAAGGCAGAGCACACTAAAAAAATCAGGTTGTATAAAAATATAGAGATATATAATGAGTTCACACTTGAGTAATTAGCAAATCAGTTGTTAGGTAACGTACATCCTGTAGTCCAATAAGAAACAATAATGTTACACAGGAAGTCAGTGTAACATTATGCTAATGAAGCTAAGCAACATTTAATCCACGTAACATTTCGTAACTTGATAAAGATTGTGGGTTTTCCTTGTGAAACTAGTTAGACTTGCTGTGCTAAACCTGGGCTAATGTAAGACTAGACAAGTGAGCAGCAGCAGGCGCAACTGAACCCTGTTTTACTTCTCAGTCTAGTGAGATAAACTATTAATGTTTCCATAGTCCCTGAACACATCATAAGGACATGGCCCAAGTGTCCTTAATAGAAGCTACGCCCTGAGCTAAACCTGCTCTTCTTAGTCTTCTCCCAGATGTGTTTTCAACTCGAGGTCTCAGTTTTAGACCTCCTGCATGAAATATTTGGTCCCGTAAAATGGAACACAGCTTGTGGTTTACAATTTTAAAGTTTATTTGTAGCGTCTGTAAGTTAATTGACCATAAACAGAAACAGCTGGAAGATGTAAAGCCACAGTTTAATGCTGACTGGATATTTAAGTGAATATCTAAGTTATTATGCCTGACTGTTATGATTAACACTCTGACAAGTAAGACTTTAAAGATCTCCAGGAACCTGCCTTAAAATGAAAATGGATTAAAACATGAAACTTGAACGTCGTCATGAGCTAAATGTGTGATGAGACCTTGCACACCTTCCATTTCTGTTTCCAGCTGATGCAGTTCACATTATTTGTAGCTAATACTATAACATGAGGCACTCACAACACACACACACACACACACACACACACACACACACACACACACACACACACACACACACACACACACACACTCATCAATGGAACACTTGTCATATAAATGAGTCTTAAATGCACCTGAGATATAAACCATAAGTTCTTGCATGCTGTTAAAAGCAATGAGCCACCATTTAAAATTTAAAGAAGAAAAATGTTCTTGTCACATTTAAAACAAAGGTGGATCAATAAATAGAAATGCAACTGGAAGACTTTTTAAAAAAAAACTATTTACAGCTACTTTAAACTCTCGGAGTACGTACACCAAACCTCAAATCAAGAGAGCTACTATATGATTATCACGAGTGCAGTTTGTGCTGTTTGATTAGTCTACACGAAAGGTAGAGGGGACACTGCTGTGATGATTGTGCTACAAACGGAGTAGGCAGCATCAAGGAAGCCCCTCCGATGAAGAGCAGGACAAAATATGAATCTGAATCTAAGTGCAAATTCTTTAAAAAAAAATTTTAGATGTTGTGGGCAAAATATATATTTGTTACGGAACTTAGAGCAAGGCTAAAAGGTCAATATCACACTGTCGAGGCAACAGAGGCTCTGGGGGCAACGCTATACTGCAACAGGTTTAAGTATAATTGAACATCCTTCATATTAAAGCCTTTCACACATGGCTCATTAAGCTAATTTTTGCCTCTCCCATTTTGGATAAGTAATGTAATGGTGCAGTTTTCCAAATGTTATCAGGCCAAATGGATCAAATTCTGATCGTAAACGAGACCTGAGGTTTGTGTGATGCTCAAAACAATGAACCCACTGTTAAACAGCTACAACGGTAATCATGGAGTAGACTGCTGTGGGGCTTATAGCATAAGCTATCCACGCTTGAGTATAATGTGAGTGTAATAACTCTCACTGCCAGAGGATGGAGACAAAAGCACAGCTACAGCGAACACTACAGCTTTAAATGTTGAAAGTTAACATTTTTCACTTGTCATTGTGTGTTCAAGCGATTGGGAAGCAAGTTAAGACTTTTCACATGACGACAACACAATTAACATCCAGGAAATCTGCTCCATTCTGCTCTCAGAATATAGAAAAGTAACAAACGACCTTGTCATCATCTTATATTACATAGTAAGTGAGGTATTTGTATGCAGAGCAGTTACATTTCTTATATTTCATCATAAATGCTGCCATGAGGACAGCTGGTGCTCCTCCTCTGGACTTCTAAAAAGTGAGATTATCCTTGTTTGACCCCTGCTCAGAATGTCCGCCCACCACTAAAGTCAGAGCTTTTCCAGTTCAGTATGTTGCTCTGTAGTCCATGTCTAGATGCATGCTATTTTACACATGCCATAGCAAACACAAAAACATGATAATATGCTAATGCTAACGTGAGCATGTTAGAATGGGTTAATTTAGTACATATGACAGGCTGCATTGTCAACGGGGTATTTTTTGACACATGTGACACTCAAAGGTGGGGGGCCTCCATATTTACTACATACTACACTCTGTATTTGAGTGGTGGAATTATGAGCATGTTTTTATTGTCATTAAATACTCTGATAATGAGCAAAAAAGTAGTGCTCCTGGCATGAACTGTTCCAAGATTTGAATGCATGCCGACACTGAAGTGCTTGACTCAATCCCTGTCAGCAGCTTTTGTGGTATTATATCTGTTACATCACTACTGCAGTGCTGCTTACTGTATAGAAAATAATACTAATGACGCACAGAGGCAGAGCATGCTGCTTTCACAAGACTTCCTGAGACTGACAATATCAAATGTATGATATGGCAAAGCTCTCCATCTCTTTCCCTCACACACACACACACACACACACACACACACACACACACACACACACAAACACACACACACACACACACACACACACACACACGCCCAGATAGACCATTCATTGCTTCGGTTCCAGTGTTTGGGGGGCTATTGGTCTGAAACATGTTGCTGCAGTCTGTGTGAGAACACTGATGAGGTTGGGGGATTGGACGGATGTCATTCTTGCTGAAGTGTTTCCCTCCAGTCGAAGGTGTGGTTTGGTCCATGTGTGAGGGGGAGGATGGGAGGGTCCACTAACTGCCACACCCCTGTGTCTCCCTGCTCCTCACAGGAGCAGAGGCCCAGGTAGGGGATCTGGAATCCAGGAAGAAGAAGAAGAAGAAGGAATTGGCTTATAGAAGAAATATAAAAGATAAAAGCTAAACAGGCTTTCCCACCTACATGCTATTTTCTTGTTGTTTTATTGTCAAAGCTGTGTGCTGTGTGCATTCTGTAGCTCAGTGTGACATGGAAAACACTTACATTAAAATACAATCGATAGACATGTCTTCAGGACTGACTGGAGGAAACTTGAGTTATGGGAGCGGTTCTGTATGGTGACAGTTCTGTACTGACAAGCTTGCCAAACTTTAAACATCCAGGAATCATTTTTGTACAGTAGATGTGACTTTTACTTACCTAAATGTCACATCACGTCAAATTAACTGCACAATAAGTTAAAATATAGGAACTATTTAAATAAAAGTTGCAGCTTCAGAGTGCTCTCAACTACTGGCTTCTAAAAGTTTTACTGTAACTTTAACTGCAACTCACACAATGACTATCAAGCTGCAATGAATTAAAACTAGCAATGAATTTCCTGAACTTGATAGGAAAATGTTTCCTGGGGTGATTTTCACATCTTTTTCCAATAAGTTCACTCCTGCTGGCTTCGCTTTTCAGACCCGGATGTGACCCCCTTGGTCTTAAGAGGGTCATCTAATTCACATCACACCCACAAATTACAGTGATGCTTCAAGCTTCAGGAAGTTGGTCAATCAGAGGAAAAGTGGGATTTTGGAGGTGGGGTGGGGGGGTGGGGGGTCTTAATGAGACTGGAACTATTATTTCTTATTCAATTCAATTCAAAGTTCTTTATTTCAAACCACTGACGAAATACCACCACTAGACAGGCTACAAATAACACAAAACAGAAACCCAAACGTAAACACGCACACTAGGCTTGAAAAGTTATATTAAAAGCTTAAAAACTGAAAACTTATGTGACATTTTTGAGGCAAAATACAAACTGATATCTTCACACATCCAGCCAACATAAGCAGAAAAAGAAGGAAACGGCTGGAAGTCATGGAGCATGCCCAGGGAAGTGGGTTGTTCAATGGACAAAACAAATCTGATGGAATAGATAAAAAGATGCTAAGCGGACCTTTCGTACTACTTGGATGAAGTCTTTGGCGCTCTGAGGGCCGCGACCCTGCAGCTGGCGTGTGCAGGCCTCTAAGGAAGAAGCGTGGGCTACAATCAGCACGTTGTTTCCTGCAGAGAGTGAAAAGCCAGGCGGGAAGTAATGTCAGGAGTGGACAGTGGACCCCCCCCCCCCCCGCCTGAAAAAACAAAAAAACAAACAAGAACCCAAAAACAACTACCTAGCTTCCTCCAATTGCTCCTGGAGCTCAACTGTTGGACTCTTACCAGTGTTTTTGCAGTCTGAGAGAATATCTTTGGTCACTTGGTGACTCCGACTCATGTAGCTCTCGTAGGATTCTGACACAGTGAGCTTGCTGACTGGAATCAGAGGTCTGTGTGAACATGAATACCAGTTGGTGATGGGAAACCCTAACACAACAAAATACACACTACACAAGAAAAAACTAGGTACGGTTACGTCTGTTGTCCTGTCTAAACATTTCATTTTATACAAATAAATTTAAATGACGAGGTCTAAAGGTGAATAAACAGCTCTTTGTATTGTCAATGTCAGAACAGAAATATTTTGTTTGCCATGTAAGTAAAAGAAATATAAGTAAATTAAATTCTCTTGCAAATAAACCCCCGAGAAGATTATTTTGCACTGACTTGCATTTTACCGCCAGGTAGAAAAGCCCCAGGCAAGTGTGGTGGAAAGCAGATGATGTCAACTTATAAAATGGAATATTAGGGTGAATGAAAGCCGTTTAACGCAAAACTTCAGACCAATCAGATCAAAGGAAGGACGAGTGCATCATCGCTGCAGGATCCTGACATGGACAATCATACTGACTTCACAAAAAAATCCCCTTTAACGGATCAATAGACGGCAAGCATTACTGCATCGATTGGCCTTTCTACAGTATGGCTGATGGAATTATCAAGGTAGAGAAAATACAATACTGTCAAAATTTAAGATACCAAATAATGAACTTGTCAAGATGTTTTGCAGATCACACGTTCATTACCACAAATTAATATTTGTATTTTATAAATTCAACTACACAATGAGCTGTTTATGTTACCTGTATGTTGTGTCCACACTGAAGTGGGCACCAGCCAGGTCAGTGGGAGGTATCCATGCAGGCAGGGAGTTCCCAGAAACCCACTTCGTCCATTCAAAAAGTCCAGGCTCCACTCGCACCTTCAGCTTGCCATCCTGCTGCAAACCTACTCACAAAAACCCTTCTTCAGTTGAACCCTTTGTGGAGTCGATCGCTCTCATTGTGACAAATGTTTCTGTGCGACCTGTCTCACCTCTCAGGATTTCTTGTGCAGTCTGAACACATCTCAGAGCGGGAGAGCAGTAAACAAAATCTATCACTGTGTTGCTCTCTAACAGGGCCTCACCTGCAACACAGATTAAACATGAATGGAATTCAACAAGCAACAACACTTTTCACTTGAGTTTTCTAGTCTGGTGACATACCCACTAAGCGTGCTTGTGTGCATCCAAACACAGTGATGGGAGCATCCATGTCGTAATCTCTCTGTCCTCCCCACAGCGGTAAACTGGATGGCATGTTCAGGTTGGAACGGACATATCTACCTGCGAAACACAATTCAGGGAGAGGGATAATAAGAGCGCAGCATTGATTGAGGTACTTTGGTTGTTTTGGATGAGCTCACCTGGTGCAGCTGTGACACACTGGACAAGCAGAAACATCATATTTGTGTTAATTCAGGGATGAGTGTGAATATCTGCAAGTCACTGGAATCGGCAGTTATTGCTCTTTTTAAAGACAAATATGTATCCGTCTCATTTAATGCTATAAATATGTAATTTATGGACATTTCCGCATGTTTTTAAAAACATAAGTGGAGTGTGAAGCCAAACCCTAAAATGGAAACTGTGCGGTTTGCCATTTTGTCATGGTTTTGGAATTCACAGTGGTTAATTTAATTCACTATATAGTGCATTGTAAAATATCCACAATGCATAGCAAATTTGAGAAGACATATCACGTACCCTACATTTTACTCCCTTACGATGCAATGCAGTTGCGTGCTTGCGAAGGAGAATAATAAAATGCAATGGCTTCACAAGCTGTCACGAAGGTTGTTTATAAATGTGAGCAAAGTTATGTCAGCGAGTTGTGTCTCTTTAATACAGTTAAACTAGCTTTTGTACGTTTATAAACTGCTGTAAATGGACAAACTTTGCCACGACTGTATTTGCCTTCAGGTTAATTAGCACCTGCAAGCTAATGGTAACATTAAACTATCAAAAGAACGGAGAACTCACATGAATATCCAGTGAGACTTTTGATGAAATGAAGTTTGGAAAATCCCCACTTTAGTGTCTGAAATCTTATTTTGGCGCTCCATATATAGCTCGCTCTGTCAGACACACTAGAATAGTCAGTGAGTGAGTGAGTGGATGGTTTGAACACAGCTTCAGAAAAACTTTGAACCTATGTCTACATGTATTTTCAGTATCTATGTATGTTTTTATCCAGATAATATCAGGATCTATCAATTATCAGCCAAACCCATTGTAAAAATATTAGAAGATCAGATATTGGAAAATATTCAATATTGTATGTTTTATGTCACCAGTCAGCATGTTCTTTAGAAATACCATCACGGTTGAAGAAGAGGCAACTGCTAACATTTTGGGAACGATAAAACTGGGACATAATCTTGATCACGGTAATGATTCCCAAATAAATAAAGAAGTAGCTGATTTTGTGAGCCACTTTACAAAGTAATCTGTGTGTACCAGCGCTCACCTTTACTGTCTGAGCAGAGGGAGAGCCAGTGTTTACCAAAGACCACGTCCATCCTTTCACCGTGCCGACAGACAAAAAGAGTCCGCTTGGGCTGCCGAGAATGACCGCCACTCATTCGCAGAACCTGCTGGAAATACAAGTCATCAATACGATGTAAAAATTGTACCAAAAAAAAAAAAAAAAAATAGCCTGTCATGTTAATACTTTCATAAAAACACAACCCTACCTGCATTGGATGACAAATGAGACTGAGGGTGGGCGTGTCTCCAGGACTCGTGTTGTCAGGGCGACGGCTGTCCAGCAGACCATCGAACATCCCTCTGTCTTTAGCGGCCTTGTCAGATGGCCCGCAGCTGAAGAACGAATGGGAGCTGTGGCGGCAGACATCGCATATGAAGCACAAATGACATCATTTCATTCTTCCTGCATCAGTAGTTGATCAGTTAATCAGCACAGACTTATGTAACTTCTGTTAAATCAAATAATCATAGTTTTTCTTTTATTCACTTTGAGTTAAATGATGCTCATAATCCTCATTCAGTGTTTTTTTAATTTTTTTTATTTTCATCAACAGTTATGCGACAAACACTTTTACTTATTACCCCTCCTGGAATTTTCTTTTGCTGTTCACTGATGTGATTAGATGTTTATATGTGAAGTCCAATCCTGGGCTGCTGCTGCTGCTGGTGCTTGTCATATTTTTGTTTAAGGCGATCTCAAGTGTTGTCTGCTCACCCATGGAAGACCCAGGTGTCAGACTCGTCAGCCAGGCTGATGTAATTCTCAGGCAGCAGGCCAGATAACCCGCTGGTTAGTGAGGTTCCGTACACCCAGCCCTCACTGGTGCTACTCTGGTCCACTGGAGACATGAAGACAAAATCCCCTGGAACCAACTCCAGCTCATCCTCGTTCTGTGGCATGTAAGGGTACATCACCCGCAGGGTCTGCAAATGTGATGTTGAGGGACGTGGCTTTTACTCTCATGTGTGGTACATTTGATGCTCTGCTTGTGAAACTTCTGACAGCGACACGCACAAAATCATTCAGTGTGACTTATAGGTTACCTCGTGGTTTGCAAAGCGAATATCCCGTGAGAAGAGGACAGCCAACCAATCACAACCAAGCTTGACCTCGATGCCCTTGGCCAGTTTCTCCAGTGAAGGAAGGTGATTGGTGGGGAAGTTGTAGGCCAGAGTTACATGGAGCTGCTTCTTATGAGGCTCCACATGCACCTCTGGATTAAGAATGAGATCTCAGATCAATCTTACTGTTCCATGTATCCTTGTGAAAATGATCCTCCACAAGAAACTGCAGTTTGGTGGGTCTAGCGATTAGATGACGTGCTCGAATACGGGAGTGCTTAACCTTTTCTACTTCATGGCCCACCTTCTCATACTTATATGGGACCATTAACAAAAAAAAACAAAACAAAAAAACAAATGACTCTTTGTAATGTATTATATTCCAATGCAATAATTAATTCAAAACGTATAAATAAAATCCAATATCAATACTCCCTGTTATGTATGGTGGGAGGCCTGGAATTATTATAAATATCATAAAAACAGGTTCTTTAAATTTAATGAGTCATTGCTTAAAAAAGGATCAAGGTTGATTTTTGTTATTCTAAAAATGTGTGTTAAGTGAAAAGAATGAAATTTGCAACTCCGGTCCCACGGTGAAAAAAGTTACAGAAAATTGATACCGATGAAACACAGGCTTCAAGGTTTAAATAGTTATCTAAAATTAAATTAAATACATTGAATTTGCCCAATGAAATCAAACTTCAAAAACACATATACTAATACTATTAAACTGAGGGTCTCATATTGAGGATTTTTTTTTACACTGGTGCTTTTGATGATGATGTTTACGGTTCTGAAAATTTGGTTTCAAACACATCTTTCCATTGTGTTTTAAAATCAACGTTCGACTTCACCCAAAAAATAAATTCCATCGCCAAAAGCGAGCTTCAACTTGAAAGCATTGTGCAGCCTGCTAAACAGCGCTCGTGGCCCACCCATGGGTCACGAGCCAGTGGTTGAGCAACACTGCTCTAATGCGTGTCTCTTTGCCGTGAAGCAGACATTTGACAGGGCGTCAACTCTTAACAGCGCGGTGGTAATCTGAGTTGACACTCAGCCAGGGTTTGGCCGTCAGTGTCATGTCTCTCTGGTCACACCATCAGACTGAGTGAGTGGTTTTAGAACTCGACATGACCACCAATCATTTACTGTTGCTGCTGTGAATAAAGCAGGTCACTAGACATTAGAGGAATAATATGATGAGGGGAAGATATTCTGTCTAGTCAGTCATGCAGCTAAAATCCTGAACAGGATCTGTAATGGTGCCCCTTCCTAATTAAAGCAAATGTTTGTTTTTGTGTGTGTGTGTGTGTGTGTGTGTGTGTAACGCATTATTGTGAAAACTTACAGAGTAATAAATACCTTTCTCTCACTACACTCTGGGTTCCTACCTGCCTTCCTGGCAGCCTCTGTGGCGAAGTCGGCTGCAAACTGTTTGAGTACCTCGGCCACCTGCTCCTCCACGAAGAGACCAATGAAGTTAGAGGATGTGTAGAGTTCTAATGGCAGCGGGCTGGGAAAGCGACCTCGCCACTGCTGCACGGTGGCCTGCAGGGCCTCGCAGAGAGCCTCGACTTTATGGTCTGCACACTGAATAGACAGACACGTCTTTTAATCCACCGGCCCTCATTGAAGCTCAGCTGCAGTTCAGTGCAACCACTCACCATGAAGAACTGGCACAGGGTGATGTGGGGGAATATGTTGTGGGCTTTGTTTTTGCCACATGTGACCCGACTCTGTTGCCAGAAGTGAGAGAGCTGGTTCTGCAGAGGTCCGCTGGGTCGCAGGTAAAGGACAAACTCCCTGGGCAGAGGGTCATCCAGGAAGGGGTCGTCCACGTGGGAGAACAGCCTGAGGGAACAGGAATGGAAACACTTAGTTGAGACATTTCATTCACTAAGACAAATGTATTCAGGGTTTTTCAGCTCATGCCAATATGCGAGCAAACTTTACAGCGTCAAAGAAGAACTGGATGAGTACAGCTGGAAGACCAGAACACACAAGCCAGGCACGTCTAAGCTACACAGAACCGAACTGGAACGTACATTCTAAGGCAGAGGACCTTCAGGTTTGCCTTGGTTGCTTTTTGGTGGCAGTACAGTAATGACCAAACTCCCTGGTCCTAATTTAGGAATCCTGGATTTATCCTTTGACCTGTGCAGTTATTAAGCACTTACTCACTAGCACCCTTAATGCTGGACCTGGGAACTGGGAGCTGGCCAAGAAATATCTCAGGGTGGGAATCAAAAATGGCAATCAGAATCAATCACAAACTCACAGAAGCCACACCAGCTGTGATACTACGACAGGAGTGAGGCCGATTGTTTTTGCTTCAAGCCGTTTTTCAACATTCAAAATGAGGAATTTGAATCGATACATTTCAAATGATACCCAACCCTGATTATTTTTGGCTTAACAAGAGTTAAATATGCTGGTTCTTAGTCAATATTGAATATCAGCTTCTTCTGCAGGGAAAATAAAAGTTGGATGACAATATATAATGTGCTTGACTGCTCTCCAAAGACACCTTTTCCCCAGGAGAGGGCAGTGTAATACACCACTATCCCCCTAACTAGTGAAGTGCTTTTGTGTATAATCTGTGTTTGTGTGTGTGTGTGTGTGTGTGTGTGTGTGTGTGTGTGTGTGTGTGTGTGCGTGCGTGTGTGCATTTGTTGTCTGAACTTACCAGTCACATGCTGCTTGTACACTGCGACCTCCAGTTGATACCAGAGCTTTCAGTCTGTCAAACATATGAGAGAAAGGAAAACAAATCTGATTATGTCCTCAGCTACTCTGGGAAAATTTCGAAATGTTGTGAAATCAATTCCAGTGATTTCTGAATGACTCTTCAGGACCATGTTGATCTTGCTCTCTGTTCAGCACTTTTCTGGAAGCACATGGCTAAATACACACAGAGAGTCGACTGCACGGGTGGAGCGAAAGACACCTCCGTGTTGACTAGAAATGCATTTTTCTTCTAAGTAAAGAGTCGGAGACAACATATTTGGAAGTTGTTTGGTGTTTCATTTTCAGTGTTGTGTTACCCAAAAATCTGCAAGCTGCTTTTTATTACTATGATCAAATTTGTATTTACAAAAATGGAATTCATATTTTTCCAAGGCTGTTGTCAGGTAATCAATCATTTCAATATGCAACCCACTTCACTGTGTATAGGATTTAGTATAGGTCAGTTTATCTATTCTAAATTGTGAATGAAAGTATGTATTTTGTACTGTTTTACTGTCCAACCATCTTTTCTTTTTCGTATCTTTTCCTTATGGTTATTAATTGTCTAAAGACTGAATGAACAGCAACGATTCATACGAAAATTAGGAATACAAACTCCATTTATGGGGGTTAAGGCTTTTGCACATGTGAACAAGTACAATTTTATAAATATGACAAAAAGGAAACTTAAAAATAGGAATGAGAAATAAAGAATACATATTTCTATGTACTACACACACTTTAAGGCATGAAACTACACATGGTTTTATTCTTTTTAGAAGAAAAACTTAAAATGTATATCTCTTTCTCTTATGGTCATTGAGTTAAAAAGCCAGAGATTGAAAGTTGTCTGTTGAGCTGAGCAATTATCATCATCCCCATGGCGACCTGATACTGGAATAGAAATCTCCTCACTGATTAGACTGTTCTTTGATGTTGGGGGGGGGGGTGTCTTTTATGTCCATCTTACTTCTCTTTGAACTCATTTTGTTGTTAGCACATTGTTTCATCATATTATTATTGCTGTGAGGTAATGAGCTGCCATCAGCTAAACACAGACATGCTTGGGGGGGGGGGGGGGGGCTGGAGCCTATCCCAGCTGACATTGGGCGAGAGGCGGGGTTCACCCTGGATGGGTCGCCAGTTCGTCGCAGGGCCATCAGCAGCAATTAGGGGTTCAGTATCTTGCTCAAGGATACTTCGACATGGTCACCGGGGAAAGTGAGAATCGAACCAGCGACCCTTTTGGTTGCTAGACGGCCACTCTACCTCTGAGCCATGCCGCCCGCGAGCTTGTGTACATATTCAAACAAATTAGATGGTGAACTTGTTAACCCTTCACGAATGCAAAGCTTAAAATTACAATTGCATTAAACTGAAAAGTGCTGGGTTGTGCCCTCTTGTTTTTGGTGCACAATATAACAGCACATCTCAATAGTGCATAAAGTGCAGACACAAAATATTATGGTTTGCAAGCAATGAGCAATGTGCTACGCTGACATAAATATTTAACACTACAATGCAGCAGTGATTGAAACTGCTGCTCAGAGGACTCTGACCTCCAACAAGGTCACTTAAACCATCACATATATCTGGATACATAGACAAAAGTACTGAATTACACTTTTTTTCCCCATTAAGGTCGATTTAAAATTTGCTGAGAGTCAAAAATCCCCTGCTTCTTCATGTAAAAGTAAAAACAAGCAAATACATAAAAAAAATGGAGCTACACAAAAATGTGATGTGATGGGTTTGTACTTGAAGAGTGCAGGTTTCTGCTAAAACTACAAGATGCACATTTGCTATGTTGTAAACCCTTAAAAAAAAAAAAAAAATCAGCCCTGTGGGTTGTGCATAATCCTGCATTCAGCCGCCCAAACGGACAAACCAAAGACAGACGGACCGAGGCAACTCACTCTCCTACGGAAGGTATAAAATTCGGTGTTTCCAATGTCAGTTGATGTGAGGTTGGCAGGTAAAACCACAGTTACACCAAAAAAGCCCACTTTAAGGATATGATGTCATAACTAGGATGAGATGCAATACATTCACAAAAAAAAACTGGAGTGCGTTCATTTAAACACATGAACTTGGTCAACTTTGACATTCCAAGTGAGTCACAGCAGGAAACAAGAAAGACTAAGTGTATCAGAGATGATACACAGCGCGTGTCAGAGGACATTAACATCAGATGCTTTCATAAGCAGAGTGAACAAGCCAGGGTGACTTTACCCTCACCAAGGACTTGCAGTGATTCATCTGTAGGAAGTGTGACGTGAGAACTTAAGTGCCTCACAGCTCACAGATTTTCTGCTGTCTATTTACTACAGCAGGGGATGATTTATTCCTTCACGCCTCCATCTTTACCATTGCAACACCTGGAGGCTCAGGTTATAGCAGAAGGACCTGAAGATCAGATTATTCATACCAGAGCCCCAAAATCTAATTAGCCACCACTCAGAGGATAAGAACTCGTGGATGCTAATATGGTTTCCCTCTCAAGGGAGGAAGCAGTTTCCTCTGCACGCACTGACATGTTGTTCCCAAGAGATGACCGGAGAGGAGTTCCGACGACAAAAGCCACTTATTGTATTATTCTACTCCTAAAAAAGTTTTAATTTTTGTTCATTGAATACAATATTGATACTTGACCTATATGTGAACAAATTCCAGCACTATGCTGCATCATCCTGACTGTGCTTCATGGTATTCTATTTCAGGAATCATATAGTCATGTATCAAGTGAAAGCAAGGGGGTGTCACATGTCTCTACAGCTCTGCACTTTAGCTTCTTTCGGCTTTTTGTTTTGGTTTTACAATCTGTAAACGTTCCCAGCAAAGGTTTCACACTTTTGCGCGCGCGCGCACACGCACACACACACACACACACACACGTTTGCTGCCACATGCCAAAATGTAGCGAGACTAAGAAACAAGTAGAAGCCCACACGCATATGCACTTTCTTCTTGAGGTTGTAAAGGTGAATTTCTTTTTCTTATTTTTTTTGGGCAAGGGTGGGGGAGTTTAGGGACCTCGGGCTGAAGAACAGAAACCAACAAGAAGAGAGACAGAGCAGAAGACACAGTTTCACCTGTGTCTTCCCTGAGACCGGTGGAAAAAGAAACTGAAAACGAGCTGCCTCATGGGTGTTGGGGGGGGGGGGGGGGCTGGGACACTGTTTAGTGTGTGTTTTTAGTGCTGCTAATGTGTTGCTCTGCCAAGCAAACATAATAGGGTCTTCGCCTGAAGTACCTTCAGGCTTAGGCCCTAATAAACACCCTGTCAAGTGATATGAAGAGGAAAACAGCTGATATATCCAACCAGCAGAACAGAGGTGGCTGTTAAAAGGCAGTAGAAGAGCAGCCATAAGGATTAGACAAGCTACCTAAAACTATTAACTGGGAAAAATGAAAGTAGGACATTTTAAGAGTTATCCTAAAGTGGAAGGATAGGGAATTTTGGAAACTTCTGTGATGCACTTTTCGAACGGAACTTTGGAATTGATTGCATGGCTCCCTGGCTCCTAATATGAATTACCATGGTTACCAAACAATTAAGATAGGATCAGCAAGTTTTTGAAGTTTCCCAGATAGTCAGAAATGGTGATGTAAAGGCTCTTGGCACACACTACAGCGCAGCTACAGTGAGGTAGAGGGGGGGGGAGTGTGTGTATGGCTTCTCTATGATCTGGGAGTTAAGCAGCAGGCTGGTGTCGCTTCACCATGTGATCAGGTGCAGATCTTTGTTTCTGTCCTTAGGCAATTGTTCTCTCCCCTTGTTTCCTGTCCTTCTCTACTCTTTATGGACTCCAGACGCTGATAGGAATCCTAGCCTGCTGATACGAAGAGATGTGTCATTAGCTAATAGCTCACTCCGATTCCTACTGTTTGAGACACACAACTCACAAAGGCTGTGACACTTTTGGTGTAAGAGGTTGCATCATATGTCTATCAGTTGGGGTATGTTCAAGTTCTGTTGTGGTTTGAGAACCTTCTTCTGCTTGAAGCGAAGGGAAAAAAAATAGTCAAAAACCAGCCTGACACTTTAAGCAACTTCACCACAGCGTTCTCAGTCAGCAGGCCTTCTGACCACAGCAGAGGCAGTCAGACATATCAGAGATAGCGTATTGTGTGTCCCGCAGGTGCAGACCTACATATCACTGCAGATGAGTTGAGAGAATCAGAAAGAAGGAAGCAGGACTGGAATCACTTCAACACACACCCACACACCCACAAACCCACCGGTGAACAGTACATCAAGCCAGAGAGGAAGAACATAAAGGCGAGCCAAGACACAAACACACACCTGGCTAAAATTTGGCAGTACTGACAATTTGTTTTCTGACTGGAACAATAAGACTTTCAAAACCCAGACAAAGAAATGAAAGGAGAAGTGGGAGCCATGATACATATGTCAGTCATTTTGTCGTCAGTGTGTCACTTCAACGTGATTCTTGATGAAATACAGATGATCAAACTCCACACTGCTGTGTCTTACTTGTTGAAATTTTGTTCTGTTAAAACTAAGTAAATGGTCAACCATAGTTGTACATCAAATAACAACTGCAAGAAAATGAAATTCTAAAGCTTTTCTTTAACAGGGTTAAGATGTTATTGAGGTCAGGGCAGGTTGCACAACATTTACTGATTATATCACGTCAATAAAGTCAACATGCCGTGTCACAACAGCTCCTCAGCCGTTCGACCGGCCGAGTCGTCTCCTCACCGCTGAAACTGACTGATTTGCTAAGCTACTTGAACTTGTTGGTCTGTGAGCCGCCTGTCCATCATACAGTTGTTGACTCTCAGAAACTTTGATTCTGTTGAGAGTGAATACTTTCCAAGAATCCTTTACTGCTGGAGGAAAGTATTCTCTGTGAAATCTTGGCTTTCTTTGATCGTTCTGTAAAAAAAGAAAGACCAACACTTTAAAGGCTTGTATTGGTCCATCCGTCTTCCTCTCTAATGACATTTCTGACGTTTCCTTTCATAATTTACAAGCTGTACAGTGTTAACATGGTGGTTCCTGGAAATAAAAAGCCTCTGGATAATCCTTTTATGTTATTCAGTGGATGAATGGGCGTTACTACAGGCAGAAAGCCCGGCTTACATCATATTTTTTTTTTTTTTTTTGGTAATGGGGACAACTTTAATGACCCCGGTTTTTAACGGCTCCAGCTCCAGTTGCCGTCGATGGAGGTCAGGGCTCCATCATCAGCAATATACAAGGGGGTGGGGCTGCACAATAAAATTTAAGTAGCAGTAAAACAAAATTGCAATTTGGCCGACTGCAACTTTCCAAAAGAAGGGAGGCGCAATATTTGTTAAAAAGCTAGTTGTGTGTCAAAAAGCCATTTTAAGTGACATTTTGTGGTGACATGTTCTACCTACACATCATCTTCTAATGACTTAAGAAAATATCTTTGTACAATACGGATCCCTACAAAAATGACACCGTAATATTTTCAAATGTGTACTTCAGTGATAATGATTATAATGATACTAACTAATACTGCAAATCAAACTGCAATGGCAGTATCAACCAGTTGTAACTGCAAATTATTTTTCCTTTGCCGCTAACGTCTGTGACATTTTGTTATCTTGGCCACAAAAACCCTTGTTTTGTGATATCACAAACCTACTCTGGAGCCAATTGTGGTCCAGTAAGCAACTTCTACAAATGCTTGTGTACACAAATGTTAATAAACAGAGGTTCCACAATACATCTAATAACAATAAGAATATTCCTGTCTTTAAGAGGCTGTGTGAAGTGGTGAGCGATAATAGAATTTTCAATGAAACAGGAAAAGTCTCATGTCCAGGCACTGAGTATATTCTGACTTTTGTGTTCTTCTTAAGCCCACAAGAGTGTTTTCGGTATGTTGAAACATGTCTGATGGGGATATTTTTTGGGGGGGAATTTCGCTCTGGCAACATCAGCAACCTTTCCAGCAACTGTTTATTCCAATACTGCTAAATCCTAGTTGGTGCACAATATGATCTTTTCCCAAGTGACCTGCAGAGAGAAAACAAAACAAAAATTTCCGTGTAATACCAACAAGTGTCCTAACCTGGCCCTATAGACATTTAGGACATTTATAGTATAAACCAGTACTAACACACTGACATGTATTATGGGCCACACTGTATCTGTTCCACGAGGCATTAGCGAGTTAACTGAAATCTCTTTGGTGAGTTACAATTCCAGAGAAAAGCTTCTGTGGCAAGTTTTAAAGATACAAATTTAAAGATAAAAAAAATAAATATAAGACGGTCAAAACATAATAATCTGTTGCAATTCCATTAAAAGACCATAATTCAATAATGTGTGACATTAGTCAACGGTGGTGTAAGAATGTGATCCCATTAAGAACACGGATCATACCAAGAAGAACTTTCTGCTCTCAGTTCATGATTCCGCTCTCAGAAAGACCAGAATAGTAATGAGGCAGTGAGACAAATATGGGTGATACACACTTGTGTGAGTCTCAGGAGTTCGGGGACAATACCCACTGGACGGATGACTCACAGCTGGGCATCTCTGGCTGGCACTGCTGCTGTTATGTCTGCTGGAAATGCAAACACTGCATTCCACATTAAGACACTTGCATGTGGTGGTAGCAGGGGTGTCTTAGTTTGCAGATGTCCCACGGCATCAGAACCTGTGTGGGCCAAGAATCCTGTCCATGTCTCTATAAGCAACTCAAGCTTGGAAGCAAACAAATGTCACCGAGCTTGAGTGTTTTGATATTCAAGCCCCAAACCTTCCACAACACTGTGAGAGACAGAAAATACTGCTGTTAGTGCTCAGGAGCACTTATATCTGCTTAGTCGATCGTATTAAATGGGCCTTAACTCATCTAATCTGCTATTAGAGAAGGATGTGCAGCAGTGCATAATGTACCTCAATAAATAAATCATTAAAGAACTTGTGAGGCCATTAAACCCTCATGAGTTAAATTCATGATAAAACAGTGAAAACTTTTTGGATCTACGAATTCTACATGCTTATTGTCTGTGTGTTGGCTTGGATACATTTTCAGATGTTGGTATGTTGAATTATATTTTCCCAAAGTTGAGCGCGACACATGTCAGTGAGCTTTTATGTTTTAATATTTTCACTTCATTGTGAAACTAAGACCACAAAGCCTATTTGAAGAAATAAAAGCAAAGTAGAGGAAGAGGTCAATGGTGCGTGATCTGCTGGGAAACACAGCAGGTATGAGCAGGGCGTCATTCAAACCATCGCTATTGCCATCAGTCAGGTTCATTTAATTGTGAAAAACCACAATCAAGATTGACATTTGATTGAGTGTGCGGATGAGAACTAAGGACAGGCAGGAGGTATGTTTTTGCCCCTGAAATCTCTGTGCATGGAACAAATCTACAAGACGATAATTTTGAGTCACAGTTGCAAACTTCCTGTGGCAGCCATAGCCGCTTTTTGATTTTGACGATGCATACACCCATATGCATATCATATTTTAATCGATTACTCCAAAAGAAAGGATATGCAATCAAATCAACAATAAAACACTGTCTAATAAGTATTTACAATTCTACAATTCTACAATTTCATTTAGCAGACGCTTTTGTCCAAAGCGACGTACAACACAAGCAAGAATTTAGACCTAATTAAGGAAAAGTCCATAGGAAGCGCAAAAGTGCTTCAGTTGTGATTTGGTCACAGGTACTGCCATCTAGTGGCAGAAGAAGTGTCGCCCCCCCCCCCCCTTTTTTTTTTGACAAACATACAACATCACACAACACAGTTAGTGCTACATAATCACTACATGCTGGGTCTTGGACCCTCTGACTTATTCTACCCCTTTCTCCTACTCTTTCGCTAATTATTACTTAAACCTAACCTGAATCTAACTCATATTTCAATTTCTCCCTGTTGCCTCGCAGGGTTTCTGTGTCTAACAAGTGGATTAAAGGCTAGTGAGGGACTGAGACAAGCAAGGATCTTTATTGGGAGCAAACTAATTTAAGTTTGAGACATGAAAGAAATCAACCCTAATCTGTTCAGACAGATGATGATAGTGCAGGCCGGCCTGAGGTTTGCTGATCAAAGCAGGCAGCGATCAGTTGGGTCTGGTGGGAACAGAGAGCTTCCTTGCTAAAGCCTCAAAGGCCAGCTTCTCACCGCTGCCTCAGTCATCATGACAGTGCAACTGTGCTGAGTTGAAGTCAGAGGCCTCCAGCAGTCACAGTCAAGATGTCAGCTGAAATATCCTCACAACTAGCATTTCTTTAACTGAAAAAACTTAAGGCTGAACAGGAACTGACTGTGAGCTTGGATTGCTATGGTTTTAATTTTCTGGGAGACTGATGGAGCAAGTCAGTAATCAAAATTAACTTTATACATGGAATATTGTGACGCAATTCTGCCACGCAGATGTCTTTGAGCCGGAACCTGAGCCAGTCAAAGACCTGAATCAACACTGTGCTAAAGAGCCAATTCACTCTCAACACCAGCGCTTTATTAAGCCTCACGTCTGTGACAGCAGAATGCTAGAACGCTGACGGAAACCACTTGCTGGGGCGGCTTCTCGCAAGCTTTGTTTGGCTCTGTGTTCGCAAGCTGAGTGTCAGAGTTAGTGACTGGGTACTGACTAATCGTAATGACGTGAAATGCATCGACCACAAAATGTCATTGTTACCTTCAGGTGATAAATAAGCCAGCTGTGTTGGTTGTTATTCGAGAAAGCAGGGCTTTCGTGACGTACGTTGGCTGACGTTTACGTAGCATTTTTATTAACGTGAGTCAATACTTAGCAACTGGGTGCATCCTTCCTTGCTAGCATGTCATTTGTGGTAAGCAATTGTCCATGTTTGTCCAAAATCTTAGTCAAAAAGCAATAGCGCTATTTACAGGGAAATATTTGCACCCTTTAGATAGTGATAACATTTAAGACAAAGACAGGCAGGCAACCAAGGCAGCTCTGTATCATGTCAAAAACACATTCCAGGCTCAGTCTCACAATACCAGACATCAGAGATCTCCACCAACCCGGGCCTGGGTCACTAAGTCCTGGTTTTTCTGGCACTTGTTAGTTGCATGAATGTTGGTGAGAATGGCCGTTGCTCTAATGAATCAAGCAAACTGCGAGTCATGCTGCCTACAGAATCAAATACCAAAACTACTCACTCTTTAAGAGTCTGATGCCATCAGTCCACTCACAGACGTACACATCCAACAGAGAAATACTAAATTATGATTATATCACAGTTATATATCACAGTTATATATCACAGTTGGATGTAATATAAACAACAACCTCATAACTCGGAAACAGAGTCGGCTTGAAGCTCTTGAAACAGGCCCCTGAGCAGGGCTCTTTTTATTCCCTTGGGTTTTAAACTATTGAATTAAAAACAATAACAATGAAAATGATAAGAATTAAAAACAAGATAGTACTGTGTGAATAATAATGTGCAACCCACTGTTGGTTTTAGCCAGCATGTACTTGGCTGCCACTCCCTGATTCCCCTAAATGATTGCTGCACAGCTGCTTCAGTGTCGGACAGTCTCAACAACTCTTTGTTACTCCGCACCTGTGAGTTTCCAGAGCCGTGTGGGTTGCAACTGAACTGAATGAAAAGGCCTTTTATAAGAAAATGTCCCATGATGATGAATTTTCCTCATCACCAGCAAAAACACATCCGGAAAAGAAAAAAAAAAGAGTCACCGGTCAAAGTCATAAAGTAACCATCACAAGTATATGTTACAATGAGTCATCCTGCTGGAGACGTGGTCCACTTTTTATGTGTTAAAAAGTAAAACATGTAATAGATGACTTTTGTCATCTAATAAAAACATGTAAAATCTATAAATGCATTTGTTGTTATATAACCACATGTTGCCGCCCACAGACATGTGAAAGCAAGTTTTCCAACCATAGAGACAGGAAGAGAAAGAGACAAGAGCGGGTAACACACGCCCACACAACACAATACTGCTCAGACCTATACATCATACTGGCACATCAGGTTTCACTCTAATACTAATACTAGTACACAACAGGAAGACCGAGCAAATACACATTTACACAAACAAAAAGCTTTTAATTGAAAGGGCATGGAGACCAGAGTTATAGTTTAGAGACCCTTCTCATCAGTATGAATTCATACGTATTTGGTATCTTCAATGTCTTGATTCCCCATCCATCCAATTTCTATATCGCTTCTCCGGGGGTGAGAGGTGGGGGTTCACCCTGGACAGGGTGCCAGTCTGTCGCAGTTAGGGGCTCCGTATCCTGCTCAAACAGACTTCGACATGGTCACCGGGGGAAGTGAGGATTGAACCAGCGACCCTGCGGCTGCAAGACGGCCACTCTACTACTTTCGAGCGGTGCTGCCCCTTATGTATTATTTATTACTAATTAATGAGTTTCTTCCTCTGGCAGTAATGGAGCATCCTAACATAAAACATCTCGAAACTTATACATGATGTATCCCATGTAGGATAAATTTGCATTTTTTAGTACTATTGTACTGTGCTAATGATATTATTTGTCTAAGTATTTCATTGTCTCATCCATTGATTTATGCCTCTTATTACACTGTTCCTGTGGTAAGAACGACATTTCAGTGTGAAGAATCAATTGTACTGGGGTTACTTCATTGTAAGATAAGGCACTTAAATCAGTCAATCAAGAAAAAAATGAACACGATTAAGATAATTTTACTGTTGCTTTTTTGGTCATTTTTGACAGAATATGACGAGTGTTTGTATTTTGGAGTCTTAGGCAAATGTCACTTGAGACTAATAAACTGTCAAAACAAACAATTAACTGATAATGAAATAATCACTGTTTGCAGCGCTAGAAGATACCACAGACTCATCAATGGTATGAAATGATTTATTGTACGTACACTTTTATGTTTCCTGATTGGACGCCTTTTGGAATAGGGTTAAAATCATACGGATGAATGAAAGCATGTTTTACCTCAGTTTGAACTTTCAATTCAAGTTTACATGAATAAATCCCTTTCAAATTCTGCGCATCTAGATGGGAAACTATTTTGGCACCACTGCTGAGGGAACAGTGACAATTCTCAAAGTTTATTGTCTCCTGCAAGATAACAAAGTTCAAAAATCTTACTCCCTTTATGTCCTCATAGTACAAAAGAAAACACTTAGCTGTTATTTGACCTTTGTGTTATGCTGAGTGGTTTTAATTTTGTGCAATAGTTACTGGTGAGTCACAAAGCATCAGACATTAAATCCTATTTTGGGACGCAGAAGTACGGACAAATGGTCGACTACAATGCATCTCCATTTTTAAAAAATGAAGAGTAGAAGTAACAGAGGATGTAAGAGCGCACATTTTCTTTCCTCATTAGGTACGGTGATAACGTGTTAACAAAATTGCTTAAGCCTCATGTGCAATTGTTTTTTAATAGAAGCTTAAACAGTAAAACTCAGTAAAACACTAAAACCTGCTAAAAGAGAGGCAGGATTTTCTCTGACATTGAGTTAACCGTTGTAATTTAGTAAACATCCATCTATCCATCATCCATCCATCCATTTTCTTCCACTTATCCTGTTAAGGGTCATTGGGGGGTGGAGCCTATACCAGCATCTTTCAGGCAAGACGGCGGGTCACCAGTCCATCGCAGGGCCAACACATATAGATAAACAACATGCAGACTCCACACAGAAAGATCCCGTGCCGGAGCCGGGACTCGAACCCGTAACCTTCTTGCTGTGAGGCGACAGTGCTGACCACTGCACCACCGTGCCATTCAGCAAACTTTTTTTTTTGCTAATCTTGCTAGCCAAAATAGTATGTGAAAAACTTACTATACTAAAAAACAAAACAAAACAGACAATAAATGGTTGGTTGTATGTCAGGAAATGTTACACCGAAAACTAGCAATTTTTTCATTATTTTAACTTCTACTCAAGCAAAAGTTCAGCATTTGTTGAGCAAATCTTTTTTTGTTGTTGAACTTCTTTTTTTCTGAATTGTTAAACTAAATGTACTGCTTGTGATTCCGTCACTACCACATATTCGTAAGAGTGCTAAGGTATTAGTGGTTTGAAAAGAACCGCTAAAGAATGGTGGGTAGTAGAAAACAATTAATAAAAAAAAGGGAGATTCAGTGACTTCTTTTAAATATATGGTCAAATGAAAGAAATCAGCTTTAGAAACTAGTGATCGGCCTTTGTCTGACATTTGAAGACATTATTTCCATTGATGCCCATGACTCACCATTCAGTGAGAAAATGAAGCCTCTTGCTGTCATTACAGTCAAAACTTTATCTTTAATCTCACTGTGCCCCCAAAAAGTTGCTGAAGGCTGAAGAGGTTTTCAGGAAGATCCCGCAACCACACAAAGAAATATATGTATCAGTACCTAAGTGTAATATTTGATGGAGGCTTCTCGTATTTTTGGTCTAAGTCTAACTTTTTTTTTCTGTGTAAGGATTATATAATCATCCCTTAGGGTAGTAAATGCTGAAACAGCATTTACTATCAAATCAAAAGCCATTCATGACAACACATCTGATGGTGCTGATACTGGAATATCAATGAGGCCACGGTGAAAGTTCAATAAGGAAGATCCTCAATTTCACCCTCAGCTGGGAATTGCTGCTACATCCTGGTTGTCACATTCACGATCCCAGGCTGTCAACCCCCCCCCCCCCCCCCCCCCCCGTTTGTATCTGCCCTACCAGTGATGGTGAGAGAAACACTATTTTCAATGACAGAAGGAGAAGAGAACTGGTTTAATAATGAAAATGATAAGAATGAATCAGCTGCTAGAGCAGGTTGTCCTGACAGCAGGGTTTGGTAGCTAATTTGAGCTGTTGTCTCCCTGTACTGTCAGACAACTGGAGATTCTCCATTCGTTCCGCCTGCTCCCACAAACAGCTAAATTACTCACTGCGAAATATCTGTAGAGAAACATTTGGTCAGATTAAAGACACGGATATATTTAATTGTGATAATTAAAGTCTCAAGCTGTTTCTCAACTGTCCAGAATTGACAGAACCCACAAATTGGCCAGCCCACCCATGCGTGCACACACACACACACACACACACACACACACACACACACACTTGTGGGTATCACCTCCTACATCTGAGTGGGTCACATGCAGTGGGAAATCCCACTGCTGTGTGTCCTCTGACAGCACGAATCCTCACACTTCCTGTTTACAAGCCTGACAATATACACACACTTATATGAAGCGGGGTTAAAGTATACCCTTTATAATCCAGTAGAATTTAACCACTCTACAGATGACATCCTCCAAAATGGCCATCCACAGAGACAGAACACCAGTTCCTTGCTGTGTTTCACACCAACACACCCAGGATGCGAGATAGTGATCCTACACTGTGGTTTCAACATTTCTGACCTGTGTGCATGTGCATATGTGTGAGGGTGTACGTCTTGACTTGTATGCGGTTTCATCAGAGAAGCATTTTTACTTTCTCTCGTTTGAGAAGTTCCCATGGACTGAGGATGTGTATCTGTCCAGTAATATCCAATAAAATAATAACAAAAAAAATGTGTGGGTTTTTTTTTTTTTTCAGTTACCAAAGTGAGGCTGCAACCAATAAGTAATAGGTGTGTTTTAGAGAGCAATTTATCAGAAATGTTTCACTTTAGTTCATGACAACAAAGAACACTGCACCTTAGGTAATATGCTGCCCCCTAGAAGTTTGGGGTGTAATATACGAAGGGTTAGGGTTTAGGGTTAGCCCTAGTTTTTTCAGATGTCCTATAAATTGTACCTTCAGTTAAAAACCTGCATCATAAAACAACAGGGCCCCTTAGGTTTGCAGAAAGAAATGTCTGATGCAACATGATCCCTGGGTTAACACGGAATGATATTGCTCAAATTTGCAGTCTCTAGTCCAGGGGAGGAGGAGAGTGATTCATCAAGGAAATGACAGATGCTAAAATATGAGATGAGTTTTGGGTTAAGACAATTTTAGGTCCTACAACAACATCAGGGAGTGCACTAATAATGTAGAAGCTGTTTGTGACCTTGATATAACCTTAATCCAAAAGCTGAGCAAAAACTTGGGGGGGAAAAGCCAGCACTGAGAGTAAAATACTAAATACTCAAAACTGTTAATCTTCCAAATAAAACAGTTAGAGAAACATTTATCATATCCTCACTGAATATTCCAAGATATAAGGTAGAAAAAGCAAGCCTTTCTAGTCCCGCCTCAAAAAAAACGGAGAGGTTTTCACTGCATTACATCCCAAAATACCCGCAGAAGAGAAACGCCTGGGAGCAAGCTGTGCACTGTGTTTGATAGTGTAGCGAATGGTGGTGGTGGTGGGGGTTTCAAGGTTGGTCCTAAGCTGCTTTAGGAACTCTGGTTGTACTGGAACAGAAGTGTGTGTTTGTACTTAGGGACTATGTTTCTAAACTGAGCCAGCATTGTGCTACATGCGTGGAGGATGGGAGACACAAACTTCCGTCTTTTTAACAAAAGAGCTGATCATCTTTTTCCTGCGTTTTTTTTTTTCTTTTCTTTCCGACATTATTCCAGGCAGGCACCAGCTCTGCAGCACAGACAGAAACACACACTTTAATAATACACTTCACAGCTATAATTGGTTACCGAACATGACTGCATATTTTAGTTTATTTCTATTTATTTATTTATTTTAAACTGCTCTGCTAAACTTTGACAATGTTACTTAAGATTTTTATTCTATGGAACTTTGAAATGTATTTCCTGCAGGAGAAGCCCTGTGTGAATGGGATTTTAGTGGTCACACTGAAACCGCAAACCATACATGAACGCGATGACGTGGGCTCTGACAAGTTACAAGTAACACACCAGAAGAAAGTACTTTTTTTTTTTTTTTTTTTTTTTAGGGAACCAATGTTTTTCATGTTCCTTTAAAAGCAGCGTTTGCTTAAAAAATGTACTTCTACTCTTTAATCAAATATATTTTTAACCTGTTTTTTTCTTCTTCTTCTATCTCTCTTTCCACTCTCTTTCATATGTTTTTTTTTTGACAAACTCCCACGCACATGCGGCAAAAAACACGGCTCATTGTGGTTGATTCTTATGTTCAATGGTTGATTTATGTTTATTTGTTTGTCCTCTAACACAAATTCAGAAGTGTTGGTCTTTTTTTTTTTTTTACACGTCCTAAATAATATTTGGGTCGAAAGTATTTTTTTACGATTATTTTATAGAACTCATTGTACTTTGAATTGACAACAGACTTTCAGCACTCTAGGAGTGAAGGAATGTGACGTTTCACACTAAATACTCAATATCGAGTACATGCTACAACATGACGGGGCTTCACAAACGCACAGTGAGAGAATGTTTTTGCAACTCTTTCCTCTCCATTATGGATTTCACACTGATGACCGTTTGATGAGCTCTTGTTCTCTTTGTCTCTTCATCTTCAGCAGCGAGGCAAACTGGCACATTTATCATAATTAGCTGCGGCATGTACTGTTCTCTATCTTGCCTCCCGCAGATTTTGATATTCCTGGATGAAACTTGCTCGTTGAAATCGCTGCTGATGTCTCATCGTTTTTGATTATCAGATGTTGGAAAGTTTGAGATGTTGTCGGTGGGAGAGTGACATTGGCAAATAATGGCTCCGTGTAACTACCCTCCATATTCAAAAGGATGATCGGCTCATTAAAGAATCCTGATCAGTGGCCTTACTATTACAACAGGGATACATCGGCAGATATAAAAACGGAATCATGTTTTTGTTCCTCTGAATGGAAAAGTGAGGCTTCTCGCTCAGGTATTATCTTTCCTAAAAAAATGTTTTTTTTTTTGGACTGAGGTGAAATACACCTATAAATATGCTGTCAATGATGCTCATGACGTAAGTGTGATAACCTCTTCTGTGCCACCTACTCAGATGCTTCTTTAGTAAACCTTTAACCTACGAACAACACTAACGAAGAACAAAAACACACGTGACAGTCCGGTAAGTTGTTAGACAGAAGGCAAATGGTACATGAGCTTCAGGAAAACTATCTGTAAGAGAAATAAATGCGACAATAAGCAGGGAAATGAACTTGTTTCCTAAATCCAAGATGTAGATTTCAATTCTAAAAGGAGGATTTGCCCTGGCACAATAATAGCATTTAATTTCATATCAAACTACACCAATGAATACTACCTCACTTAACAATGAGGAGACTTGTTTGTTTGTTTTTCTTGTAGGATTGGAACAGTGCAAAAATGTTCAAACTATTAAGCTGCACTGTTTGTAAGTGCTAAACTTTCCCACCAATGTGTTGAAGTATAAGTAAAATCAGATCATGTATCCTGATTCAAAGTTTGAGTCTTCTTCACTGGCATCGCCGGGGAAACGGAAAGTAACTTTGTTCACAACTCATTTTGGTGTTGTTTGTCCCTCTTATTAATCCTACTTAGCTGGAGAAAAGACCGCTACACATCATTCAGTTGCCACACACACACACACACACACACACACACACACACACACACACACACACACGGAGGAAAATCTCAGTCATATTCCACTGCTTCAAGCTCTGGGGATTGACTACTTCCATTTTCTCTCAGATAATCAGGAAAACCAGCATCAGGTGCCTATTTTTGCTCACAACAATCACCAGTTAATAACTACTGCCCTTTCAGAGAACAAAGTTTGCCAGAATAAGAGTGATAATCAGTATTTGTAAAAAAACAACAACATTTTGGTGTAAAAACTACAGTGTTATTTTACTAAACATGTAATGAGTAGAAAGATACCAATTTGCTGTTGCCTCGGTAATAACGAACATCTTTTTCACAAACATAAAAGAATACATTGGTACATATCTCAGCTAGACACACATTTCACTCTTAAAATAATTGCATAATAATTAACTGGAACACTACACACACGTTGTTGTTGTCACCCTGTACAACATATTGAACCCACCCTCCAACACACCAACACACCAACACACACACACACACACACACACACACACACACACACACACACACTCTAATATGCTGTCAGAGAGACATTAAGGTTGTGCAGAACATAAACAGCACATATTTGTATGGCAGTCACGTACCAAAGCTCCAAAATGAGAGAGGCTCCATTGGAAAAACCTACGTTCAAAAACAAACAGTTTGGAAACTACACATGAGGTTCAGATACAGATAGGTAAGTTTTAAGAACTAACTAACCGTCTTTGTAATTTGTGGGACTAGCAGGAGCCAAAAAAGCAGCATCAGTGTGTCTTGGCGTGGATTCAGAGTTGTCTCTGGAACTCTACTGGAGGGATGAACACCATTTTTCCAAAATAGATTTCCTAAACTCCTCCTTGGCAAATCTCACCACAGGCTGAAGGACTTGGGAGAGAGCCATGACTGCTTTTTTAACGGTCACCGGGACATAAACCAACACGTGTATAATCATTCGTCTAATCTGATTTTAGAAAACAGACTTACATGTTTGTTGACTTTGCCTCAAAATAAGATTTAAAACACCTTCCTTTCGCTGTTGTACCTCTGCAAAGCATGCACGCGTTGAAACACCACAGCCACACCTTATTTATATTCCTTTCAAGCCATCTAGAAATACTGCACCATGGCTCTATGCCTCTACACTGTGTGCCTGTCACGGTGACCTTTGACCACCAAACCAGTCCATCCTTGCCTTGTCCCATTGGACATTTGAGCCAAATCTTTTAAAGACTCGCTAAAGGTGTTCCACAGACTTGGACGGATAATCTGAAACTTACTGCCTCCTGTTTGTCTACTGGCAACAGGAAAGGAAGCAAATGCCTGTTTATTCTATTTCTATTGATCCATATTTGTAAAAAATTATGCAAATGTTCACCAATATTGGTGTACAAATAGTAATATGCAACACTGACATCATACACTCTTGTACACATGAGGATTGACTCCACCGCACTGAAAAAAACAAAATCGAAATAACTTATTTTATTGATAGTCTTCAATTAATTAACAATTAACTGTTAAAGCACTTATAAAGCAAGATGCCAAACATTTTTTGATTCTTGCCTCTCAAATGGGATGAGTTGATGGTTTCACTGTATCTCTAAGGGAGCTTCCACGGGTTCTCAGACATTTTTTGCTGATATTTTAGAGGATAACCCCCAAAAAATTGATAGTTAACAGCTGAAAAACACTGTTAGTCTGTTCTGATTTTCCAACCCGCCTGCCTCTGTTCTGTGCAAGAATGAAAATGTGTATAATTGGATGACTAATAGGAAAGGACAGTCATTCTCTTACGATAAAGCGCTTCTTCTGTTAGGGCCGCTCGGTGTTAATGGATTCCCTAATGATCTAATCCTGAATGCATGAGTTCCCCTCCGTGAAAGGCTGAGCTGGTTTTCCTGTCAAGATCCTGCACTTTGCTTTGCATGCTGCTAGATTGGATATCTTATTACGTTACAACTGAACTGCACTTCAGTAGGACTTTCTAAAGGAAGAGCGTGTAGTTGTAGCTGACCACCCTGTGAATTTGCTGTAGGTTAGTTAATAGAAAAGAAAGTGCAGAAAGAGAACATAAAAGGTTCGCTACATTGTGGTTAAGTGGGCCGGAAAGCATGAGCACATAAATAACTTTCACTGAGAGGTTATACAGAACTGACAGCAGCAGCATCCACATCTAATCAAGTCTGTAATTAAATGTCTCATCAAATCTATTTTCCTCTCCAATCACTTGAGTCAGTCATCCAGCAGGATTACCGGAGCACAGTGGGAGGGAGAACAGAGGAAAGAGCCCATCCAAGATGGAGGAGCTTCCTGTCGTGTCTCAGTAAAGTCAGTGTGAGGGCATACGGTAGGAGCTGGAGGACGCGGGCTGCTGGAGACGCTCCAGTCGTCGTATTGGCAAAGGTACGAAGGGCACAGATGGTCCCATCATCACTGCACGCACACACACACACACACACACACACACACACACGGTCTCTGATAGAAGATGACACATAGACATGTTAACAAGTACAAGAAATATTAATGCAAAGCCCCACACAGAGAAATATGTGAATGAACACGCGCACAGACTCAGACACACACAAACACACACACACACACACACACACACACACACGGTCCACATCAAATTGGGCAGAAGATTAAAAACCACATCAAATCTACTTTGGTTGCTGATCCTTTCAACCCCGTAGTGCCCTCATTTACAAAAACCCAAATAAAAACAGCAACTGTGCTCACAGATTAGTTGTGTGTGTGTGTTTTTCTACCACTTTTTCTGGGTGTGCTCTTAGTGTGTGTGTTTTAGTTAGCACGAGAGAGGCTCTCAGTGACAGCAGAGATAAAAAGAAAAAGCCACAAACAGCGTGATGTCACTGGTAGCCTGCGCTCAGATGTCCTCTGTCCACCAGGCAGCTGCATGTTTTATGAACTTCAGCCAGTACAGAAAGAGAGAAGGAGAAAATAATTGGAGAGAGCACGGTTCCATGGGAAGGGTCTGAGAAATGATGGCGCGAGGAGAATGAATGTCAGGGTGGAAAAACATGTTACAAGTAGTTGCTATCATAGACGAGGCATGGAATCTGCTGATGTGCAAGTACATTACTTACTTGAAGAATATTTTCAAGAAATGTGCCTTGACACAGAGAGAAACACTGCCCACTGTCTTCACACAATTGTCTTTTTCTGGTTTACAGTGAGAGTCAGATATATCTCGACTGGTTTGACTTCAAGCAGATGCCCCTGGAGCTCATCAGATCACGGGTGCACTACTCCATATGGGCTCCTATCACAGCAGGAAGAAATAAACAGTGGCAGCATGCAAGCTGAAACAGAATCGAGGCTACATGCTAAGCTAACAGATACTGTACACAACACTACTCTGGACCATCCTTCTCGCACAAAGACAAATTCTTATTCACAAAATGGACTACGACTGAGCGTAACATCACATCAAAGCAAAGAGACTTGATGCATTCTGAGTATGACTGAGACAACCGCAGTGGAACGGGTAGCCAGCCGCCGATGTCTGATGTCAGCAATTTTAGCCGATACCAAATATTTAACGTGTCTAGGTAGACTTGGACCATTTCCTGAGAGAAAAACTAAATAAAGACTGAACACAACTACAGCTCAACTCAGTCATCAGCTGATATGAGCTTAGTACGGGTACATCAGCAGTGATATAGCTGACATGATATTGCAGTATTTATGTGCCACAGATGTTTTGAGGTGGAACCGCTCAGTTTAACCACTATAAATTTAAGTCACACATTCAAAATTGGAACCGATTATTTCAGATTTGGTTTGTGTAAAAAAGACTGACCAAAATATATTCAAATAAACATTTTTAAACCAAAAAAATATTCACATCTCTTTGCCAACAAATCCCTGTATAAGATGGTTCCTCCCCCGAGTGGAGATTGACACTTGCGTCGAGTTCAACATCAGACAAGTTCCTTCAATATTTCTGTTCTACGATTGAATTATCTTTCAGACTTTTGTATGTTCAGTTCACTTCCCCAGTTTTGTTTGTGATGTGAATGAATAGCTAATTTAAGCCAACAATGCTAGCTGCCAACCAGTTCCAGTGATATATGAGTACAAACAAAGACAGTGAATGTTTGACAGGGAGTGAGTGTTTGGAGTCTGTCAGTTATTTACCTAAAGGAGGTAACCGCTTACATAAGACCTCAGTTTTGAGTGTCATGACCATTTTATCAAGTTAGCCAAATAAGGAAGAAACAGGCCCCTGTTTGTGCAGCAGGTAAATAATAAACTTGGTTGGTTGAAAATGTCTCACATTTGAAAAGTGTCATTATCAAAAGGGGGGGGGGGGGGGGGGTTGTGGCATGGCTCAGAGGTAGAGTGGCCGTCTAGCAACCGAAGGTTTGCTGGTTCAATCCTCACCTCCCCCGGTGACCATGTCTAAATATCCTTGAGTAAGATACTGAGCCCCTAATTGCTCCTGATGGCCCTGCGATGAACTGGCGACCTCTCCAGTGTGAACCCCACCTCTCGCCCAGTGTCAGCTGGGATAGGCTCCAGTCCCCACCCCCTTGACCCTCAACGGATAAGTGGTATAGAAAACGCATGGATGGAATAATGAAAGAAGTGTCACAGGAAGGCAAACAGTATCGATTTCTGCAATTAAAGGGCCACCTGAGAGGCTGGTATCAAGACATGTTGGTCTGTTTACTTTCACATGTGCTTCTGAAAACATTTATATAGGCTAAATAAGATTTATTGGAAACAAGATATTTACACGAATGAAGTTGTAGTTCATGCGTGGTTTGAAACACACACATGACTCTTGACACTGTTTTTTTAATAGTATTTTGAAATGTAAGGGGCTTTACGGGAGCAAGACTCAGGATGCTTTCACGTTTCCTGTTCAGCTCAGCAGAAAGGAACCCGGAGGCGTGGACGTGAACACAGTCATCTCGACGTGAGCAAAGCCACTGGACTGAGCAATGCTTTTGGGGGGGGGGGGTTTGCAGCAGTACAGCATCCAAATCATGTGAACTTGCATAGAAGAAACTCACCAACTGATTTGGACCAGAAAAAATAAACTCCCCCTAAAGCTCTGATTGGACAGGAGCAGTAATAACAAAGAGAACTAACATAAGTGGGTTGCACGGTGGTGCAGTGGTCAGCACTGTCGCCTCACAGCAAGAAGGTTCCGGGTTCGAGTCCCGGCTCGGGCGCGGGATCTTTCTGTGTGGAGTCTCCATGTTCTCCCTGTTCCTGTGTGGGTTCTCTCTGGTACTCCAGCTTCCTCCCACAGTCCAAAGACATCAAGAGGGGACGAGGCTGATTGATTCTCTAAATTGACCGTAGGTGTGACTGTGAGTGTGAATGGTTGTCTGTCTCTATGTGTTGGCCCTGTGATGGACTGGTGACCTGTCCAGGGTGAACCCCGCCTCTCGCCAGTAGATGCTGGGATAGGCTCCAGCCCCCCCGCAATCCTTAATGTGTAGGAATAAGCGGAAGATGACGATGGATGACTAACATAAGTGGACGCCACACAGAGCCTTATTTCTCCTGGAGGATAATTTGAGTAAATTACAGATTTTCTTATCTCATGTGAATATGCCTCACGAACTGTGAGCGTTGAGGGGTTATCTTAAATCACATTAGATCACCAGGTAACACTAAACCCGTGCTCCTTGTCCTGGAGTATCGCATTTAGATTTTAAAGAAACCAAGAAGTTCTGACTCGGCACTGGGAATTTTTCAAATAGATTGCACACATTCATTGCATAAATTTTATACTCTCTGTGAACTGGTCTGTGGAGAATCAAATTATAATTTTTACAGCTTTCTCCTCTTGCTATGATTGGATCTCTAGCTCCTTATTGCAATATGTAGTTCCTACAAACATTTCTTGCTCAAACTTAATAATTCAGTTAGTCATATCAAGAAAAAATGTAACCATAACATTCAAAATATCTTTTTTTTTTTTTTAATATGAGAGAATATTAAACTCCACTGCAGTTGTGTAACTTCAGCGTGTGCTTGTCTTATCTGAATGAAGTTGGGTCTTAAGAGCTTTATCTTAGATAATTTGTGATGCATCACTGAAGAACAAGATGTACAGATCACTGCGCCACAAAGATGACATTGTAATTCTTACGTCCCTCGTTTGTATGTACATTTAACAGTCTTTCTTTCCCCCACAGGTTCAATGAGGAACAGTGGAGTTTTGTTTGTACATCTCTATTGTACACAGCAAACTGAGCTTCTCAGGAATCAATGTTTTTAAGAATAACAATGTACTGTACATTGGGAATAGGAGAGGAAGTTCCTCGCAGTGACAATCAGCAGTGATTCAGCATCTCCCCCATTAGCTTCACACACCTTTATAATATTTTCAGCTCCCTGTTGTGCTGCCTGCTGCTGATTTTAAAGTCTTCACTGACTCTTGCAGCTCTCATAGTTTTGTCTCCAGCTGCGGCAGGCATGCATTTTCAGTGGAAAACAGTCCAGTTTCGACAAAAGACAGTTGCAGGGGAAGTTGCAGCGGTGTGAACTAGCCCGTGTCAGAACTGCTGAAGTTGGGTGGGGCATCAACTGCACCTCAGTCAAATCCATCCATCCATCGTCGTCTTCCGCTTATTCCTTTCTATTAAGGGTCGCGGGGGGGCTGGAGCCTATCCCAGCATCTACGGGCGAGAGGCGGGGTTCACCCTGGACAGGTCACCAGTCCATCACAGGGCCAACATACAGAGACGAACAACCATTCACACTCACAGTCACACCTACGGTCAATTTAGAGTATCAATCAGCCTCGTCCCCTCTTGATGTCTTTGGACTGTGGGAAGAAGCTGGAGTACCAGAGAGAACCCACGCAGGAACAGGGAGAACATGCAGACTCCACACAGAGAGATCCCGCGCCCAAGCCGGGACTCGAACCCAGAACCTTCTTGCTGTGAGGCCACAGTGCTGACCACTGCACCACCGTGCGGCCCCCTCAGTCAAATCACCAATGGGAAATGCTACTCTGTTTATTCCACTTGCAGTGGTGTAGACTGAGCAGGTTTCCGAATGCTGCAGACTGGCACAAGACGAAACTTGCAAGTAGGTGCAAGTTTGGACTCAGGTCTGCCCAAATCATTGGTCTAAATTGGCCAATGTGAGCCATGGCCTGAAGTACAGTTAATATTGAGGTCAAGACTCAAAATCAATACAACTGGATGTGGAAACGACTTTTTCTAACAAGTTCTACCTAAAAATCTAAGAGGAGATGATGGTCAAATCTGGTTTCTGCTGCCCCCAAAACATGACCAAAAACATGAATGTGAAATTGACATCAATGCTATTTTGTACAAATTTGATATCAATATTAAATTAAAATGGTTGTGAATTCTTTCGGCCGTGAAATTCATGCTGTAAATGGCTGATGTCAATGACTGCTCAGGCACTGGGGGCTCTGGTACTGGGGGACTCAGTACTCAGGACTCTTGAATGGTGTCTCAATCAAGACAATCTTAAATCATGAATTGAAATGTTCTTACCAGCTATGGGACAGAGTATAAATCAAATCCAAATGAAAACGATTTACATTACACCCCAAGTTGTCCGACGTCTGACAGCAGCATCAGCAGCATCAGCGGCATCAGCAGCAGACTCTGTCGGCTGCTTCTGCTTCCTCGCTAGCTTTAGTTTCTTCTGATAAAGTCTGTTATTCACCAGTGGAGCCAGATTCAGATTAGCAGTTACTTTTGTACCAACCTCCAGACAACTGGGGTCAACATGGGACCATGTTTTTGTTTAAAGACCAATGAAGACTCATTAGGAAGTGGTTATTGTACTTAAGAAACTACTGCCATTAAAGCGCTTATCTAAATAGGGAGAAAAAGTGGGGGTTGCTGGAGGAGCGTCTGCACAGGACAGCTGTCCCTCCCAGCAGCCTCCAGGCCTAAATGAAGCCTACTGCTGGCGGAGCAACTGGAGCCGGACATCTGTCCTAGGAGCTGCGTACTGAAGACTACCGCCCTATCAAATCTATATACTTTTTATTTTCTCAAGATTTAGTTTTCTTCACCATCATCTCTTTCCATTTACATGTTTCATTCTCTCAACATAAATAAATATATAAATCAATATAATACTGCATCATTCTGTCCATGTTTTGTTTTAAATCTTGAATTCTGCTGTATCTTTGGAAGTTACACACACACAGGCTGAAAAGACAGCGCTTAAATGTGTGTGTGTTTTCATGCTGCGGACTGAAAAACAAAAAACAATAACCCAAAACAACAAAACTTGAAATGACACAATATTCCACATTTTACAATTGATTTTGTTTTCTTCATCAAATTCTGTGACACCATGTTTTTGTTTTGTGTCATCAAAGAATGTCATCGATAGCGTCCAGCGCTTGGATCTCTCTGGCCAGTTGATTTCCTTCCTTCCTCATTCTGCTGGCTGCTCATGTAAATGTCAGTGATGCCACATTTATGACAAATATATTTGAGATTATTTCCCTTGACAGCCACCTAAAAATATTTGTGTATCAAGAACCGTTCAAAGACAGATTCAAATTCAATGACGGATCCGTTCACAATTTCTAGAAAAGTACTACGTGTTTTTGAAAGATTGCACATGCATGCGTCAACTATTACATCATACATGAACGATATTTCCAAATCTTTTCTACCCTTACTGCTTCTGCTAAATCTAATATCAAATGGCTGTGGAGTAATTTCAGGAGAGGACCAAGCGGGACCACGTTGGTCATTACACACCTAACGACAACAACCAAAAAAAAAACTAAAAAAATCATACAATTTGCCAGATAAAGGTACCTCTGGATAAGCTCGTATGAGCAAGAACTCTTCAAGATGATGTCCGTCCTTTCGAAATGTATCAAACTTACTTGCAGGTCATCTGTAAAGCAAACCTGCCAGCTTTAGTACCTTGAATTCCACGCAGTAAGATATTTGAGTGAAGACAATGGCCTCATAATCTGATAGCGCTGTCTGTTTCCCTGCTTCCGGACAGAGCTTCAAATGAAGCCTGATACGATCGGCAAGCTGTAGTGGAAGTGCAGCAGCTATATCCAGACAGTTGTGCACCTCTCCTATTTCAGGAAGGAGACTAATGACATTTCTGTGACCTTGTTAAAGTCTCTCTGTTGACCAAGATATAGAATAATGGCTCATCAAATTAAATCATAGGTAGAGAGCTTTGATTTTGAAAACATCCTCAAATGGTCCCAAAGAGACGAGACCACTTTGTGAGGGCAGAGTAGAAGCAAACCTCCTCAATAAGCTCATTTAATCTGCATTTCAAAGATACTGGACTAAAAAAACAAGGGAATGACTCAATAATTCATGAGTTAGCAACTCCCCAGCACTTCAGATTTAGTCCCGTTGCTGGAATACACTACAGCTCTGGCAAATGTAGCAGAAGTGGAAGACTACTACATTGAGCATGAGAACATTTTCCTTTCCTCCCTCAGACCAGCTCATGTGCAAAGCTTGAGCTCAGCTATAAAAAAAAAAGAAAAGAAAAGAAAAGAAAAATCCTAGGCCTACAGATGTTGCGAAATTAGATGGAAATACAAAATCAGCATTGGGTTAGCACACCATAAATTCAAATATCTTGAGTGTTGATTTGTCACAGAGTTAACAGCTCATTGCAGCTCTCAGTATGGCAGCAACATGAGTACAGAGGATGTGGGCGTCCGAGTGAGAAATCTTACTTCATGGACTGCTGACAGCATCTGCGTGTTAAGAGCTAAAACCGACTGAAAATAAGAGAACCGTGAAGTTTTCCTGTATGTCTCTAAAACTTTAATTGATACATACAGCGCTGGGACACACGCTTTAAAAGTGCTACAGGCCATGTTCTTTGAAGTCCTACTTTTGGTTATTGTCTACTCCAGTGAGGGTACAAGAGAAGATGACACAGTTTCCAGCAAACTAAACTAACTTTAATTATTAAGATCAAACATACCATCTCAAGGTACGCATCCCATCACATGAATAAGGAAGCTGCGGCTACAATAAAAGCAGGACGGGGATACTGAGGGGGAAGCAACAAAAAGCCTGAAATGCTTGTTCTATTTCCCTACGGTGAATATCGTTCTCATCCCTCTTGAACAGGAAATACTCACTTTGAGAGTGGGGAAAAAGTAAAAAAAGGCGTGTAAAATAAATACATCTCAAATACAAAGAGATACTTCTAACACTTTTGAATGGTCTAATGCTTAAAGCTGCAAAATTGCTAGAATAAAACTTCGGATTGTTGTAAGGTAAAAGGAAAAAAAAAAGTCAGATTAGCCCTGAAAAAATGTCGCTTGTGTCACCTGACTCATGTGGTTGGTGTAGTTTCTGCAGTTGATTACTGACTGAAACGACCGTTGCTACAGTCACGTTACATGTTGTTGACGAACACGGTGTATTCCAGGCCGAAAAACAATTCTGATATGAAGACGAAGGGGGAAAGACAAAAGGGGAAAAGGGTTCTACTGCTGTAGGGCGAATATGCATTCGTCAATACAGTAGAAACACCTACAATCGCACACAAGTATAGACAGCAAATGTAGCTGTAATGGACATGCAGGAGTCAAATCTGAGTATCCCGGATTAAAGCCTTCAACTAAGCATTCACCTACTGCTAACTACTGATTTGCCTCTTTGTCTTTTTCATTATTTATTCCTCATCACTTGACCTGAAGGTTTTCAAATTTTTTTTTTTTTTTTGTCAGGTTTGGGTTGAAGGTTTTCGAGAAAAATCTGTCCCCTGCGCACACATTGGTTCGTGGCGAAGGTAAAGGGTCAAAATTATCACCAGCAAAATGTGGGCATCAGGGCATTTTATTTCAATGATTTGCCGTTTTTAAACATTTCAAATTCTGTTGTCATGTAGGAAATCATACTGCGAAGTCCCACTGTGTGTACTTCAACCCGACTGGAAGGAAACAATGAAAGCAAACTTTAGTTCCACCCACTCTTTTTCTGATAAGCCCCGCAAGTCAGAATTCACGCAGCTGCGTATAAACAGGGTTATTGATGTGATATTCATTTTCCATGCCACGCAAACTCTTTGAAATATTGTCATTTTCTGAACGAGGTCAAAAGGGCAGGAATAGTGGTAGAACCTTGAGTGCGTTTAAATGTAGACACTGACGTCAACTGCTTCTCCACTCAATCCTACAGCTCCATGAATCTTCGCGTCCACAACAAAAATTGACCACAGACTTCGTCGATGCTTGTGTCCGGCTCTGAGTCTTCAGGGCAGCAGCTAGAATGTCATGTATAATTGATCATCACATTAGGATTTAGCTGACATGCACAAGGCCGTCATGTATAAAATCTGATGCACCTTGTGACTTCCCGGAAGCCTTTTCTCTCTGGAGAGAACAATAACGTGTACAATTGATTCTATTTTTCCTGGTGAATTAACCTCGAGTAACTTAACCATGGTCCTTTCCTCTTCCTAGGAAGAGGAGCATGTCTACTAACAGGAGAACATCAGTACGCTATTCTCAGAGTTATCTGGAGCCTGGTGTTATTTATTCATATCAGACTTTTACACTTTCATGTAGAATAAACTCATTTAGTACATTTACTGGGCTGTTGCCTCACAAATTCCATTCTTGCTTTTCACTTCTTTTTAAATTAGATTTTAAGTGTATTTCTTTTTTTGAGGGGGGGGGGTTGATACCTGAAAAATTGGACCTGGTCCAATCCTGTCGGTTTCCTCTTCATCTGACGCAATGAAATAAATGGATGATCAGCTTTACTAACAGTTTTCACAAATTTATACTGGAGGTACAATTTCAAACTATTAACTTGTTAGTGTAAATCGCCCATATGAATCGAAGTTAAACTATTGTAATGATGTGCAGGGTGCTAGCTGTATCCAACCTGAAGGGACCTGAAGGGTTAAAATGACTGTTGATGCTTGTAGTTTCACAGTTAAATACAGATTTTAGGTGAGAACTTAGAAACTGTGCCTGTGAAAGCAGGCCTCTCACGTCAAAGTCTGCTCATTCACGTCTGCGTGATGAAACTCAAACATCCACCTGGAGGGGCAACATGAGAAACAAGATTTGGATTGGATGTGGATTTTAACTCATGATAAATACCAATATTTTCCACAATGCGAGCCCTGAATCTGCATGTCATATATCTGCAGTAACTATGTTGTCAATCATTTCCTCTGGTATTGATATCACTGATGCCAACATATCAACTGCCTCCACACACGAGCCAGAACAACTGCCTGATTCAAGTCAATATTTCGACACAGAGAAAATCCTTTTTACAGCAGCATCAGGACACCTGAGGTCAGTCAGGAAATGTAGTGCCTCGACCTCTTTAGACAGACTGTGAGAGGAAATTAATAAGTGGCTGCGGCAAGGCCGAGCAGTCATGCGCTGGTATAAAAGAGGTTGTGGCTTCCCTGAGGGAGCGTGTTGTAGGCCAGCGCCGGCCTGCCTGGGGGCCTATTATTGTAGTCTGCTCCATCCATTCAGCAAACCAGAGCATACTTTCACAAATAACCACCCAAACACACCCCCCTCCCTCCCTCCCTCTCACACACACACACACACACACACACACACACACACACACACCTCCTTGTGTCCCACTAGTCTGGGTGCAAAAGGGTGCAAAGACTCCCAGCATGAAAACATGATTTGACTTTACATCATCTGGACAGAAACCCCCGCTACTACCAACACATTGATATATGACACAATGGAGTTTTAACCATTTAAGCTATGGTTTTCCAAACACCACTGAACAATAAGTGATATATCTTAAAAATGATTCATAATAGCTTCCTTTTCATGGTAAACATTGACTATTATATCTAATATCCTTTGATACCTCTTGGAATTTTATAACCATTTATGGGGTATTTATCACCATAATAAGGGTAATGATATAGTATTAAAAGGTAAAAGTTCTTATTTTGCGGGCAGAATATGTCACTTTTTTTAAGCTGATTAGTAGTTACTCTCTCTAAATTTGTGCTACTCAGCTTTTAAGCCTCATTAATCAGTATTGATAATATCAACAGTGGATCAATGGACTGAGTTCTCCGAAAGGCGATCTTTTTAGTCAACCGTTTCATAAAAAAATGGATTTAAACTCCAGCTCGTCTCTGTGAAAAGCTTCAGTTTACTGTATTTAGTATTTTGTTTCCCCAAAAATCTCCTGTCCACAATGTTTTTTTTCCCAAGATGCAGCAGGAAGCTGTATGACTCACTGCACACAGGACACTTCCTGCCCAATGCCCAACAGCAGACAAAGTTAGCAACTAACTAGCTGACAGAGCGAATGAATTTGGACTTCAATTTACCTGGTGCCAAATAAAAGACTCCCAATGAATACCAGAGGTGTTATAAAAGGAAACCACTCAATTGTTTCTCACGCCAATAAAGAAAATTTGATTTATTTTGCTTTAGAGAACAATGCTAACTTTTTGGCAAATGTGCTTACAGTCCTACCTCTTCTCTTCTCCTCCTCTCCGCAGTGCATTACGGAGCTTCAGACCACAAATGGGTGACTGACTGCTAGTTAGCTTAGGTGCAATGAACGCAAGCAGTGGCGTAGCAGAGTAAGCTTTCTCAAAAGTCATCAGAAATACTTTTCACCAAAATAGCTTTTGCCTGCGTTAATCGAGCAAGAGTTGCACTTCACGTTCGCCATGGAAGAAAGTCAAGAAGATGAGATGTTGTTATTCTAGTGACAGATACACACCCTGAACTACTTTTCTGGCCAGGTCCACTTGAGGCAACACCTCACAAGCCTGATCATGATTTCAGTCAGCAAATAAACCAAAACCTCTTATATCAGTGGATGACTACTGGTCCTAGGGAGGCTTCTCTCCCGCCCCGCTGCTAGCGTTCATCGCAGCCATGCTGTCTAGTGGCTTGTCAACCAGTGAGTGTCAGGAGCTCAATAAAGCGAAGGATATCTATCTGCTGGCCTTGCTCTAAAAAATGATGGACAATAAGCACAATTCCCAAAAAGCTGGCGTGTTCCTTTAAAAACAGCCTCCGTATGTCCTTTAAGGTTTATGCCCACTTTTTATGTTACGCTGTTCCACTCATGTTGCACACCATCACTCTCCCAGTGTCCATTTAATCAATGACCACCAATCGATGCCAGGGGTGTATACTGATTTGCTGGTGTAGCTCAGACTGTAATTCTTTTTTTCTTTTTTTAAATTAATGCTATTAATCCCTGTAAGTTCAGGGCAACAAATATGTTTAATGTTAATCCTATAATTGGACAAAATAATACATCCTAGTGTATCTGTGGCAGTATAATGTGTGTACATGAGTGCACCGTATACAGTAGTGTTGAGTTTACAGTGACAGTCTGTGACTGAGGTCAAAGACAGTCCTTCCATTCAACAGCTGGACACACACACACACACACACACACACACACACACACACACACACACAATTCCCCCGTTCGGAACGATGCGTATGACAACTCAAGACAACTTTGCCATAATATTACATAAGTTGCTATATGGGCCAATTTAAAAAGAAACAGAACAAATAAAAGAAGACAAAAGTTTAGAAGCATTAACACGTTTCTTTCCACTGATGTAAATACAAATAAACGCTTTTCAGACACGATGTTAATGTGACATTTGAGAGCTGAGTGGTTCGTCTCATTCTTCCCAATTTATGTTGTCTCACTTTACCGTCCAGTTAACTCGCAATCGACTCCACTCGAGTCTCTTTAACGCATCTGATTACTTTCCTTCACTCCTTCCTGCTGTTCAGTAGTATGTAGGAAACGTATCCGCTAGCTGCGCACGCTGAAAAGCGATGCGGGGAAACGGCGAGGGATGCTGCGTGTGACCGGTCCACTAACTCCCATAGAGCCTCCAGAGAGCTCACACAGCGGCCATGGCCCCGCAAGGGCTGACCCCTCACATGAACCCAGCACTCCACGCACACACGGCGTTTCGGACGGTGTACTTACGCCCTCGGTGTAGGGAAGCCCATGGATAATAGTACGTCCAGGTTGGACACACATTTGACAGAACCCAAGCGGTTCTGTCGGAGCCTCCGAGGGAGAATCTTACTGTAGAGGTCCTCTTTGGCAGCCATGGTCCACCGGGTCAACCAGACCAACTGAAGCCCGACGCAGTCCTCCAGCAGTCCTCCTGCTGGGTCCGCATGAGTGGAAGGGGGGGACTGCAACAGCACGAAACAGAGCCGCGAGCAGCGCTGTACGGTCAGGCAGAGCCCCGCTACTCCGCCCACTGGAGGAAGCAGCAAATTAGATGTGCTGACTGGAAAGAGCTCTCAGTGGGACGGCAGAGTAGAAATGCTGCTTTTACTGGCTTCGTGGCTTTTTCTTGTCATCTATGAAAGTAATTAAAGTAAATGTTAAATTATGACACAAAATGCCTAAATCGGTCAAATTTGTCTTTAATTGTGTACAAAAATTGCATTTAGTATACAGATATAAAAACGATTATGGCTTTAATTCATGTGATGCAGAATTAAAATCAATCTTAAACGTTGTTTTTGATACTGCTGGTTCTTCTACCAAGCTGACCCTATTGCAGATCAGATTATGAAAAAAGTATTAGGGATAATACATATTTAAGAAGCATATTTCAGCCCCAAAACATAGACAGTGTTTTATGGTATAATTGTCTAAAATTATTTTTTATTATTAGTTTTACACATTTAAAAAAAAAAAAAAAATCCATTCATTACATCAGGTCAACAAAGTCAAATGGCAGGCTGAATTTGGCCAGCACTGTTCTCAAGACTCTGTAGTGATAGCATGACGAAATATGTGAAACTGCCCCAAAAATTATTTTGGTTTTCCTCTTGTACATCATTACACAAGCTTTCGTCAAAGATTTTAACTCTGGAGGGCTTTCAAATAACCCTAAGTGCATGATATTCATGTATATAATGATACATGTTATGAATTCACAGTATAGATGTTGTGCTATATTGGCCTGGAGTGACCTGGCTAGGCCGTGGGGAGAGGTGAGGTTAGGGTTGGCTGCTGACACTGCAGGCAGATGGGTTGTATGGTGTGATGACACAGAAGACGCAGCCCGCCTCCTGAAAAGCTTTCCTCATCTCCACCTGGTGGACACAAGACATATTGCATGTTGCTACACTGTCACGGCAGCTGTGAGACCATGGTTTTCCTTATTTGCAGTTGATGTAACTGTCACTGGACACTTGAAGAAGTCTCATTGCTTAGACGTCAATCAAAAAGATGTTGGTCTTTGATGGAGATTGAACATGTTCTATAATTTGTCTTTTACCATTCATTTCTGTGTGCATTTCTATTATATTACAATGGTTTCATTTCTGTGTTGCTCAGTGAATATGATCATTTAAGAAAAATGCATACAATTTCTTGACCATGACTCACAATACATTTTTAACTACTCTTTTTTTGGCCAATAGAGCCGTCTTCCAATATCCCAAGAATTTCCAAAGTGAAGTTGACACATCAACTCTCCATACTCGGAGCGAGTCTAACAGGTCATGTAAAGACAATAATTAAAATTATGATAACTTATCAAACTTTGAGTGCCTGTTAAGACACTCAAAAGACTTAAGAGCACATCATCTCTATTACCTACAAAACCATGGAAGAAGATAAGACTGACATTAATACTTATTATTATCTACTTTTATAGGATTGGAGAGGTACGGAAGGGCCAGGTTTACCGTGAGCAGCTCCCAGCTCTATGTGGCCAGTCTTACCAGTTTATCCTGATCCAGACAGAGACCCACCACAGCGCCCCCACTGCCTGGTAGCTTCACTGCTGAGCCAAACTGAGGGAAGCGGCAGAAACATTATGAGAGGGTTTACAGAAGAGCGGGTAAAGAGATGGAAAAGGAGCAACCTGCCCGGATGGAGCACCCACCGTCTTTGCCAGCTGCACCATCTTGAGGTTGCCGGGACCCAGGCAGTCGTCAGAGTACACAGACCTGTGGGGAAGACCGGTCAATGTTCCGTGAACTCCAAACTCCTTTCTTGTAAAAGTAATTCTGCAGATCCAACCATCATATCTGCGGTATGTACGGGTATTCATCAAAAATAAAGAAAAAAAACGCAATGGCTAATAATCAAACTGCATTTTTTACCTCCTCAGCTCAAAGTTCTGGTCCATCAGTTGTGCCAGACCGTTCCAGTCTCTGCTCTGCAAAGCTGTCCTGAGAGCAAGACATTTCAAACTCAATTACTCTTGCTCCTTACTGCTGCAGTGAAACAAAGGTCACCTCAAATGTCACGTAAGAGCACTTATTCAGGTGGGTTTTAAACAGATACAGCACATGTAGAAGTCCTTTCAAACTCCTTTACATGATATTTCAGAAGGCCTGCAGCACAAAGCTGAAAATAATTGATCTGTTCATCTCGGAATTCATTATATCTGGCCTTTACTTTTCTATCCATGATATTGCAAGAAGGACTGAACTCAGGAAAGAGAAGGAACTAGTTCAACCTACCTTGCCTGATCAGTGAGCTCAGCGAAAGTTCTCATGGCCTCGATGACGAGAGGCTCTTCTGTGGAAAGAGAGAGAAGCGTTAAAGTACTGTGTCCTTTTCAAGATGCTTTCCAGAGCAGAAAGGTTTAAATAGCAAATTCTCACGACCATAAGTTCTCAGAAATGTCCGTTTACACATGAAAAACCATCCATTTGCCACAAAATTAATGACAAACTATCATACACAAATTGTATTAGGATTAAAAAAAACGTGTACATAACGGCGGTGTACCACTGAGCCACCGCTGCCGAACGTTGCTGTGGATGCGTCCAGAGTCACTGGGGTCACTCAAGTAGGCCAGCCAGAATGGAGGAAGGCCACTCATGTCCATAGAAATGTAGTTCCCTGAGAACGGACAACACATGCTTTTACAAAAGATTGGCGTCATTGGTTTAGTCCTTAAGAGATCTACGGCGACATCAGTACCATAACCCCGCTCCTCCATGAGCTTCTTGCTAAAATCCATGTAGACCAAACCTTCGTAGACCTGCAAAGCAAAAGAAGTGGCCAATTTGTGGGACCGCATCGGAGTGACAAGGCATTAAAGGACGTTTCGGGGGGGAGTGCAGGTTGTCCATCATTTTTTGTACCAGAAATGCAGACAGATACCCTTCTTTCCTCTCTGTGTGTATTATGGAGCTCTGGACCCCCACCAGGGTTGCCTTAGCTGCAATAAACACTACCAGTGGGGTGTGAAGAAAGCCGTCTCAGTATGCTCCAGCACCCCACAGTAGCTGGTACAGTAGCTTTCCTTGCAGCTAAGCTCACCAGCAGTCAGCCGTCCAGTGGGGGTCTGGAGCTTCATAATGCATGTGGAGAGGAGAGGTTATCAAACCTCTTGACTTATTTTGATGGGCATGAACAGTATTTCTTAAAACAGCTGACATGCTCCTTTAACATTGGTTCCACTGTGATACCGACCTGCACGACCCGGTCCTGCAGGCCCGCAGTGATGAACAGTTCATCAGTTTCCACATTGAGAATGAAGTTCGCTCGGACTGGCTTCGGAAGATCCTGAAGCAAACAAACAATTAAAATATATTAAAAAAATGTTGTGAGATTATGAGATTGGTTCTGTTGTTTTTATTTATTGTGCAAAACGTTGGAGATGACATCCAAATCTGGATCCAATTGTTTGTCTGTTTGACGACTTTCCCAAAGACGCCTTTTGGTTATTCACTTTGTTTATTTTTCCCTGTTTAAAACTGTGTGGTTATGTATTTTTTTTTTATGGCAGGAGTACGTTTGCACCGCTGTCACTCTGTTACTTAAGCAAAACTGAAATTAACGCCGCTTTCTCACGACTGAAGAGTTTTTCAACAACAGGTGGACGATGGATGCCACAGTGAGACAGAGCAGGTTGCTGTTATCCTTACATCGTCTGTGATGTTGTAATATTTCATGAGACACTTGAGGGTCGCTGAGACGATGGCGCTGCACAGGACAAGAATGAAAGAAATCATTTGATCCATCTGAAGTTCCACAATCCTCACGTTGTCCTGGGTCGCATGGGTGAATGGGTTAAATGAAAAATCGTGTAAACACCGATACCTGCTTCCAGCGAGGCCCTGCGGGAAGGAGAGACGGGACGTTAGTTTGATGTCATGCTTTCGCACTTGACACTTGGTGTTGTGAATTGCTGAGCGCCAGTGTTCGAGCAGATTCTCACCACTTGGCGAGGAATGTTGGTGTCGTACTTCAGCGTGAAGTTCTGCTTTGTCAGAGCAATGCTACAGAGACCAAAATGCAGGAGTTGAAGGTACATCAGCAGAGAGGGTGAGGCAATTTACAAGAAGCATCAACTGTCGAGTAGCTGTGCATTATGTCTGCTGACCTAATAGTCAAAATTGAACACAAATTCCTCTCTAGCTTCAGGATTTAACTTGTACACACGGGTAGAAAAACTACATTTGGAAGCAGAATATTGTGCAAATACACACTCTCTGCAGAAAGTTAGCAGTACTGACACATACCTAAGTTTAGGGTTTACACACCAATACATTTGTCTGGCTTTTTTTTTTTTTTTTTTACACCTTGGAGGAAAACATTCATGAATATTCCTTCTCTAAAAATATCTGTTTACACATTAAAACTAAACCCAAATCCATGTCAAATTGACAAGCAACGTGGTTTGATCTTACCAATAAAACCAACAGAGATTTTTCTCATCGAACCACTTACACACCAATGTAACAAGTATTTGTGAATTGAATTCATTTCAATTACTTTTCCCAAAATTTTCAAGAACTTCTTCATGACCGTTGACTGGTGTACGCACCCTTGCTTGGAGCAGAACTGGTAGAACTTCTTGCAGGTGGCCTGCAGCAGCCGGAGGCCTCCAAGGTACCTGCAGCAGACGATCAGGTAAGATGTAGAAAAATGCAGAAGGTGACACACACACCATCACGTATTTAAGCTCCTTATACATGTACCCACCCTTCCTTCCGACTGATGCGGAACAGATCTTGCAAGCTCCCGAACTCTGTGGGGTCGTTAAGTGGGTGAGGGACCAAAACCTGTGAAAGCACAGTGATATTTGCATCTTTTCTCCCTGATGGTGATGTAGAAGATGCGTGCGCTTCAAGGTGCGTGTTACCAAGGTTTGGCTCTCCACTAGAGTCACCTCCGCCCAGAAGTTAGAGATGGTCATAGCGATGGTTTTCCCGTTGAAGCCGTCTGATGGGTTTCCCATTAATCCGACCCTGCAAGTCAATATGCATCTGTAACTTCTCTGGAATTACTAATGTTGTGAATGACAAAGAGAATTTAGGGTAAATTTGCAATGACTAAAAGCGGAATTTGCCCCCAGCGGGAATAAAAAAAAGAATCTGAATATCATGTTTTGAGGTGGTGTTTCTGACCTGGCGTAGGATCGACACGTGATGTGTTTAGCAGGGTTGTCTTGCTGCTTGGTGGAGAAGCGAGTGAGCCACTTGGTGTAGTCGGACAGACCCTGAGATTCCCAGACAGAACACAGACTTTTGCTTTCCAAAAGCTAAACTTCTACAACAGCAGATTTAAAATGAAACAATAAGATGTTTTGTTTTCTGCACAACAAATTGCTTGACTGTCATACGTTTCCTACTGAAGGTCTAGATGTCAGTTGTTCTTACTATCAAGCTTAATGACAAACACACTTATTGACTGGACTGATCGGAGTAAAACCCGTGCTGTGCAACAGTCAGAAAAACATTAGTAGTGTTGGTCAACATAACTACCACATATCAAAACTGTAACAGAGATAACTTCTCTGAACCGTAACGGCTGCTAACTCAGTGCCTTAGCTGCTAATGATGCTATCATCTGAGCTTTGCAGGTTTGCCTTTGGAGAATTATTTCGGTTGGCATTTGCCAGCTGCCGTTTTCCCCCCTTGCTGAATAAAACAACATCTGAGCTAACAAGCTAGTAAGCAACCAGATCACTGGAAAACGGCAAGTTTGATTATGATCTAGATCCTAATATAAGGTGAGTTTGTTAGGCTATTTTGGTGAATAATTGTACATATATGCAACGGATATGAATGTATGAGCAAGTTTCCGGAAAAGAGGGTAGTTTACGCCCAACATTATTTTTCAAGCACAAATTTGATCTCTGCTCAACTGTGGCTTCTCCCACACGCTTGAAAAGTTTAAGAGTGAAGTTTGCAATCTGTAAATTCACCACTCGATGTTGCTCGATCCTCCACACTAGTTCTTTAGTCTATAAAATGAAATAAAATACAAACCACTTGTCCAATGAGCTGGAAGCCAGTGGGAAGCTTCATTCCAAACACATCAAGCTGCTTCTCATTAATAAGCCTCTCCTGAGGAAGAAGAAAGAGCCAAAATACAACATCCCTTGAAAATGAAAAGCAAATGGATCATAAACATTTCTACAGTGATAGTAGCTACTGACAGCTGAAAAATGATATAGTCATATCAAAATCTGCCAGCAAATATTCAACTAAAAATATTGACAAGCGCCATAGTTTAATACAACATATTCATCTATCAGGGGATATTGATATCAACCAGAAAACATTTTTCTTAATCTCTAATAAAAGTACCAACAGAAACAAACAAAATCCAAGGGCTGTTTTAAAATTTCTTTACAAACCCAGAATCGTCCGAAGGATCTGTCTGAGGCCTGCGTCTGCAGACTGAGGAAGTCGGACAGGCAGGGGAGTGTGTCTCTCCGAATGCAGTAGAACACCACGCTGGCCAGTCGCGAGGCTGTCCGACCTTCCTCTGGTTTCTCCAAGAAATGAGTAATCCTGATTCATAGAACAATACTAGTTAAAACACCTGCTGCCATCTACAGAAGCGAATGGTACAGTGATTTATCTTCTCTCTCCTTACCTATGGGTGTCAGGGCAAACCTCCACGATGCCCCTGGAGCAGCTTTTCTCACCTTCCTCCAGCTCGTAGTAGATAATCAACTCACCCGGCTGCAGCACAGACACAAACACGCTCGTATCTGAATTCAGACGATGGTTAATGTATACTATAACAATCTCACCTTTGACCTGAAGAAGCGGATAACCTGAGCAATGTCAAAGTTCTGGTCTGCACACAGCATATCCCCGGCAATCTGTTTACACAAAGAGGGAAATCTACGTTGTTCAACGGTGAAATTTACCTGCACAACTGTGTGAGTAGTCTAATCGGACACATTGATCGTACCACCATGATGTCATCCTGTAGCTTACGGCTACGTATGACCAGCTCCAGGTCTGCCACAGCGCCGAGACGGTCCTCCAGCGTGGTGCTACCGTCATTTATCACATTCTCCACCGGGAAGTCATTAGCTGTTGCCCAGCGCTCATAGTGCTTATACCTACTCACCATTAATCAAACAGAACAGAGTTAAAGCTGCAACCAAAAGGACCATCTTTATCAGAATCAATGGGGTCTTGCATGTGGATCTTTCTGCACTCACTTGTCTGCATTGGTGACAAGATACACTTCGCTGAACAACTGTCGCCTATGGAAAGATCCGATGTACAATTAGTTAAATTGCTTAAATGTTCCAGATGTGCTCATGTTGCCGGGCCATGAGTCTCCCATACGCACATGTTGACTGTTTCCCACCAAAAATCAAGAATCTTCTTTCCTCCAATGCCAGGAAGCAAGGCCTTTGGTACTCCAGTGAGGTGGCTGTACAAACCAGTCTCATCATTCTGGAGGCATGAGGGATGGATGAGGACTCACAGGATATAAGAACATTTAAATGTATGCCTGTTGCTGTGGAGCGCACCCCAGTCTTTAAGCTACCTGTGACCCACCTACAAGTGAACCGTGGGTCTTTTGAATATTGTATCACTGTGAGGAAGATTTTAAATGACGTGCATCACCTTGTACCGATTCACATCATAACTCAACAGCGGACCCTGGCAGCACCTTCCGTCTGCGACAGAGCGTCACGCCAAACTTCATTGACACAATCTTTTTCATTAACTCTTTATGACGAGGGACAAGCGCAGCTAATTGTGCTTTTACAAAGGTCAAGTAGAAAACACATTACCAACACCAATTCATCGTATAGGTGTTATCAACAAATGTAAATATTTTATGAAAGAAGTCAATTCCAGCAAAGGGTTTCCACTGAAATTCATTCCATTCGAGTCTACCAGACTTCACCGTAGTGAACCTTTCAGAGTTAGATGAAATGAGTCCTTTCAATAAGAAATGGCGTGGCTTTCTGAAAAAATACATACACGGATAGCACATATTCATCCTTTTAATGAAATGGATGTCTTGTGAATTAATTCACATGTGTATCAATTAAAGCCGTTTGATGGCAAAGCTTTAAACTAGCATAATCTACACGGAGTTTGGCGAAAACTAGCAAGAGCGCCTCGCTTCGAACTTTGCCCTGACTTGTTTGCCGTCTTTCTGTTGCACCAGACACACGTACCTTAATTTGAGCGTCTAAAACCGCGCCATGACCAGCTACCAACAGAATACAAATCATTGGTGTGACGTCTGTATATACTGTCCCAAAAGATCTATCTAAACAGCGTTGCAGCCACGACTTTATTCTACACGTCACAGGAAACTACTTCCGGTATGAAGTTACGAAATAAAACCTAATAAACCCGAAACGTGCTGCTTTTCAGTACTGTATTGCATTTGTAAAATATGTATGCAATGACCACTGTGGTGCAGTGGATAGCACTGTCGCCTCATAAGACGGTTGCGGGTTCGAGTCCCGCTAAGGGCATGGGATCTTTCTGTGTGGAGTTTCTCTGGCTTCTTCCTACCGTAAGACATGCGGACGAGGCTGATTGGATACTTTAAATTGACCGTAGGTGTGAATGGTTGTTTGTCTCTATGTATTGGCCCTGCGATAGACTGGCGGCATGTGCAGGGTGAACCCCGCCTCTAGCCCGTAGCTGCTGGGATAAGATCCAGCCCCTCCGCCACCCTTAACGGCGGTAAGCGGAAGACTATGGATGGATGGACGGTGCGTAGTGACTGAACAACATACACGTCGCTGTTCAATGTTTCTGAGCCACTTACCAATTGAAAATAATGACGTAAGAATAAGAGTATTTCATTTTGTTTTTTTAATTAGAAAGACATACAGAGCTTACTTACAATGCAAAGCTTGAACCATCCCCAGCTGTTTTACTTAGTTACATTGTTGCAATGTAATTATTGTCCCCAGTGAGGCTAAATGGAAGGACATAGAAAAAGACTTAAATACAAAGCCTAAGAGCTGAACTATGAACTGGATTGCAAACTTAGTATCATCAGGTCAAAGTGAGATTGGAGGCAAGAAAAAAAATTGGGGGAAAAAAAGGTCAAAAGCATGCATACAATGTAGTTTTGAGACTTTAAAATAAAACACAGAACTGCAGCGGGTAGGTAAAGAGATGGACATGATAGATTAGTTGGTCATGTCTTACAGCTTTCTCTACTGGATGTTGGTGAAACAATCGTGAGGTTTGCAGAGGAAGACATTCAATGGGGTGCTTTGCTGATATGACCTTCTCCTCTCTTTTCATTTCAAAATCTTATTACAATTGAATTGTATGAACCAGAGCAAAAGGATTACTTAAAAACTCCTCAAAGCAAATATTAAAAAGGTTTTATTTAGCAAGGATGCCGGATTGAATATTATAGGATAATATTCAATGTTTTCATGCACATTTGATCAAAGTATCTCAAAAGCATTTCAAGTACTCTTTTGGCCCATGTGTGGTCGTCTTCAAAAAATACCCGTTGGCCACAGGGTTCTCACTGGGGGTCTGTGCTGGATGATCCCACAATGCCATGCTGTCGCAGAAGGTTCCTCAGGATCTGATTCTTGGATTTCCAGTCTTCAACCTGAGCAGAGGACACACGACAGCAGTGACTCGCCAAATTCCATCAAGCCAACAGTGCTAATAACATACATGACTAACTCATAACCGTATCTCCATCTATACATAATTAAACAACCAATACTGGGGTGGCACATGCTCCTAAACTAGTTTTTGTTAAGTGTTCTCAAAAGTGTGATCCAGATTTACAAAGAAGGGACAATTCAAAGGTCTCATTCCCATTATAAGTAAACCAGAGACACTAACAAAGCAGGTGAGACCAACACTGACCACCTTCCAGTCAAAGTCCAAATATGATCAGGTTTAGCCTCCCTCTTGTTCTACAGAACAACCACACACTCTGATGTGGCCCACTCATCTTGCAGCTTTAATTGGGGCCCGAGCACCAAAGTGACATGAGCCAAATGTTTGCCTTGGCGGAGGTTTAGACTCTTTGGGTGCTCGCATGTGATTTCTTCTGTCCCTAAATGAACTCTGATGTTGTTCAGGTCGCCTCTCAAAAGCTGCTACAGTGTTTTCGTCCTTATTTCACAGTTTTAATTGGCCCTTTTGCAGCTGATTAATGGCAGTTTTTGCAACAAATATGCAGATGAAAGATAGCCTGGCTATCAGATGAATCTGCTGGCTCATGCTGCTCTGATGGTGCAACACATAACTAAGAAAGTTGCTGGGTTTTTTCCCTGTTTTTGCCATCACTCTGCCAGTTCAGACCAGGGGTAGATGATCAGCTCTCATTTAGATAGTCCAGTCATGCTTGATAGAGATGATGTCTCAATTGCAAAAGGGGTGGGAGGACTTTCTTTCACAGCACGTCAGTGAGAAGCTGACAGAGCGCACTCACACTTGGCCAGGTTGCCTTGCTGAAACCCCGTTGACCCTCTCCCCACTCCCCTGCATCTACATTGCTCCAGGCTTTAGTGCATTTACGTCATCACTACCAGTCAATATTTGGGAGGGAATCTCATGGATCTGATGTTATATCGCAGCTGTCGAGGTGGGCTAACTCTCTACAGTGTGTTATAATCACTGGTGATAATGTAATATTTATCATAAATAGCACTTTGTGCTGATATGAAGACTCAGAACAAAATGCAACATAATTACTGACAACTTCATTGAAATTATCAAAATTCAGTCACATTTTTAGGTGGTCAAATGGCATCCCTCTCCTGGTTTAATATTTTCATTTTGGTGGAGTGGCTGCACGGTGGTGCAGTGGTCAGCACTGTGGCCTCACAGAAAGAAGGTGCTGGGTTCGAGTCCAGACTTGGGCACGGGCTCTTTCTGTGTGGAGTCTGCATGTTCTCCCTGTGTGTGTGGGTTCTTTCTGGGTACTCTGGCTTCTACTCAGCGTCCAAAGACATGCAATTGGGGACGAGGCTGATTGATACTCTAAATTGACCGTAGGTGTGACTGTGAGTGCAAATGGTTGTTTGTCTATATGTGTTGCGATGGGCTGGCGACCTGTCCAAGGTGAACCCTGCCTCTCGCTGCTAGGATAGGCTCCAGCACCCCCCCCCGACCCTTAATAGGAACAAGCGGAAGAAAATGGATGGATTTTGGTGGAGTATTAGAGTGAATTTATGGTAAAAAAAACTCAGTTACAGCTCTGCAGGCCCTGATGCCATCCTGACTTTTGCCCACTTTCTCACTGATAACGCATTCATATTGTCACCACCTCCTGTCTGAGCAGCTGGTTGTCAATTCTGAGGCGATCGAGGGTACTGATATCGTCCCCCAGTTTCAGGTTGCTCTGTCTTAGTTCCTTGATGTATTCACAGGCTTTGGACAAAATGCCACCTTTACTCTGAAACAAACAAAAGAGGGCATGAAAAAATATACAAACACTGTTTCTTTGGAAGCATCTGAGGGTTGATGTAGGAACGGAGACCCAAACATACCTGTCCTGTCTTGGTGTAGTCCACATTACAGTCGGGTATTGCCTTGGACAGCTGCACAATCCAGTTGTTGATCTTGTCCCTGCGCCGGCGCTCAACTGATGTGACAAATAATGATGACTCCTTGTTTTTTAAGTACCTGCTTCAACATGAGTAGATAAATACAGTCCAACATTTACTAACCTTCGTTGTGCTGCGCTCGCCGTTTCTCGTCTCTCGAAGCGCGAGGGGCCTCTTGCTTTCTACAAAACAGATGGTTTATAAGACCATTTTTCCCCCTCATTTATGTGTTGCAGGGTTTTTATTCTGTTCAATGAAGAAAAACGTACGCGATATATGGCTGGGTGCGAGGTGCGATTGTCCTTTGACTGGATCCTGTCAAAACTTCCTGGGGTGACATCATCACATAGAGCTGTCCTGGAAAACAGATTCATGTCAGCGGCAGAGAAGACACTATCGTAGTGTATAATCACACACACGCACATTCTTTTAGCTTTAGTCACACCTGTGGGTGTGGGCTGGCCCAGCAGTGTATCGGAAGCCTGCACTGTTGTCACCATGGTGCCAGTTGTGGCGTCAGCGATGGTGGCAGGATAGTAGGTGTACTGTGTCTCAGCACTACTGTCTCCCTCCAACCCCTCCGACTGGGAGAACACAGCCTGAAGTCAAACACATATTCATGACATGAAGTCTTGTTTTACCCTGATCAGCAAAAACATGTGATCCAATTATCACTGAAGCTGAAAGCTCTTATCTTTTAAGCGTATAAAATTACTAGCAGTCACTCACATGAATACTTGTATTTATCAGTGATCGCAAGTGTGACGACCCAAAGAGAGTCATCACCTGACTGCTTTACCCTCCTCATCAGCGTCATCATCGGCTGGATCATTAACAACACTGACCACTACCTACCCACCACCAAGGAGCTAACACAGTTAGCAACTAACTGGGGGAAAATAGATAAGAAAGGAAAGTTCTGCCTGATCCAAACTTGTTTCATTTGGTGATCATAAATCTGTGATGAAGGAATGAACAACCATCAGTAATCGAATATAACATCAGATCCATGAGATTCCCTCCCAAATATTGACTGGTAGTGATGACGTAAATGCACTAAAGCCTGGAGCAATGTAGATGCAGGGGAGTGGGGAGAGGGTCAACGGGGTTTCAGCAAGGCAACCTGGCCAAGTGTGAGTGCGCTCTGTCAGCTTCTCACTGACGTGCTGTGAAAGAAAGTCCTCCCACCCATTTTGCAATTGAGACAACATTTCTATCAAGCATGACTGGACTATCTAAATGAGAGCTGATCATCCACCCCTGGTCTGAACTGGCAGAGTGATGGCAAAAACAGGGAAAAAAAACAGCAGCTTTCTTAGTTATGTGTTGCACCATCAGAGCAGCATGAGCCAGCAGATTCATCTGATAGCCAGGCTATCTTTCATCTGCATATTTGTTGCAAAAACTGCCATTAATCAGCTGCAAAAGGGCCAATTAAAACTGTGAAATAAGGACGAAAACACTGTAGCAGCTTTTGAGAGGCGACCTGAACAACATCAGAGTTCATTTAGGGACAGAAGAAATCACATGCGAGCACCCAAAGAGTCTAAACCTCCGCCAAGGCAAACATTTGGCTCATGTCACTTTGGTGCTCGGGCCCCAATTAAAGCTGCAAGATGAGTGGGCCACATCAGAGTGTGTGGCTGTTCTGTAGAACAAGAGGGAGGCTAAACCTGATCATATTTGGACTTTGACTGGAGCAGGACTAACAAGTCAAATATCACTTTTTGTGTCCACTAGAAGATACTATAGAACTGTCATTGTAATGTCAGTGAAATGATGTTTGTTATATCAGGCTTAAAGACTTAAATTCAGCTTCTAGACATCTTTAGGGTGGGAGTATTACCAAACATGTGAAGTTTGGAAAAGACTGCTGACAGGCAAACACCACAAAAACCTTATTGGCAAATGGAACAAATACAGAAAATAGAGGACGGGAACACTGAGAATGAGAACAAAAACACAGAAGATGAGAAGCAACTTCGAAAGTCACATGAGTTCCCCAAGTAATATAAGCCTCTGATACTCAAGGTGGTCAGTGTTGGTCTCACCTGAGTAACAGTCTGAGTGGTAGCAGGGAAACCTGTGACCAGACTGACTCCTGCAGCACCATCCGTTTGACCCTCCAACTGGCCATCTGACACCTGGATCACTCGGTAGGTTACCTGGGGCAGCACACATTACACAGACTTGTCAATATCTTTTTACGTCAACTGCAGCAAACACACCGTTCATCATTTAGGAGGTCATTAGGTGAAGTGGACGGTGGCATGGCTCGGAAGTAGAGTGGCTATCTAATAACAGAAGGGTCGCTGGCTCGATCCACACGTCCCCCCTTTGACCATGTCAATGCATCCTTGAGCAAGATACCAAGCCCCTGATTGCTCTTGATGGCCCTTTGATGGACTGGCGACCCTGAACTAAGGGATGAATTGTGTTAGAAAATGGATGGATGGAGGGATGGATACGTGAAGTGGGTCACATGTACAGAAAGATAGAGGTGACGTCACTGGCTCAATTACCATGTTATGTGCAGTCACGGGCAATATTCCCAACACTAAAGTATCTTCATGATTGCAACTGTAATTTCATGCTGTCTTCATTGGTCGGCACCAGAAACATTTAACTAAACAGGAATTACAAGGTGAATGTTACACACAAGATGAGTTTTGACACGTGCTGATCACTCGCTGGAGTCACTGTTGTTCCTGCAGCCCTTCAGCAGAAGCAACTGGATGGCAGGAAGGACCTCAGTTGACAAACTTAGAGTGACATCAGTTATTTGAAATTCAATTGAACAGCTGGATTTATGCTGATCTTATTTAGTAGATCGCACTGCAACTGTCCTTCCATCTTCTAAGCAGACGGTGGCTTTGATGAGACTTGGTTTGTTTTAGGCTTTTGAAAAGCTTTCATTGTCAGGCTATTCTACTGCCTCACTTGAAAATGCTAACCAAATAGCTTGGGTCTGGACCCTGAAACCAGATGGTCTGAAACATCAGTCAGGGATTGTAGTTTTATCAAACAGGTTGAACACAGCTCTGGATTGCATATAATCTGAATTCCATTTTGTCCCCTGTTCCTAAGAAAACTCACAGTACTTTAGCCGTAGTTGAGCTATTTCATATTCTGCAACTTCGCATCTTGTTCCTGATTATTTGTCAGTCCTACAGAGGTGCACCATTACAACCCATGATTCCATGGTAATAACAATCTAATTTGTGGGCTGTGATGTAAAGCATTACCCGGCACTCTCAGCAGTGGAGGATTCCATTGTTAATATACTGTAATAGATTTGAAAGTCTAGCAACTACTTGCTACTTACCATAATATTCACCGAAGTTTCTTTGTTTTGGCCTAAGGGGTGTTTTCATCCATGTTACTGCATTCACATCAGTACTGCAGGTATGTGATAATGTGTGTTAATGTGTGAAACCTCATGTACTATGGTTGTCTGTGCTATTTGACACAGACCCCTGTCCATTCTTAGGAGTTGTTTTTCTTTGTCTGTTCCAGTTAAACAAGCGGTGGCAACAGTCATGAAAACGAAACCTTTCAAAACAAGGCTCCCTGGTATTAGAACCCTGATCAACTACGACAGCCTTGGGGGACCTTGTGACTTCTGTGTAGTCTTTCCTTGGACCTTCTGCCTTATGTTGACTTGGTTTGTTTTTAGCAGTGTGAGATGGAGTGGAGTGACAAGAAGCTTCCCCCTTGGACACCAATTATTATTTTTACAGACTTTAACATGCACGTCGACTTAGCTTTTTAGAGCAGATGCTAAATATTCCAAATGAACTGATGAAAATGTCAACAACAATAAAAAATGTGATGACACTTATTGAGATTTGGTGACAGTCACGGCTCCCCTGCTTACCTGTCCACCTGCTCCTTCCGTCTTGAAAAGATATTTGATGGGTTGATCACTGAAGGTGGTTGCAGACTGAATGGCTGCAATAGCTGCCGGGTCCTCTGCAGTTGCTACAGAGCCTAACAGAGCACAAACACGTGTAAGATTTTAAAAGTATTATCAATATCCATCCATCCATTTTCTTAGGCTTATTCCTGTTAAGGATCACAGGGGGGCTGGAGCCTATACCAGCAGCTTCTGGCGAGAGGCGGGGTTCACCCTGGACAGGTCGCCAGTTCATCACAGGACGAACAACCATTCACACTCACAGTCACACCTACAGTCAATTCAAAGTATCCAATTAGCTTAGTCCCCAATTGCAAGTCTTTGGATGGTGGGAGGAAGCCGGAGTACCCAGAGAGAACCCATGCAGGCACAAGGAGAACATGGAGACTCCACACAGAAAGACCCCTTGCCTGAGCCAGGACTCAAACCCGGAACCTTCTTGCTGTGAGGCGACAGTGCTGACCACTGCACCACCATGCCTCCTATTATCAATATCACTTCTAGCAATTTTAGTGACTCTTACTGGCTGAAAATGACAAGCAGCTTGTAACCACAACATGTTCCCATGATATAAAGCAATGGAACGACTCATGGTTTCCATTAAGAGTTTCTTAAGTACTAAAACTGTATTTGCAATTACGTCATTCACAGCATGACCCTGTGGTTTGTAAGTCATTAAAAACACGTACATGTGTTTTTGTTTTGGTCATACCTTCTTCGTTGACAGTAATACTCCCATCCGGTTCAGGGCTTTTCTGTTGGCTTAAAAAAAAACAACAAAAAAAAACCGAGCAGGAGTCAGTGGAGTTAACAGACACATCGGACTGTGCTCGCTCTCTCTCACACACTCTCTCTCTCTCTCACACACACACACACACACACACACATATATATATATATATATATACTTTTGTTATTATGAGTTAACAATGGCGAATATTAAGTCCCACTCACACTCACCCCTTCATTTCTGCCGACAGTCTTGGACGAGGAGACCGCCTTCAGCCAGACTGTGGAACATGAGTTGTCAAAAAAAGAAGATATTAACAGACGAAAACCTGGCCGACGGGTAACAACTCGCCAGCGACCCGAGCAAAACCTGAAATGACGTTTGTAAAATGTTGAGGTGGCTTGTGGTACGAGGTTTCGCTGGAGTCGAGTCAGGCTGAACGTTATCATGAGCGGCAACAAAAACTGACGGGTTTTGCCTTCAAAATAAGAGCATAACTTGGAATAGTGTCTACAATTCACGTTGGACATTTAAGTTTGCGGCACTTTGGAAGTGTGTTTACATTAAATCCAAAGTAATTCACAAATGCCTTACATAATTCGCTGTTTATAACATGTCTCAACGGATAATTTTCGACAGAAGCGTAAACACCCATTTTAATTTGAGAGGTTCTTCCGGAAGCCCACTGTTTCATTGTAGCTAACTCGGCACATGTCGCTACCTATCGTCTACAATATTCGGCCCAGTGGTTTGCACAGATGTTTAACAAAGCACTTTCGTGCCTTGTGGATACACATGGGTAGCGCCAGCAATAGCGGGAAACGATCATTTAGGTAGAGGTCAATACATGTACATTATGCCCTCTGTTCTCATTTATGCCGAATTATTCCACCCTGAACAAAGCTCTACTTACGCTGCAGTGGACCCTCCCCCGATATTTGTCAACAGAGAAACCTCTGCAACGCATGTACGCATGCGCGACAGGAAATCGAGTCATCCGCTCCCAGATCAGATCCTACTGAGGCTTTTCTTCACCCAACTTGACCTGCTATCTGTTCGGTAGTGTTCAAATTTCCCTGAATTATGTGGTTACAGTGAATTGTCATAGGGGAACGGTCTGACCGAGTAATCAACACAAATCACCGAAAAAAAAACATAAAAATTCGTCAGCGATGATGTAAATATCGGAGTTTATAGGCATTTGTAAGTGATCTCATTCCAAATATTCATTTCGGATACTCCACTCTATGGGTGTCCTTTTTATTCATCGTTGATTCAGGCCAAGTAACACACGTCACTCTTCGGTTTCTTACACCGAAGGGTTGTCTGTCCAAGTGGTCAAAGTTGAATTTCCTTCAGAATTGTCTGCTGATAATGCCCCAATTAAAGTTTTATGAGAAAAAAAATGCTGGGGCAGGTTTTACTTGTACTGGCTCCCCTCTTTATTTTATCTTGAGCTAACATACTTCATGGATGCAGACCGCTGAAAACGATCGTCCCCACGCAGCCAAGAACCTCCATCAGAACAGGAGTTCGGGACAGCAAAGAAGGACACCGACATAACATGGACCCAGCAGGAAAAACAACAACAACAACAACAACAACAACAAGAACTCAGCAGCAGCCTATTCGCCTCTGCAGGATAAAACGAAAGAATACCTCCAGACCAGCCGAGGGCTAAAAGCAACGCTCTCAAACCGAATGTACCGTTATCGCTCTGAACAAATATGATCGACCAAGTGTATCTCAGTTACAGTTGCTCTGATTATGATACCCTTGTGATAGACAGCAACAATACTGTGTTAAAATGCATATTAGTCTCTGTACGTCTCTGATGTGATACCGCATCGATAAGTTCGAAATGGGACCCTGCTGCAGTCCAGGCCGACTGCTACCGGCCATGACATAGGTGCTTGAAGGGGCGCAGCTGGAATGTCCCTCTAGTAACCTCGAGCAAAACAATAACAATAATCATTATAAAATAAAATAATTTACATATGTCAGGTTTACATCATGTCCCTCATATATTGTTGTTGTGCGTTTGTGCACAAGATGTCCAAGATGGAGGTCTTCCTGACCCCTAAGCCCTGTACACAGGTAATCATCTCTTCAGCCACTCCATAACAGGTTCCAGCTGCTACTGTTTCGATGATAAAATTGATTATAATCATTTTAGAGGAATCAAGAAGAACTGATTGATGGATTAACATTTTGCTCTAGAGAAAATGGAAATATTTAAATTTATTTTTAATTCACAAAATGTTAATAACTTGGATTTGACAGGGCAAAAAAGGGATTTCACATAAAAAATGTACCACAATGCCTCTTTTTGACAACAGCCCATCAGTTTTGCCAGAGGCATGACCCATTTCTCCTTTCATGGGACATTTAAACTTGAGCAGCACAAGATTTCTCTGTAGAAACTGTCCAGCTCTGCATGTCTTAACATTCGTAGGGTTTTGCAACATTGTATCGATGTGTATATTTTCAAATTTTATGTTCTTGTATTTATATTTGTGTCTGTCAAAATTAAAGACGTTCAACTTTTTCATTGATTTTAAATGGTTCCAAAGTTTTATCTGTGCAAAATGTATATACTTTTATTCCTGCAGATTAACAATATGCATATCACATTAATGCAAGGCTGACAAAATTGCATCCATGAATACTGTAAAGCCTGCTGATTAATGCCAAGCTATAAATATTTAATGGGAAATATTTTGTTCTATGTCAGATCCTCATCTGGTAACAGTGTTGAAAGATGGAAAACATGGATTATAAAGATAAAATTTCAAAAGCAACTTTTATACAATGAAAAAGTCTTACAGAGAACCAGTTGGGTGACACTAGAATTGCTACATTGCTTAGATCAGGCACATCCTGTCTCAAAAAGATGCAGAAGAACTTGTCCATGCTTTTGTCACTTCCAGGCTGGATTACTGCAATTCCCTCCTATCAGGCTGCACCAGTAGGTCCCTAAAGACTCTCCAGCTGGTCCAGAACGCTGCTGCCTGCATGTTGACTAGAACTGGTAGAAGAGACCATGTCTCTCCTGTACTGGCTTCTCTACATGGCTCCCTGTCAAAATCAGAACAGAATTCAAAATTCTCCTTCTAACATACAAAGTCCTCAACAATCAGGCACCTTCATATTTGACAGAGCTCATAGTCCCTTATTACCCAGCTAGAACCCTTTGCTCCCAGGATGCAGGGTTACTGGTGGTTCCTAGAGTTTCTAGAAGTAGACTGGGAGTCAGAGCCTTCAACTATCAAGCTCCTCTCCTGTGGAATCGTCTCCCAGTTTCAGTCCAGGATGCAGACCCCCTCTTTACATTTAAAAGCAGACTTTAGACCTTCCTTTTTGTTCAGGCTTATAGTTGGGCTGCTTAGGCTGGCCCTTAGATATGCTGCTATAGTCTTAGACTGATGGGGATCTCCCATGGTGCACTGGGCTTCTCTCTCCTCCTCGCTTTCCTCTCTGTTCTCCTGTATGTGTCGTACATAAATCACAGTCATATGTGTTACGAACTAATTTTCTTCTCCAGAGCCTTCAGGCTCCCCACCTCCCAGATCCCGGGTGCTGCTGGAGGAGGCTGCAGACCTGAAGAGGCTCAAGCTGCCACCCTTAGCACCACCTGCTCACGTCCCTGTCTGCCCATCAGTCTCTTCCCTTTCTCTCTCTCTTTATCTCTGTCCCTCGCTCTCCTTCTGCATATCTGTCTTCCTCCATGATCTGTCTTTTTCCCTGCCCCGCTCTCCTGCTCTCTTTCCCCCCAACCGGTCAAAACAGAAGGCCGTCCCCATTGAGCCTCGATCTCCTCGACGTTCCTGCCTGTTAAAAGGAAGGTTTTTGTTGCTGCTGTTGCAGGATGTGCTGCTGATGGAGAACTGTTGCGTGTAGCTTCACTGAAGGAGTGTGGTACTACACCTGCTCTAATTCATGAGATAACTGTTAACATGAGGTTCACTCGTGCAGAGCCCAGCCTTTGCGCAGTGAAAATTCTTGTTTTTCTTTGGAACTTTTACAACCGGAAGTTCACGAATGTCACTGCTGGCTTGACGCATGTTAGGCTACGCACCATGAGAGCCGAGGGGGGTCACTGTCGTGTCGGGAAACAAATAGTTTGAGTGGAAGAGTTCTTGAAGTACATCTCGATATGTGACTTCCATGTACACGGAGACATGCCAAGTGACCGAGCGGCGGCCAAATCCGTGTGAACGCTGGTCTCTGTAGGAGTTAAGCTGCTGCACAGATGAGCGGAAGTCAAGTTTTATGGTTTTATTCACCATGATTACGAAGTTCCTTGGAACTTCACAACAGCAGCGGTGTTTCTGGTTGTAGCTGTTGAAAGAAATGGACCAAAAGAGGGGGGGAAAACGCTGGACAGCGCCCGTGGTTGAACCTGCGGAGACCGCAGGATGGAGCTGAACGAGTTCAAGTCGAACTTTTTCGCCGGAGTAACCACTGAGCTACACCAGCGCGTCTGACTCCTCCCGGAGGTGAATTTAGAAACGTGAGCCTGCGGAGTCGCTCCTCTGTTCCAGCTCCTTATCTTTCCAGAGCCTTTGATATTACAGACAGACTCAACTTCCCCATCAACTTCACCAATAAATCAATGTTTCATCACTACATTACTTTCAAAGAATGAGCTGTCAATTGTGTCTTTTCTCTCCTGAATTCCTTCTTCGTGACTCAAAATTACTTTATTTACTTTTTGGCCAAATGATTGTTGTTGTTTTTTTTCATTTAAAGCCAATTTCTAAATAATCATGTTTCCCTTTTCCTCACCTGGGGCCTGTATCACAAAGCAAACGCAACATATTCTGGATATCTTGAGGCGCCTGCTCAGGTCCTCCTCTGTCCATCAGTCTCTTCCCTTTCTCTCTCTCTTTATCTCTGTCCCTCTCTCTCCTTCTGTATATCTGTCTTTCTCCATTATCTGTCTTTGTCTCTGCCCCGCTCTCCTGCTCTCTTTCCCTCCAACCGGTCAAAGCAGAAGGCCGTCCCCATTGAGCCTGGATCTCCTCGACGTTCCTGCCTGTTAAAAGGAAGGTTTTCATCGCCGCTGTTGCAGGATGTGCTGATGATGGAGAACTGTTGGGTGTAGATTCACTGAAGGAGTGTGGTACTGGACCTGCTCTACTTGTAAAGTGTCATGAGAGAACTTTACTACTTTACATCTATGATCAAGAATGTAGTGAAAATCAGGGGGGGGGAATCAAAAGAGTAGATATTTAATCTTAACAAAACAGCGTTATGGTTACTTACTTGAATGGTTTCTGTTCACAGAGGTTTGCTGTGACCCGACTGAAACACACTCAGATGTTCTTTTCTCCCCATATGACATGATATTACTATGAGAACATAGTTGATGTATTTTCTGATTGACTGTGACGCATTTGATCACGCTACTTTTCTGACCTTGATCATTACAATGATTCTAATGCAAGCGTGTGTGCTTGTAAAAGTCTTCATGGTCCTGATGATGCCAAATGGAGTCAAAATTCTTCTTCCTAATTCTTTCTCATATTTCCACTCTGATGGGCCTAAAACAAGTGGTACTACAGAAGCAGACTTTCAGCTGCAAAAAAATAAGAATATCTTAACATATCATGGCTGAAATGTAACAAACCTACAGCACAAGATCTTATTTGCCCGTGAAAAATACGATTGTTCTTTGGAATCTTTACAACCGGAAGTTGACTCACGTCGCTGGGGGCTTGACGCGTGTTATGTCCCATGAGAGCCGAGAGGGGTCACTGTCGAGTGTTCGTGAACCTGCTGCAGTGACGAGGGGAAGTTCGGTTTGATGGTTTGTTCACCGCGATTATAAAGTTCCACTGGTAGTTTACAGCAGCAGTGACATCAGCCATGACCATCAACTTCACCAATAAATCAGTGTTTCGTCACTACATTACATTCACTTTAGTTATATTAAGCTGCTGAAAGGAACTGGACCAACCCAATTCTAAATGGATCACACCTCCAAACTTAGGAAGAGTACAAATATGAAGCATCAGGTGTGGATCGAGATTAAATTAAACTGTGGAGAGTTTTGGTCTTTCTTTGAATGTAAAAACTCACCAGTTTGAATAACTAAGAAGATTCCAGGAGAAGTCAAGCAAGATTCTTTTTTTTTTTTAATAGTAATTGTAGCAGTGGTCTAACAAATTACAAGGAATTGATTTAAAAAGTATATCAAATGGAAGGAGCTTGTTAATAAAACACATGGGATGGAGAAAAAATAGAAAACGTGTATATTTTGGATAGAGATGGGAAAATAAATTAAATATGTATTCCAATATAGTCCTCAATGCTCTACATGTGAGGATTGCTAAGAAAGAGATCAATTCAAACCATGCTTTGTCTACTTTTATTGTTATTTGTGTTGCTTGTCTTCCATTTCCTAAACAGAAATGATCGGGTGATGATCGTACGGTGGTTCTCCGACCGAAACGTCCAAGTCTGTTATGAATACTCGGGTTCAGAGCAACAGTTCATCATAATTTCTTCACTTTTCTTGTTTGAGGACGCGCCACTCCAAGCTGAGGTCAGTTGTTCGAGGACTGAATGCTCACGCCGAGGCACATTTTGAGTTAACAACATGCAGACTGGTATGTATAAGATCACCCCAAGAGAGGCGGACGCGCTGGTGTAGCTCAGTGGTTACTCCTGGACACAATTCCGAAGGAATTCGTATTCTCCACCCTGAGGGCTCCTCGGGTTCGAACCACGGGCGCGGTCCAGTGTTTTCCTCTCCTCTGTTGCTCCATCAGCCACAGAAAGAATACCTGCAGCTGCTATGGACTTCCAGTGAACGGCTCCTATCATGGCCAATAAAAACTGCCTTCCTCCTCTTAGTGCAGCAGGTTCACTCGTGCAGGGCCCAGCCTTTGCGCAGTGAAAATTCTTGTTTTTCTTTGGAACTTTTACAACCGGAAGTTCACGAATGTCACTGCTGGCTTGACGCATGTTAGGCTACGCACCATGAGAGCCGAGGGGGGTCACTGTCGTGTCGGGAAACAAATAGTTTGAGTGGAAGAGTTCTTGGAGTACATCTCGATATGTGACTTCCATGTACACGGAGACATGCCAAGTGACCGAGCGGCGGCCAAATCCGTGTGAACGCTGGTCTCTGTAGGAGTTAAGCTGCTGCACAGATGAGCGGAAGTCAAGTTTTATGGTTTTATTCACCATGATTACGAAGTTCCTTGGAACTTCACAACAGCAGCGGTGTTTCTGGTTGCAGCTGTTGAAAGAAATGGACCAAAAGAGGGGGGAAAAACGCTGGACAGCGCCCGTGGTTGAACCTGCGGAGACCGCAGGATGGAGCTGAACGAGTTCAGGTAGAACTTTTTCGCCGGAGTAACCACTGAGCTACACCACCGCGTCTGACTCCTCCCGGAGGTGAATTTAGAAACGTGAGCCTGCGGGGTCGCTCCTCTGTTCCAGCTCCTTATCTTTCCAGAGCCTTTGATATTACAGACAGACTCCAGTTGGATGACTACATTTAACATTTGGAAGTCAAATATTTAGTGCTGATCAAATATTTGACTTCCAAATGTTAAATGTAGTCATCCAACTGTTCAATTCAAAGGTGCTACAGTTGAACAAACCTTCATGGAAGCCTGTGTCTGAAAATCAAGCCTCAGGTTGGAAGTCAAATTTGTGTCCCATGCACCAAAAAACAAATAATTTTCCTGCAAACAATTTATGCTTTGCAGGAAAATGGTCGACATTCAGTGTCCTGTAGTGGACGGCTGTGCTGCTTGATCTGTCTTATGTCTGACAACATGTCTGATGCAGATCAGGAGATGCCAGCTTCCACTTTTCCACATTTTGTTGCACAAACAGTCCAACACATTCAGTTTCATTACCAGTTTTTGAAATGTAAGGGACACCTACGTCCCAACTCTTCCGCCCTGTTGGCACGGGGACACGGAGGGGAAGGAACCATGGCTCTCTTTCTCTCAAGTTCGATGTTTTTAGTGTAAAGTAATTACAGAACCTGATTGAAAAGGGAGCAGGTGTTGTGTTTCGGGTTTTGTTTCCTTAGTATTATGTTTTGATATAGTGTTTCTGTTCAGTGTTTTTCTTTCTTGCAGTTCGGAGGCTGGTAGGAGGCGGGGCCAGGTGACAAGGGTGTCACACCTGGGCGCAATTGGCTCGTTTTCGCCAGCCTGTATCTGTCGGCACTGCCAGTGTGTCAGTGCCGGATGATTCCTTCTCCTGACCACGCGAACCTACCTGTGTTTTTGGCTCCTGTCCTCCTGCCAGTGTCTACCACTCGCTGTGTGCTTGCCGGTAGTTTTGATTTGACTCTTTGTTTAGTTTCATGATCCCTCTGAGGTATTTTTTGTTGTCAGTTCCCTCACCTTTTTGTGAGGCGCTTTTCGTTAAACCTTCCTCCAGGCTAAGTCCTCCGCCCTTGTTTTGTTACTTGTCCCTGGTGACGATTTTGTTTTGTACTTTTTTCAATAAACTTTGTTACTCCTGTCTCTACCTACTGGGTCCTGGCCTTTGTCTCCCGAGCAGAACGTAACAGCAGGTGAACAGTCTGGACATTTAAAGGCACAATGATAACAGCTGCTTCCTTGTTTTTCTTCCCTTGTGTTCATTTATTTTTTTTGTGCAAACAATTTAAATTGATGAGCAGATGAATATTTTATTCAGATTTTTACTGTGCAGCTCAAACGATGATTGTTGACACGTTCGATTCCAGCGCTGGTTCTGTTCCCATGCTGATCAGCATCGATGTATCGTGACCCCCCCAGTCTTCACCACTTTGTAAATTTCAGTATAATTTGCTCGTTAGCGCTTGGAATGTAACATCCAATCCCTGCAAACAAGATCCATGTCCTAATTTGATCGACGTAAAAGAAAAAGAAAAAAACGGACATTCATTGTTCATTGTTGACCTACCAACATCAGGTGCTATGGTTTTACCGTCCGCTTTTTTGACCAGCAGCTGCCAGTATGTGTGGTCCTCATCATTTCCAGCTACGCCATTCACACTTTCCAGGTATGGGCCATAGTTTGGGTCATTAGAGAAGGTAAACCTGGAGGAGCAAACAGAGGAACAGCAGATGCCCTTGAAAACAAAAACACAGTACACTTTCAAAGAATGAGCTGTCAATTGTGTCTTTTCTCTCCTGAATTCCTTCTTCGTGACTCAAAATTACTTTATTTACTTTTAGGCCAAATGATGGTTGTTGTTTTTTTTTCATTTCAAACCAATTTCTAAATCATGTTTCCCTTTTCCTCACCTGGGGCCTGTATCACAAAGCAAACTCAACATATTCTGGATATCTTGAGGCGAGCCACTTTTACAAAACCAAACAACCGCAATCAAAGATAAGCGTGAAGGTTTTGACTCAGTAAGTAGTCAAGTCTTCGGAGCAAGCGAGAAATATATGGAAAAAAAACGCAAGCTTTTAGCGCTTAAATGAGTCAATTTTAGACTTAACTTTACATAGAAAGTGATACTTAAACCCAAAAGTGTTGTTTTTTGCCAGCTTGCTGCTGTTCATTGTCTCAACAATCAGATAGGATTTAAAGGGATACTTCACCAAAAACTCTGTTTGCCTTTCAAAGTGCTCCCAATGGTCCCTGTGCTCTTTCACGATCTTCTAGGAATGGTTGCCTCATTTTCTGAGTGAACTGATTGATCAGTAGATTTTTTTTTCCCCTCCCCTAAACGTTGTGATCCTAACCTGCTTTGGAACGCATTCACCCTTCAGCGTGGTGATATATTCCATTAAAGACTGAACCCCCTTTCTCTTACTGAAAAGCTCAGGTTGAACTTGAGGTTATCTGATTAACTCCTTCTTTCTAGCAGGCCCCGCTGGCCTCCTGACATACATTACTTGTTTCCAGCTAACAATGTATCAAATGAAGGGCACACCACTCTTAGTTATGAATCTACTGAGAATTATTAGTGACAATACCAAATTATCTTAATTTAAGCAGCACAAAAACACCTGAAGGAGAGTGAATATTGTAATTACATGACCAAAAGGTGACCAGAAATATGGCTCAGAGGGAATGATGTTGCTCCATAGCGGTCTGAACCAACTGATTGAAAAGATCGACGGGTGACCCTTAAGACTCTTGGGACAGAAGAAATTCTGCAGAAACAGTTTTCACGTCATTTCAACCGTTGTGTTCTTACTTAAAGTCTGAATTGGATTTCATGAGTCGGGTCATGGCCCCCAGTAGGATGCCTCTGTAAGCCACATGAGTGCTGTAGGTCACAGAAGGGATTCCCAGTAAGGTGTTCTCCACCAGCAAATCAATGGTAACCGGTCCTGAATCTGAATCGACCAGAAGCGAATGACTTTTATGTTCCATAACAATGAAAATGATCACTCTTTTGTTTGTTTTTTTATAATTATGCTCAAGCTTACCAAGAGTTAGTGCTCCAGGGAGCAGCATCAGCAGGGCTGCAGAGAGCAGAGCAGGCACCATCATGGCCGCTGGACGGGAGAATCAGCAAACTGGAACTGGAAGCACAGTCACTGCATTTTATTCCAGTCATCACTATTTACACTGCGGGCTTAACTCTGTTGATAAAATAAAAAAAACAGTTGATAATATTTAAGAGCCACCTTAAATGTCACCGTCAGGTTACGCAATGAAATATTGTGTGTACTGCCGAAGTTAATGAAAGGACCAAGAGCGGTAATGTGCAAACATTATCATGGGTCAACTTTCTTTTCTTTCACCTTCCCGGTTTGTTTTTGTTCCAAGATCAGAAGCTTTGCGTTTCTATTCAAACTGAATGCTTCTCTGCGAACTACGTTTCACCTCAGGATCGACACACTCTCCTAACCGCCTGTTCACAAATCTATTTTGAAAGCAACCTGGATCAGAATTTTTTGAATGATTCTTATTTACTGTTCGAGTGGGCAAATTTGGAAATTTTGGGGGCATTAAATTCTCCAGAACCACTGCAAAAAAAAAAAAAAGAACTTTTTGAAAAAAATTGGTGAAATAGTTTTTGCTTCCGAAATGAACTTCTCAAACGTCAGACTCCTATAATCTGCTCATAAGTACCTTGATTGTTTTGTTTTGTTTTGTAATTAAGGTGAGACAGTAACCTCAATTATCAAACTATGGCCAGTTTGAACCCTTCATTTTCATGCTTCTTGAGATTTACTGCGTAGTTGCAGTGCAAAATACACAGACGATGGATTGTGTCAGAGATAAAAGCCATTTTTAACAATCAGACAACAAAGATGAACAATTGTGGTAGACGGTACAGGGAAAGGCTTCTGCTGTGTAATTCTGGGAGGGTTTAAAAAGGTTAACAGGTTTATTTGTCTTGGCACATGTAAGCGAGGTCATGTGCTGGACTAATGTATGATAGGATTTAGTTGGAGCTCAATGGAAGGACGACTCGTGTCGTTTAAGGACAACTTGGACGGAGGGGGGGGGGGGGGTCGCAGTTATGGTGGTCCTTGTATATGCAAAACTGGAAATTTTAAGAGGCCAAACGCTGTTTCGGGTTCATCAATAACAAATACATTCCACACGCGTGGTGTTCATAATATTTGAATATACGGTAGTGCTATTTTTGGTGAATCCAAAAAAAGCACCATATGATAATTGATGTTTTTATTGTTGAAAAAAAAATCTAGAATTGTTTTTTTTTTTTTTTGCAATACACGCAATTTTGTTCCAACACCTTGTGTTTTTGTTTTGTTTTTTTGTTTTTTTTTGCCAAAAGGGGTTTTCTTGGTGAAGGTGGTCTCCCAGCAGGGGTCTCTGTACACCCACAACAAGGAAGGCAACATATACAGGCCAATCATGCATAGTGTGCACTTTACTCCAAATTCACACTTCTAAATATATACATTGATTAACTGTAATACTGTGACACAAGAATCCTGTATTCAGTTGTTGTTGTATGATTATTTTTGTTGTTTATATATTATACTTATACAACTGATGTACTGTAACTGCTGTATGTGTTATTAAAGATACCGCATAGAGGAACTTAGAACTGTTGCTATTATTTCAATATCCACTTGTGATAGTTATCAGGTCATTGTTTACAAAATGCTTTTGACTAGTTTGACCGTTATTAACCGACGCATCTCATTTGAACAGAAACACACACTAAAACTGTTTCATACCTTGCCAAATCCTTTTGTGGTTATGTGTACTCATGAAATATAAACACACTCTTTAGCTTTTTATATCAGGATTGATTCCTCTTCATTCGTGTGCCAACTGAACATGATTCATGCGTTAAAACCCCACAATATATCAGAATCAAGACAGCATGAGATTGAGAAATGTGTATTCTACTTAAAATGAACAATAAAAGTTGTGTTTGCTGTTTTTTTTTTGTTTTTTTCAAATCTTCGTGATTAAAATGAACAGTACATAAGTGGCTCTGGCTGCACGGTGGTGCAGTGGTCAGCGCTGTTGCCTCACGCCAAGAAGGTTCCGGGTTCGAGTCACGGCTCGGGCACAGGATCTTTCTGTGTGGAGTCTCCATGTTGGACTGCAACCTGTCCAGGGTGAACCCCATCTCTTGCCTGTAGCCACTGGGATAGGCTCCAGCCCCGCCCCCCCCCCCCCCCCCCCCGCGACCCTTAATAGGAACAAGTGGGAGACGATGGATAAAAGGCTCTTCACAATGACCGGAGTAAGAATCACAAAGCAAGCATCATTGTGGTTCAGGCTCACTATTTTGATCACCTTCGTTGTCTACATCCAGCACAAGGAGTTAGCTCGGGTGCAGGAGGTGGCCCTGCAGCTTCACACACACCTTGGTCGGGCTTTCCAGGGAGCAGTTTTTCAAATTTCACCATACATCCGAAATTGGGAAAAGAAGCATTAATTCATCTTCAGAGCAAATCAAATGGATTGGAGGTCACTGAAATAAGTCACTATAAAACCACACCAACTCCTTAAGTAAGCCAAGTAATTTGGACCCTAGCTCACACCCCAGTGGTTAGAGAAGTACGAATGATCGGCTGGACAAACTAAGGATCACGCATTTCCAGGAATTCAACGTGGACAGAAGCTGCACTGTACTCGTCCGTGGACTTTTTTCCCGTCTTGGGGAGAACATTTGGATCTAGTGTGAGAGACAAGTGGTAAAGAAAAACCAACATGTAGAACAGTGTTTCATGATGTTTTAGGTGATCAAACTGTCACAGGGGAAAGAAAAAGGTGAAGGAAAACCTGAACTCAACATCCCTTTGATATGTATCGTCTGATGTATCTCACCTTGATACTCCCGGTTCTTGATCCAGCTCAATCACAGCCAAATGGAAGGAACATAATGCAAATGTTTCCGTTATGTTGGTGGAGTCTAATGTACTCTGGGCATCAGGGCCAACAGGGTCATGGTAGAAATATAAATAACAGGAAAATGTGCGTGTCCTTTCAATCTTTTGATAAGTTTCTTTGGAAGTCAAACATGATGTTCCAGAAGGCACAACTTTCCTTGAAGTCAAATATGGTTCACATAAGTGAGAGGCAGCAGTGGAAAATCCCCTCTCACTCTGACCTTCCTCTATCTGCCTCTTCCCGGTGGGAAAACCTGAGAATTTTTTAAATCAACCAGCTCACCTACAGTATGGTAAATCTCTTTTCTCCCAAACAATGGAGCTGGCCGGCCTCGTGTAGATGATTCAAAGTTTGGACTGTGTATTTGAGATAAAAACCAGATTAAACAAGCCTAAAATAAAGAATTAGACTGGAACTCCTGCGTCAGCATTATCTGTTCCGCCTGACAGCCATTGATTTGACACAAAACCTTGGAACAGACAATCTTAAGGAAAACAATATATTTCAAACCAAATATATCTATCTCAGGTCGCGCACCATGCATTGTTGATAATACACAGCTCTGATCTTACTGGGGCCATCGGAACCTGTCCACCATCCCCTCACGCTGACATCAATGTGTAGTTTTAGCGTCAAACCAACAAATGATACCAGAAAACTCCAAATAATACATCAAGTAAAAAAATGTAAAGTCAATGAATCCAAAAAGAAGGGTCAACAAAAAACAAAAAAGTTTTGACTTAAACCCCAGACTTCGTGGAGATCCGGGGGCCAAACTTGTGGTCGCTGCATCTTGCAACGCTAGTTTATGACCAATGCATTTGTCACTCCCTACCCAACAGGTCACACTCCTGTCATGACCTTTAGTTTTGTTTAGAATCATACACAGTAATGTTCAGGGGTGAAAATTAGCCGGAACGGACCGGAACGGAGTTCCGGTAAAAAAAAAAAAAGGAGGAGAAGGGAGCCGCCAAAATCCCATATTAAATAAAGAAAACGACGTCTTCACACTGAACACGTCAGACGAGGCGCGCTGCGCGGGGTGGGGCGCAAGCACGCGCAGCGCAACCGAGTTGCTGAGCTTGGTTTACGCTCGTGTGACGTCACAGCGCACCCAAATACACTATGAATGGACTCCGCCCGCCCGCCTGCGTCTTGACGCGGAGTCGTGCCCATGAGCGCATCTCCGCATGCGAGGCGTTTCTGGTTGGCTGGCAGACGGACACGTGGGTCACGTTACCAGCATTGTTAGTTTTGATTGGTTAAAACCACGTGTTCTGCTTTCATGGAACGAAAAAAGAAAGAAAACAAAACAGAGGGCAAAATCAAATTAGTGATTGTTCTTGAAATTTTCCACGTTTTGTGTTGTGTCACTCACTGTAAAGTGTAAGCTGATATTTTGCTAAATAAATCATTGAGTGATATTGATGATCTGTTTGTTCATGTGTCTGCCTGTTCCCTGTTGTCAGCACTGTAGTGGGCAGTTACTGTAAAAAACAGTTTTCAAAGCATTTCCAGGGGTAGCGCGGGAAGGGTGGGGCTATGGGGGCTGCAGTTGTGTGGGGAATAGACACCCGAAAACTGTCATAAAAATCACCTAAAACAGATTAAAAACCGTAAAACTTCGGCGGCGGCGCACGCCCTTTTTTTTCCTTAATACACGCCCAAAGGGCCTGCAAGACTTTTAAGCCACTTTCACCCCTGGTAATGTTTCTGTTTCAATGACTGTCAGACGTTTAAGCAGCAAAAACAAAAAAAGTTTTCATAGAAAACTCTCCAGGAACAACGACAACAAAAAAAGTCGAAACGTTTCCTGGACAAACAGGTTCAGCAAAAAAAAAAGAAGTTTCCCAAAGTGGTAACTTACATAGTAACATGCCAAGGTGCAGCCACACCTGGCTCTTACAGGGAGATGAACCTGTCATTGTTTACATTCATGTTACACCCAAAACACAATTAATTTGGAGACTTTTGACAACTCTTGCACATTGTGCAAGACTTTGCACTCAGATTATTCATTATTTACCTAATATGAATGGCCAGGACGTGCCCCTAGACCACCTTTAGTTCATGTGCGTAGGCTTAGAACCATTCATGCTCCTCTGATGGTTTTCCAAGTGGGATTTTGTTACTATTTGCACAGAAAACAAGAGAGCCCCAAAAAAATTCTGGCACAGAGCTGTAGAAAGAAACTTTTCGGAAAACTCAAATTTGCAACTGAAAGGTGGATTTTATTCTTAAGATTAATGCAAAAATCATTTCTGTGTGGAAATGTATCATATGCATACTTTATTTATAAATATAATACACAATAACAGCCACTGACCTCTAGAAAATGTTCACTTCAGTTCATTGCAGACCAAACTCTACTTGAGGATCTGTGACCTAGACCTTATCGAAGCCTTCTAAAAGGTTTTCAGTGACACAAACAAATGCCTGACCTCACTCACAGTGTTAATTACATTGCTTTGTAATTCCAAGGAGCTGTGCCACGCAGCCCGTGTTATTACTCAGCATGTGCTTCGAGAATGTAAGTGGACAGGTTCTGGCCAGCACCTTGTTGGGTGCTGCAGCGCAACGTGATTTCCCTCTGCTCATATCATACTGTGATTGTAGAATAGCAGCGTTAGGATTGATGAGGATTTTACTTCAATTGTTAAAAGTGAGACGGATGAAAATAAATGATTTCCTTTGCAGAGCTCATAAAGCGAAACTTCCATTCTACCTGTTGATTTATGTTCCAGCGCTCACCTGGTCACCGGCGTCGTGTCATGACTCTAAGAACGACATCAATGAGATTTTGTTCAAGAGCCTCTCAACTGCTGGGGGAAGTATTTAACTGGAACTCCTGCTACTATGAGGAGTGGAGCGTCCCTCTGGTACTGACGTGGATCATCTGTGCTATAGTGGTTGAAATCCCTATCAAGTGATTTTACATCTTTACAAAATGATCAAAGAAAGATCAAAGAAAGTGTGAATATGTGTGGATCTCAACCCACCACCGCTATGCAAATTTAAAGGCCTTTTTTTTCTTTCATCTGGATAAACATTCGTTGTAATTATATGATATTAGAAGAAGTCAAGTCAGTTATTGGTGCAACTCCATTCATCCTTCCATTCCATCCGTTAATAATGAAATAGACCACTAGAGACTCACTACCACCTCCTGAGGAACAAAGCAGCATTACAAGACAGAATGGACCGGCGCTTCCAGTCTCATTAAAATCTGATTTCTACAATTCTACAATTCTACAATTTCATTTAGCAGACGCTTTTGTCCAAAGCGACGTACAACACAAGCAAGAATTTAGACCTAATTAAGGAAAAGTCCATTGGAAGCGCAAAAGTGCTTCAGTTGTGATTTGGTCACAGGTACTGCCATCTAGTGGCAGAAGAAGTGTCGCCCCCCCTCCCCTTTTTTGTTTTTTTTTAAATTTAACAGACATACAACATCACACAACACAGTTAGTGCTACATAATCACTAAGTGCTGGGTCCTGGACCCTCTGACTTATTCTACCCCACAGAGGGGAAGAGTCAGGTTAAGTGCCTATGTGCTCTCTGGACAAATGAGTCTTCAATTGTCTCTTAAAAGTAGAAAGGGACTCAGCAGAACACACAGAGTTCGGTAGTTCGTTCCACCATTTGGGAACAACAGAAGAGAAGACTCTGGCTAGAGATTTGGAGTAGCGCTGGGCTGGAAGCACCAGGCGTCTTTCGCAAGCAGAGCGTAGTGGGCGAGAAGGAGAGTAGACCTGGATCAGGGATTCCAGGTAGGCTGGAGCCGTTCTTGTGATTGTTTTGTAAGCCAAGAGAAGTGCCTTGAATTTGATCCTGGCTGCCACTGGAAGCCAGTGAAGAGAAACCAGCAGCGGGGTGACGTGCCCTTTTTGGCTGGTTGAAGACCAGACGTGCTGCTGCATTCTGGATCATCTGCAGAGGCTTGAATGAGCATGCAGGAGGCCTGCCAGAAGAGAGTTGCAGTAGTCAATGCGTGAGATGACAAGAGCCTGAACCAGAATCTGTGTGGTCTGTTGGGTCAGGAAGGGTCTGATCTTCCTGATGTTGTAGAGGGCATAACGGCAAGACCTAGAAACTGAGGCCACATGAACCTTTAAGGTCAGCTGGTCATCAATCATGACACCCAGGTTTCTGGCTGAGTTTGTGGGCGCAAGTAGGCTCAAGTCAAGTTGGACACTGACGTGAGGCTGAACAGATGGACAAGCTGGAAAGACCATAAGTTCAGTCTTAGAGAGATTCAGCTGAAGGTGGCGTTCCTTCATCCATGTGGAGATATCAGCCAGACACGCTGATATACGATCTGAGACTGTTGTGTCATCAGGTGGAAAAGAGAGGAAGAGCTGAGTGTCGTCAGCGTAACAGTGGTAGGAGAAGCCATGAGAGCGGATCACTGCACCAAGTGAGGTGGTGTACAGAGAAAAGAGAAGGGGACCAAGCACTGACCCCTGAGGAACCCCGGTCGATAGGCCATGTGACCTAGACACCTTTCCTCGCCATGACACTCTGATCTGCCTGTGAGGTAGGACTTGAACCACAACAAGGCAGAACCAGATATGCCGAGCTCAGAGAGTGTGGAGAGGAGAATGTGATGGTTCACTGTGTCGAAGGCAGCAGACAGGTCCAGCAGAAGTAGGACAGAGCACTGACCAGCAGACCCACAACTCAAAAACAAAACCAAGCAAGTTTTCAGCTTACCTAAAATGGCTCAACCTTCTTCTGTCTAAGATTCAGTGCTTGTTTGCTGAAGTTTCAGATTATACTCTCTTTATAAACTAGGCTTATAGTGAAATCCCGCCCCAAAACCAGCAAGAGGGTGTGACCCGCGTCAGCTGACCTCACCTATTGTTGCAGAGAGAAACCGAAACTCCAGTGCCAAGCACCTAACGACCCACAACTCAAAAACAAAAGCAAGCAAGTTTTCAGCTTACCTAAGATGGCTCAACCTTCTTCTGTCTAAGATTCAGTGCTGATTTTTGTACATTATTACATCTTATCTATAGTTTTATTTCATTTGTGACTTTAACCTGTTTATGTTCATTCAAACTATTGTTTTCTTTCTATGAAAAAAATTGTTATTACTACATTTGATCTATAAATGGACCCACATTAACGGGCAGACACACCCTGACCTTTTGCCACAATCAGGGATGACAGTATTGACTTAGCTGCATTTTCTATTACCTGTGGGTGTTGATGACCCATTAAAACAATTCCGATTCACAACCCCCCCCCCCCCAAAAAAAACCCTAACATCAAGGTTTTCAGTTGTCCATTTGCAAACATTGCCGACGTGTGAAGCAGCAATCTGAAGTGTCCCATCACCCATCTTTGATACCAGGTGTGTTCTCTGTGGAATTCCTCCCCTTTGGCAAGTTACAGGGACAGTCAGAGATGGTTGATAGACCAGAGGGGGAGGGGGTGAGTGTCAGGGGTGAGACAGCAACAGTCTAACTATACATGTATTGTTCAAGCCTGAACTAGTCTGGCTCACGTTCAGCAGCACACTCAGTCTCAGAGATATGCGGCACTTGTTGACAAGTCGTGGCTTGTTGCCACGTTTGTCACATCCCCAAAAACTCTGAGGAATTTGACAGTGTCTCCAACTTCCACAGGATGTGTCAAAGGAGCCTGAACATGAAACACACACAAGCATATGTGAACACAGGAGGAGAGGTATCTAATGCATCTCTACAATCTGATACTGGAATCTGATGTTCTAGCCTGTGGCATATAAAGTTCAAAGAACATTCTGATCCCTTTCTGATCTTTAGAATCATATTTTCTTATTTTTATAGAAAGGATTTTTCATGCAAACATTAACAAAATAGATTTTAGTGAAGTTTTCAACCGCATTTAATAATTTTTTTCTAGCGGGAGGGTGAGACAAATTAAACCACCTCCAATTTAGAAAACTAATCTGCTCATAGGCTTATTTTTTTTAAAAAGAACATTCCTGCTGAAATATGACATTACACAAATGTATTTGTTGAAAAATAAGTCTCATTTCAAAACACAGGGTTTGACTGGTTGACAATGATGTGACAATACCTGAGTAATACTTTAACAGAGCTCAGAATTAAATGTAGATGCGGCAAAAAAATAAATAAAAGACAAATATTGATGATTTAGTTATTGAAGGTAATATAAATCAACTCTGCGAACTGTGGTTATGATCTTAAAGCCCACGGTTAATAGGTGGTAGAAATGTGGGTTACATAAACATAAGCCCACCTGTCACCCATGATAAAGATTATAATAGCAAAAATCCACATTTCTGCGAAGCAGAGGAGTCATTTCTGGGCCATGTGACACGGCTCTGACAGCGGGACTGTAGAGTAGGTGGGTGGGTGTCCCTCCTCCGTCAGTCCGTCCGTCCGTCCATCCAGCATACCCCCCCCCCCCCCCCCCCACCTGTCCTGATGCGCCCTCTCCCCGATGCTGTAGGTGCGGCAGACAAGAAGCGACGCGACTCGATACTGGATGCAGCAGCCGTGGGACAGTAACACCATCCACACCACGGAGGACAACACTACCGTCACCATCCGCAGCAGTGCACGTAAGCTCTCCTCTTTAAGTCTGTTCTTTTCCTGGCAAGTGTATTTTAGTCTCACGGTTCCGGAGGACCGTCAGACCACAGATGATGTTCCGCGGCTTTCACTCCTCGTTTTTGTTTCAAGTTTTAAAAGGTGAATAAATAGGAAGTGGAAGTTGAGAATGATTCATTTCAAACACAGCGAGTAACACCGTAGTCCCTCATTTTCTTTATTAGGCACTCAAACGCTTGACACATTTGAGGTGATGTGATATTACCAGACATGCAGTTAACCGTATGCATCAATCTCCTAATGCTGGAATGCTGTGTGTTTAGGTGTACTTTAAAAAAAACAGAAGAAGAAGCATTTTTACAAATTATGTCAGGTGTTTTTTTTTGTTTTTTGTTTTTTTTTAGAGATATGTGGATCCACAGTTTTGAGATTCTGATACACATCAGACGCATCATTTTATTTTATTTTTTTAGAATTTTCTTTGTCATTATGTTATGGGTTATATCACCATCATTTCTCTTATTACAGACAACAAAAAATACATGTAAAAATACATTCAATTTTAATGTATCAATTTATTTGATTGATTATGAATTGGTATCAGTAAGTGGATCAGAATCCTTATTCCCATGAATGAAGACAGTTGATATGACAACAATGAAAAAAAAAAAAGCCCTCAAACAGAATGTGTTTCTGTATGGTTTAACAAGGAGAACCAAGCTCAAAATTCAGTTCTCTATTAGAAAATAAATAGACTTTGCCTTCGGTTGAGTGTTGACAGACACACAGGGAAGTCCTAGGTCATCATAACTTGTTGTAAGAAAGAGAGAATGAGTCATCACCTGCTGCTTCGCCGTTAAAAATAATATTATTTATCTACTGAGTTCCTGCACATGCTGGTGTGATTATTTAACCCGCGAAGTCCTGACACATTGGAGTGCTGCAAACTGTTTCTGACTATGCTCAGATGTAGTTGACCCTCTTCTTTCTTCATCCGAGACATAAGAATGATTTGCATTTGCAGCTGGGTTCTGCTTCAGGCCTGGGCGCTGGAGCTCTAACCAGGAATCTATGAGAGCTTTTCGGGTTTTTTTTTTTTCTTTCTTCCCTTGAAAGCCTCTTCGGTGAATTAGCGGAGTCACGAGAGACCAGCACTGTTAACCTACTTCTTTATAGCTCTGATCTTAATATACTTATGTTCAGTTTTGTCACGTTATGTAAGAACAGCCAGCCTCGCTCACTCCACTGTGATGCTGCTCTTCTACATACAGACAGTGTTCAAAGCGATACGTTGCATCAAAAAGTATAGTTTACCTTTCAAGTGTTCACATAAAGGTGTCTTGAGCTTTTTTTTCCCCTCCAGTAATATTTCCTTGTTACTCCAGAATGCAGAAATAGCCAGCTACATATGCTTAGCTTGAAGCTAACAGAGTCTAGCAACAGCCAAAATGTCTGTTTACAAACTCTCGAGCAAATTGTCAAATGCAACCTACTGTATGTCTTCTTTGGCCTGATGTTTAGTCAGTAATCCGGAAACAATTTGATCCGAGCTAAAATCAAACCAATAGTAACACTGATGTTATTAGCTTGAAGCTAAACACACATGGCTGGTTCTTGCTACATTCTGGAATCTGAAAGAAGTAATGCAGGAGGAGAGAAACACATCTTTACAAAACAACACTTAACCTTTTTGTTTCGTACCACTTGAAAGCTGAAGAACTAATTTGAAATGCTAACATTTTATGTTTTGTTCTCATGGTTAGAGTAGTTACAAAAACAAAAACAAAAACAAAACATGAACCTGCATTCACTTAAGAATATCCACCATCTTGGACAACTACAGGTCCGGTTCCATAACAGCTTTACAATATATTCATTGCGTACTATAGATTATAAAATAAGGTAAGGTACTTATTATCTTTAAACACATGAAGCAACATTTGTCCTGTGTATTTAACCCATCATCTTTAGAATAATCAGCAGTTGCATGCAGCACTCAGGAACCAACTCCAGATCCCTCTGTCTGACAGGAATATTGTTGATGGAGAGGGCGGCACGGTGGTGCAGTGGTCAGCACTGTGGCCTCACAGCAAGAAGGTTCCGGGTTCAAGCTCCGGCTCGAACACAGGATCTTTCTGTGTGGAGTCTCCATGTTCTCCTGTTCCTGTGTGGTTCTCTCTGGTACTCCAGCTTCCTCCCACAGTCCAAAGACATCAAGAGAGGACGAGGCTGATTGATACTCTAAATTGACTGTAGGTGTGACTGTGAGTGTGAATGGTTGTCTGTCTCTATGTGTTGGCCCTGTGATGGACTGGTGACCTGTCCAGGGTGAACCCCTCCTCACGCCTGAAAGCTGCTGGGATAGGCTCCAGCCCCCCCCCCCCCCCCTCCTCGACCCTTAACAGGATAAGTGGAGGAAAATGGATGGATTGATGGATATTATTGATGGTGGCAAACCTGGAATACCAAGAGAAACCCCACACAGACAAAGAGAGAACATGCAAACTCCACAGAGACAGGACGTGGGACGGCCAGGGCTTGACCCATCTTGCTGTGGGCCAACAGGGCTAACCACTGAGCTACCGTGCTGTTAATGGCTTCCTGTGAATGAGCAGATATTTTGGGGAACGTGCTTTTGGGTGAACCAAGTTCACTTTTGATCTCAGTGCGGGAGAACTGGAGGAACATCAGAACAGTCATTTCTATTAACTGCTTCTACAACGCTTCTGTTTTTTTCCTCCAAATAAGGACCCATTTTATACATAAATTATATTTGTCACCGTGATTACAGTTATATTTATTAAAGCAGAATATCCTCCAGTACTCTTGTGCTGGGATCAGGAGTGATATCTGCTCATTCACATAAAAAAGGGCTTACATCATGATATTTCTAATCAACAAGATGCAGTGATACGCTAACTTGGGAAACACAACCGACTTCTCATTGACTTTCATACGGGGTCAGACAGCATAAATGGAATATAAAATTCTTGGTTTATAATTATATGCTCCAAATAGTTGTTTTCTTGTGTGAGTGTCAAGTAGAAGTGAGAAAAGCATAGATCGTTAGGGAAAAAGAATGATCTTTTTCAGCAGGTCAACATCAAAATTACACATTTACAAAGTAGAAAAACAAACACTCCCCATAACTGCTGCTACGTACAATTGTGCTTTTTTTAAAAAAATTAGATGTGTCCTTAAAAACAGACCTGGACCACGTCCACAGTTTAGTTAGCAAAATCTGAAAATGCAATTTATGCGTGAATGCGTCATGTCCCTGTCTGAAACATCTAAACTAACGATGTTCTCCTCTGTCTGCTGAAGTCCATCAAAGCCAGCGTATGGTAAGGATGGTAAACACAAATCTACTGTAGTGAACTGCAGGCTTTAAAAATGAGAAGCAAAGTCTTAATAATAGTTTGTATATCCCAAAATGAGGATCAATATTCTACCAAGCTACAGGTGCCACATGTTAACTGAAGAAGCCAGGGGAGGTCAGGATGAACAAAATCTCTCATGGTACATAATTCTCTTTCACTGTAAATAAGGGCGGCGCGGTGGTGCGGTGGTCAGCACTGCCGCCTCACAGCAAGAAGGTTCCAGGTTTGAGTCCCCACTCGGGCACGGGATCTTTCTGTGTGGAGTCTCCATGTTCTCCCTGTTCCTGTGTGAGTTCTCTCTGGTACTCCAGCTTCCTCCCACAGTCCAAAGACATCAAGAGGGGACGAGGCTGATTGATACTCTAAATTGACCATCCAGGGTGAACCCCGCCTCTCGCCCGAAAGCCACTGGGATAGGCTCCAGCCCCCCCGCGACCCTTTATAGGATAAGTGGAAGAAAATGGATGGATGGATGGATGGAAATGACTCAAATACAGTCAATGTCAGCTGGAGGGGTGCAGCAGTTGCACTATCAGTTTAGCTACAGTTCTTACTCGTGTGTTGTAGCGTTGTCGTTTTCTGAATCAAATATCTTTTCACTTGCAAAAGTTATGTTACTGAGCAAGTAGTGCAGTGACATCTACGTGCTATGAAAGCAAAACTGCTCAACATCAAAATATGACACCACTGCTGGAGGTACCCGTGTTTGAACAAGTCAGTGGAGCTGCAGAGGAGTACGACGGAGGTAAAAAGGAAACAGCCCAATCGGCGAGACTTGGAGAGAGCATAACTCTGCCAAAGCGACCTCAAGTAAACTGAGAGGGAAAAAAAAGCAACTTTGTTTTTTGTCATGTTAAGTGGTCTTTCCCTCTGGCTTCTGCTACATGCTAAAATGAAATGTGAAAACCGGCCTCTTAATATGAACGTAATCCTGTTAAGAGTCGAACAAACTCTCAGACAGACAGAAAGATGGATGGACAGACAGATTGTATCGCCTTTTTAGTGGAGGTCATAATATTGAAGATTATAACAACAGAATATAACGTACAAAATAGCAATAATTAAAATCTTACGTAAAAAAATTGCAGCACATTGAATAAAAGTCAAAAGTGGGCTTTTAGCAGCGGCTTAAAAATTTCTGGAGTCTCAGCATTTCTCACAGACAAAAGTGAGCTTCTCCTGACTCACTTAGGTTGCCTCACTGTAAAAGCCTTAGGTCACATTCAGGAGCATCTTACTGGAAGACCTCGGTGCGTTTGTATGATAATGTACAAGATCAGCTAAATAAGGTGGCGCCAGCACATTTTATACCTTAAAAACAAGTAATAAAATCATAAAATCAATCCCGAAGTGGACAGGAAGCAGATGGAGGGAGGCCAAAACTACAGTTACATGTTTGTGCTTTCTTTTTTTCCAGTTAGCAGACGATTGCATCACCTCACATGAGGACAGATAGCCCAGTCCTGCTGTGTTAAAAGGATGAAACTTTGAGAGGGAGAAGGATTACTTTTGCTGAATGGTTGGGTTACCCCATTTAGGTTTTTTTAGTTGTTTTTTTTGTTAGTTTAATTTTTTTATGAATCATGAAAAAAATATCAACTCTTAAACACACAATGCATTTGTGGCCATCTGGAGCCGAGGACAAGAAATAGTCTCAAGGCTGCGAGGCACAGATTTAATCATCGTTAAATTCATAATACATTTGAATGCATTTGTAATTGGGATGCACAGGAAGAGCTAAACATCATCGATATCTGCAGCGATTGATCGTTACTGTGAGATTTTTGTTTCAGTCCAATAATTATAACAGATTAGTTACAAGTGAACAATGATAAATGACTTATGGGCTTTTTCAAATGTTTCTAGGAATAATTCAATTTGTGTTTATTGGAGCATTTTTAAGTTCCAAAAAGTATGCAGACATTGTGGAAAAAAAGATGGTAAATCTTAATTTTGATTTGTAGATCAAGTAAAACACATTTGTGCCCATGATAGATTTCCCTCCATGCTACAGTTGGGCTGCGTGGCTCTTCTAATGGTGTTACTCCAGCGAAATCCGAGGCATCACATCTTAGAGTCAGACTTAAAGTGCAGCCCTGGAAGGAAGGTGGTATGATCCTGGGTCACTGAGTTCTGTTCTCCTCTCTCCCCTCAATGGACCTTCCCTCTCGTCCCGAACTGTTGAGACCCATCCAGGTTGACTCGTGACTCGTTGGCATATGTTGCGCCGCCTCCTCCTTATCAGCGCCCTATGTCGCCCAGAAAAGACATTTCTTTGGCTTCCTTCTCCACGCTGTCAGGGAAATGGGTCTGCGTGGAAGTGTGATGTGGAGGGCAGTCAATTCCCATACATTAGCTTGGCTTGGTGCTTGGTAGTGTACATGAGTGTGCAAATTTTTTCCCAAGCGGGGTAACTCTAGCCCCCTCCTGCTCCCAACAGATCAAGGGTAGAAAAGAAAGTTGATTTTAATCCCCAAGGGGATTAACAACCCCATGAGTGATTAAATGAGACTTCTGTCTCAAAAAGGACAAATTACTGTACCACCTCAAACTTGGGAACCGTTTATACAGTGGTCTGCACGGCACAAAGTAGATTAGACGTATCTCCATTTTGATGATCACCTCGCGATCACGGGGAAGATTGCATATTTCTGCTGCTTAGAGTCCTGCCAGGACAATGGAAATGGATTTTGTCTGACGCTGGTCATGGCAAAGCTATCTTTTCCCAGGAAATGTAAATGATTTTTCATTGAAGCTGGACTAATAAGGAAGTATCACTGCAGTGAAGCTGTGAAGTTCATGTCAGGCGAAAGTAAAAGAGTCGCTTCCTCGGTTCATCGCAGTTTTCTGTGTTCACCTGTGAAGGAAACTTCACCGCTCAGCTATTTTTTTCCTGGTTCCAGAAACTGTCCTGATTCGATAGTTGTCATATATATTGTACAGATCTTGTTATATGCTGAACTGGATAGTTAACAAAGATACAGATGTTCCTCCCCTTTGAAATGAATGAAGAAATTTACTTAAATCAGCAAAGGGAGATTTCATAATTTCTTCAATCCTTTGTGATAATTTGGAGGTCCGTGGTGGTTAAAAAAATAACAACTTTAGACTTTGTTGTGTGTTTTAATCGACAGCTTTGCAAATTTGATGAAATTTGTTGCGCAAACAGTAAAGGGATTTTGTCATATATATTTTCAAATTTTGTCAAATAAATCAATTCAACTACTTTTTTTTAAAGCCTTGAGTCATAATTTATTGTGCTGTTTTTAATATTTACAGAGTTGAGTCAGGACAGAATGAGATTTTCACTGTACAGTTGTCTCTGAACATGTCATGGTATCATGTCAGGCTATATGGCGTTACAGGATTTATATTATTAATTACACTGAAACTTCATGAGCAAACCCTCTTATATGGGCCGGCTGTTCAGAGCATAGCGGCATATATTGTTGTTGCTCTGCCTCTCTATCAGAGCAGTTGCACTTCTGTTGCGACTGGAATCAACATGATACAGCTCCAAAGTACAGAGAGGCTCCTTCAAGCCACCGAGCTGTTTCAATCCAAGTGTCTACATGCTGGGGACATTTCTTCATTTATTACCCTGAACAGGGGTGTGTCTGAGTTGTGTTATCTCAAGAAGTCTGCACTCTGCACGTTCCTGGAACGTTACAATTTAAAATTGAACGATCACAAGTGGAAGAACTGGCGAGGTGTCACATTTTTAATATTGAAATCAAGTTTATGCTGGACGTTGTCTGCGACCGGGATGTGGACCTTAGGCGCTATTGTACAATTTTGGAGGAGCCATATAAGCCAGTAGAGTTTGGAATCTGGTATAGAGTGAGAATGCGAAGTGAAGATCCAGCATTACGACAAACAACCATACCAAACTCAATCTCCTTTGGGCCCTTCAGAGGCCACATTTCCAACCCTGGTCAGGTGAAAAGATGTTTCAGTTGCAATAGCGCAGAGCATCGAGTCAGAGATTGCCAGGAGGTGAAGTGTTGGCATATGGAAGCCTGCAAGCACACTGTTGATAGGACATTTGTGGAGAAGCAGGCTATTTTAAGAAGCATTCTTAAGTGCCCACGTTTCTACAGACACATGGCTAAATCTCCGAGGAAGTCAAGGGCTGAAGACGAGCAAAAAACAATCAGCGGACACCACAGGAGGATGATTGCGCTCCAAAAACATTGGCTCCTTTGCAGAGTGCCCCACTGCCAGAAAAGGACAAGAGCAAGCATAGACCTGAGAGGAAGAGTACCACAGCGAGGCTTTGAGGCAGAGGCTGATGTTGAGGTGGAGGTAGTGGTACTGATTGAGAAAGAGGTACAGGAGGAGGCTGTGGGAGAGGCTGAGGTAGAGGAAGTAGTGGAGGAAGGGGGAGAGGCTCAGGCTGGAGGGGAGGGTTGGAGGGTGAGGTTGAGGCCATCCCTGACTTGGCCATTGATGAACCAAGCTTGCTGGGCATCCAAGCTTTCAGTGGTGAGCTGGACTCCTGCAGGGAGAGCCATGCTGTAAAGGAAGGGTTTAGTGGTCAGCCCTGTCGCCTCACAGCAAGAAGGTTCCAGGTTTGAGTCCCGGCTCGGGCACGGGGTCTCACTGTGTGAGTCTGCATGTTCTCCCTGTACCTGCATGGGTTCTCTCTGGTACTCCAGCTTCCTCCCACAGTCCAGAGACATCAAGAGGGGACGAGGCTGATTGATACTCTAAATTGACTGTAGGTGTGAGTGTGAGTGTGAATGGTTGTTTGTCTCTGTGTGTTGGCCCTGCAATGGACTGGTGACCTGTCCAGGGTGAACCTCGCCTCTCGCCTGACAGCCGCTGGGATAGGCTCCAGCCCCCCCCTGACCCCTAACAGGATAAGCAGAAGAAAATGGATGGATGGATGTTGGTTTTGGCATCTCAGAGGCCTCAAAGCCCAAATCTGACTTTCCTTGACATCTAACTGGAAATCTCCTACCAGTAACTCTGTTGGAAATGTCATACTTTTCTAAAAAAGAGCACAGTCCTTGTAAATTTTGTCGCTTGCCACTGTACTACAGTATGGAAATTAATCACACTTTCAAACACGAGCAACCATGGGGGTGTGATCAGCTTTCCACGTCTCATAGTTTTTACAAAATCTCAAATGAAGTTCTGAAGGGTTATTAGAGACTTTCAGATTTTTGTACTGGGTGTGTACTAGAGAACAGCCTGAAATTCCTCTATAAACCTTTTTTTTTTTTTTTTTTTTAACCGAAAGCGTTTTTTAAAAAAATGTTAATTAAAAAAAAGAATGCAATAATATACAAATCTCACTAGCCCGTAATTTAATCACAGTATTTGAATTTGCAGGCAGCAACACATCTCATAAAGGTTGGGACGGGCGCCACAAAAGGCTGAAAAAGGAAGTCATAGTAAAACTTAACAGCTGGAGGAAGATTTTACAACTAATAAAGTTTAATGGCAACAGGTTAGTTAGGTTATTGGTTATAAAAAGTGCCTAGAGAGGCAAATCTCGAAGAAACAAAGCTGGGCAGAGAAATCTCTGCTGGTGATCTTCTGGCCCTTCAGATGGCACTGCATTAAAAACAATCAGGATTCTGTTCAGGAAACCTCTGCATGGGCTCAGGAGCACTTCAAGAAATCGCTGTCTGTGAACACTTTTCCATCCACAAATGCAGATGAACCCTAACCATGCAAAGGAGAAGAAATGCTGCTGTCCTCGCCTGGTCAAAACTCATTTACAATGGACTGAGGCAAAGTGGGAAACTGTTCCGTGATCAGATTAGTCCAAGTTTGAAAATCGTCCCTTTTTTTTTTTTTTTTTGCCTCGTCATGGATCAAGTTCACGTGTGGCTTTTTCTTTAGTGCTATGTAAATAAATGTAAATACATAAAATGTAAATAAATTGGATTATTATTTATTTTGAGAAACACCAGAATAAGGTTAAATTCAGCATACTGTTGAATCCAGACTTCCCCCAACCAGCTACATCTCTATTTCCTGGGATTGCTCACCGCTGTAGTGAAACATCAAACCATGTCCTGGTCAACAAAACCTTTCATATTTGACCTGCTTGATTTGTTCTCACCTGTTTGAGGACTGACAACAACTATATTTAACTTATAGTGTTGCCAAAAATGACAAAAACTCGTAAGCACGTCACACATTTCTAAGTCAACACTCATTTATTTGGCTCACCTTGATTGTGTTTAACTTCTAATGAGCTCTGGGTCTGTGTTCATGCTTACAGAGGCACACACGCCCTCCTCAGACATGTAGTTACTCAACACCGTTCTTCATCATAGTCTTCATCGCTACGCAGGCGTGAAGAGGAAAAATGTAAACTCTCGTTTCAATCTGATTGTTATTTCAGAGAGGAATGTGTTTGAAACGTAACGTGATTCATGTGGGGAGGAAGAGAAGTTTGTTTTTTTTAACCATGAAAGTCACATGAATTTATGTGTAGTTAGAGGGATAATATAGGAACACGTAAAAATAGGACACTTAATTGAAACTTGTAGAATGTATACATGCAGTAAAATGTACTTGCATGCATCGTGCATGAATTTCATTGTAGTATTGTCCCACGCAACTGTGGTGTACTCATCAGAATTGAGGAACACAACATTTGACTGCCATTGTTAGATCTCTCTTTATGTTATGATCTCTTTCAAATTTAAATTACACTGGAGTTGAAGCGATACTTCGCCTGAAAAGTTTATTTTGATTTTTTTAAATGCAAGAATTTGTCTTGAGCTCACGAGATGTTTTTTTTTTTCTCTCGGCTGTATCACTTCTGAGGCCAGAATGCAGCCATGTTTACTTAGCTTGAAGCTAATGGTGACTGACAGCTAACAAGAGCAAAACTGTTCCAAAAACATCCCGTTACAAACTCTCGAGTTCATTATCCAGGATAATCCATGTCTTCTTCAAACAGCCGTATGCTCGGCAATCCACAAACACTTTGATTTTAGCAAAAATCAAACCGGCTATAACAATCACTGATTCATGGAAGTGCCAAACTGGAAGTGTTGGACCTAGCCGGTTTGCAGCTCACACCTATATTTGAGCACTTGAAAGGGCAATATCCATTTAAAATAAACACCAAGCATATGCCAGAACACATAAGTGCTGCAAATCAATGTTGCATTATTATGAATGCAGACAATTCCAAATTCACCTGCATTCATATGCGGCAAAATGTGTGAAACAATACAGGGGCAGACTGAATCTATCTCCTCCACTCATGTATCTCACATTGCTCCCTAACTGGACTGTAAAGTGTATGAGAGAGGATGTCTTGGTGTGGATATCTGATGGCTGCAAGCTCCTAAATGTTTCCTTTTGCTTTCAGTGGCTATTCATAGCAGATGGATTGAGAGATGGAATATTAAGGCCAGACTGAAATGTTCCATTATTAGTTTGCCAGCTACCGTTACCTTTATCATTCACTGTACCAGATGATTGTAGACATCTAAATCAATCCTGTAGATGTCAGCGTCTTTTCACAAGTTTGAAAATACGTTGGCGGTTCATGCCTGTCATGCCAAGGTGGTGACGACTGAGGACGAGAAGTCTTAAAAACGTACATATGAAATATAATTTTTTGCATGGAATATTTCCTGATACTCTTCGTTTTGAGCTGCTGCCTTCGTTAGGATTCTGCTGTTTTGTGATTTCACAATAGTTAGGGAAGAATTTAGCAAACAATGTCCAGCTATGCTAGAAAGGCACCAAAGCCCCACCTGTGACTGTCAGACCCAGCAGTTGGCTGAACGTTGAGATGTGACCTTTCTGAACGTTTCTGTTCTTCATCATTCTTTTTTGTCCACCTCTTCTTTTCTCCTACAGACCGAGAGCAGGTATGGATAATAAAGCATTGGAACCTGATTCTGTCAGTCTCCCCATGGAGGAGGCCATCATGTGCAACGGAGGCAGTCAGCCACCAGGCCAGCAGCCTCAGCCGCAGCAGCAGGAGGCGTCCATGTTGACCCACCTGAAGAAGGTTGAAAACCACATCAAAGACGCTCAGCGCTTTTCTCACTTACCCAAACGCTCGGCTGTCGACATAGAGTTCATTGACCTCTCCTACACCATTCGGGAGGGGCCGTGCTGGAGGAGGAGAGGTAACACACATCCACTCAGCTTTGATACACACTGCTTTTTCATTTGCCATAGGCACACTCTTCTTATTTCACATCCCCCGGTTCCACTGACTGGCTATGTTGTTTCCCATTCAGGCACTTCAAGGGTTAGCCAGACTTGTAATCAACGACATTAGTTATTCAAGAAGTGTATGGCTGAATAGTGTCACAGTCCTATCTGAGCTGTTAATTCTCAGTTTTAGATATTGGCCATTTTATTCTGAAAAATATCTCATCAAGTGTTGCAGCCAGTTCTATTTCCTGTCTGCGCTCCGTTGTCCTACCAGTGTCTTGTAGTGCTATTGGTTCTGTTGTATTTTATGTTCTTGGTCTCTCTTCTGCCATTTTGTTCTATTCTCTGTTCAGTCTTAAAAGTCTTTATCCAGGGAAGCTTCACACAGTAATTCTCTATTTGCTGATCGTGTTGTTTGCAGTCATGGTGTAAAATGGTGATTGTCAACTACTGCATTCAACACAGTTTACAAATGTAGGAGTATTATGCTGCGTGAACTGCTCGTACAGCACGTGTCCCTGTGCAAGGTTTGAATGGTTCCTTTAGTCAAGTTTTATACAGCTAAGTTACTGACACTTGGAAAGGTGTCAATGTTAGCCGCCTAGCTACACTGAGGAAGCTTAGCTAAAGAAAAAAAACAGCCACCTGATTGAGAGGCGCACAGCAACTAGCAGAACAGAAACACAACAGCAAGTCAATCTGAACATCTCAGGTTCTCCCCACCAAACATGTTTAATGAGAATAAACGACACGTGGAGATGTAACGTGCATGCAGTGACAAACATTTGCAAGCTCACTCCCAGCAAGCACCCATGGGTAGTGTGTCCGAGTCCAGTGTGTGTATGCGCATGTTACACACAGCACAGTTTATATTAACATTTGGAGGCTGTTTATTATCAACATTTAACACGTGGAAGCATGCTGTGGGAGGGCTTACACACAGATGAAAACATCTGCTGTAATAAACCTGAAATCCAATTTAATTTGAAACCTTTTGCAGATGTTTTCAAGGCAAGTGGTGAGTCTGCAGTAGCTCTTAAGGGTAAGAAACTTGTTACTTGGAATATTTTTCCCTCTCCCCTTCGACTCTTTGCTTCGACTTGCCCTCTCTTGTGCCAGTACCACCTGTACACTAAACCATTAGCCCATGACTGTCTTTACTGTTATCTTACAGAGACAGAGAGATCGGTGCAGGGCTGATTGGCACAGGATCCATTAGCGTGGACTGATTTCACACAGACAATCTATCTGTGTAACAGAATAGATGTTAATTAAAGAAGGCAGTAGTTTTTCATGTGCTAATAATTCACCTTGTGAATTTTTTTGCACTCAGGATAATTCTACAGTGACAGTACAGTAAGGATACCGAAAGTTAAAAATGTCAAACTGTCAGTGAGTTTTATTTCGCATTTTGGTCTCCTTTATTGACACACGATCAATCTCTGCCACACGAGGTGCCAGTCACTTCATCACAGTGTCTTGAATAATCTAGATGGGGAGCCACGAATGATTCAGATCAGTACCTTTTTGGAACCAAGCATAAACATCGGATTCTATCCTATCATCTAATCTAATTTGGTTTCAGACGCAAAGTGAATTATTGAATTATTTTTACTGGAAAGTCGAAGCTGTCATGTTCAGGTTGTTTACATCATCTTGGGGTGTACACAGCTTGGTAAATTCCAGGAACAACGTTTGGGGACTTTGCTTCAGACAAGTTTGCTTTTCCAGGTCTCTTCACAAAATGATGAGTAAACTCTGAACAGAGTTTGGACCAGATTGGCTTTTGTAAGTTTGACACATGAATCATGTACATTTTTCAACTGAGATTAAAATTTTTAACTAAAAAAATTGAATTTGCATCTGCTTGCTTCTTTCCATTGACTTATGTAACCTCCTATCAAGCAAATGAAGATTTGAAGTTTCTTCCTTGGGGGGCCTTAGGGCCCGAAGTGAAACAAATGTTGGTCTGCAGGCAAAAAAGCAGATACATGTTGCATTATCAGAATAAAAAATCCAAGTTCCCTTATTAAATAATGTTTTAGCTATTAGTCGAATAACACTTTAACAACGCACGTTCCAGTCACATAAAAAAAAAAAAAACGTTTTACCCTACTGCGTTTTTCATCTTTCTTTCAATTTTTCAAGTGCAGGTTTCTCTCTTTGAAACAATCAGAACCAGGAGAGCACATAGACTTAGACTCAGCAATCCAATGCATGATTGTGATGACACTGATGATGACATTGATTTACTATTATATTTGCACCCGCTTGGCCAAAACATTCTGAAAGGAGCAAATGGGGCCCAAAATCTGTGAAGAAGATCAGTGAAATGATTAAGGATTTATCTGACGCTGCCCACCAAGTTTAGAATGATTATATTGAAATTTATTGTGACGTATGGTGGGCTGGGGGTGGCGTGGCTCAGAGGTAGAGTGGCCGTCTTCCCCCGGTGACCATGTCTAAGTATCCTTGAGCAAGATACTGAACCCCTAATTCCTCCTGATGGCCCTGCGATGGACTGGCCACCCATCCAGGGTGAACCCCGCCTCTCCCTTAATGTCAGCTGGGATAGGCTCCACCCCCCGTGACCCTTAACAGATAAGCTAGAAAATGGATGGATGGATGAGTGTTGTGGGGCTCGTGGGAAGGTCAGGGGCATTTGTCATCAAACACACTTTTGATGGGGAGAAAAGAATTTTGTTAAGGGGGCATTGAATATTCACTGTAAATTTAGTTTCTTTCCGGACAGGAGTTGCAACAGGACTTTAAATTTTGGACTAAAATCTCAGTTTCCTACTGCATGTTTACTATTTTTTTCCGAAAACCATCGGGCCAGTCAAACTTTCAATAAAACATTTAGTGCAATGTTGCATTTTTTATGCCTCCAAAACTCCAAAGGGAAAAATCTTTTATCATCATAGCTATGGGAGACCTGAGCAGCAGTGTTCAGTATGTGTTGAAGCGGTTGTGGAAGACTGTAAATGGATATTAGACACAGTGAACGAGCCAGGCCGATGTTAAGTGTACATTGTGAGCGAGAGTTACGATAATCCCCTCTGAGGTTTCCGGTAAGTGCTGGGTTGTCTGAGACAGGTTTGGTCATCAATAATGGAGCTGACTGGCTGAGCCAAGGGGCAGAGGAGATGAGAGGAGAGAGAGCGCAAGGAGAATTTTGAAGCGTGGCTAAACAAGACTGCAGAGGTTGTCGTGGACATGAAACTTCAACCTGCCAAAATGGAGAAGCACAAAGCCTGTTGTGGTGATGATGAAGTCATGCATCTGTGGTGTGGTTTGTTCTCAGTGTAATTTTAGCGTTGTACTTCTAACAATTCAAGGATTCAAGGAATCTTTATTATCCCTGAGGGGTAATTTTGTCCACAGCAAGCAGTCATTAAATCGCTACAACAGTCATACCTAAGAACATTGACAAAGCAAAACATAATAGAAAAATAACTAACACAACAACACAAGATAGCAGCAAAGGCCAGTGATGAATAAAAGTAAATATACTTATTTAGCAGAGCAACGGCAGCAGGGACAAAAGAGTGTTTAAATCTGTTTTTCCTGCATCATTTCGATTAATCGCTGCAATTTTCCCACTGTTTTACAATCCCCTGCGGTCTGTTTTTATTTTTAAGAGAAAGGGAAGCATTCCAACAAATAAAACAGAATGTTAAAAGGGATTCAATAAAACAGGAGTAAAACATTTTCATAAAAATACCGTCAACATTAAAACTACGAAGCTTTCGCTAATAATACGAGCGCTGCTGAGCCAGCATGAAGCTCAAAGGACAGCTTGTTATCCAAGTGAGTGCTGAGGTACTTACAATTATCAACTACCTCCATGGCTTGGTTCTCTATGCTGACAGGAGAGACATCTGAAGGATTCTTCCGGAAGTCAATAATCATTTCTTTTGTTTGTATTGATGCTTAAATCGCAATTGCATTTGTACTTCAGATATCATAAAAGTGATGTTCACTTGTGAATATTGTCTCGCTGAACAAAGCTTTTAAGTCTCATAAACTTCTGTTTGTCACAGAGAATATTTTCAGAAATCATCCAAAAAAAAAATCCAGTGTAAAAGTCCTGTTGGTTGTAGATGGAGGGAACCCATGGTGATGCTAACTGTAATCCCCGCAGTGCTCTGTTTGGTGGTAGCAGGCTGGGGGAGGGAGTGAGAGGAGGATGGGGGGATGAAAAGAAGAGACAATTGAAGAGAAATGAGAAATGGAAAAGAGAGAAACTGAGAAAGAAAAGAACAGCAGAGGAGAAGTAACCAGAGGTCAAATAAACTTTAAAGAAAGCCACTGTAGAATAACAAATAACTTTTCGTTGCAATGGCGCTCAGTCCAAGGTTTCATTGCACAGGTTTCAGCTTGTTTGAAGCTTCAATATTAACTTAGTGCAGCTCCTTAAAACCCTCTTTGACTGCATGTTTGCGAAGTCACAGGCCTGAGTGTGTCACACCCCAGTTTCTCAGTATTTTTACAATAGTCTTCTGATTGTGGTTGCAAAGGGTTCTTTCATCGATCACCGCAGTTAACTAAGTGAATAAATATACACCACGTAGACAACTACCAGTCATCTTTACACAACAAGTCGACAAATGTCAGATGCACATGTGACACGAGTCGATTTTAATCCACACAGAACGTCACGCCCCCTACCCTTACATGACATAAAAGCATTCAGAGCTGCATTGTGGGCATGTCAGAACACATGAAGACACCCTCAGTTTACAGCATTTTCAACTTGATTTAGATTAACAGCCACAGGCAGAGACTAAATCCATACTTCTGTTAGGCTGTTCTGGCTAACATTAGGAAAGCCCTGCAGTCTTCACACCAGCCTATACCTGTGAAAGTGTAGATGTGATGTTATACTTGAACACATTCTTGGACCTCCACAACTGTTTTGGTAAAATGGTGCCGTCCAAAACAATGATGATGAAGCTGTATAACGTAACCCTATAAATACAGAATTTGTAAGTACAAAGATGATTCTTGTTTCCCTTTGAGATTTTCTGACCGATCGTGTTTGAGGGGGCTTCGCTTGTGTCCATGTAAATAGACTGGAAGGATGACAAAAGAGACGGGACACATTGGCCGAAATGTAACGTTGGAAAATTGGAAATTTTATGTTATAGAATAACTTAAGTGAGTGTGAACTGGCTACTTTTGACACAAGCCACTCATATTCAGCATCTTTTAACAGTGCAAATGTCTCAAGTTGCTATAGGGGCTGTAAATAAATGGCGGCAGATGGAACAGGAAACCCTGGTTTGGATATTCGCTGGTTACAATGGAACCGTGATATACTGGCACCTGTTCCCTGGGGCTAAGTCATCAGACATATTCCAAGATTGAGCAGATAATAATTCCAAACTGTACTTTTAATACTGTATTTACTGCTATACTATATATATACTGTATATATATATAATATATTTTGCAGTATTTGTACTCCTTCTTAAAAAACCATGACTGTGTCCAACAGTTTTTCTCTTTATTCAGCCTCATGAGCAATCTCTATTTCACCAAAAACAACTGACCTGATGCACATCATTTTAAGCTCAATATGGGGGAATATGTGGGCGAATCTGCACTGTTGGTGTGGTCAGTCAGCTGGGCTAGCATCAAGAATGGCTAAGCTAGCACAGCTCATGTTAATGTTGGCCTTGTCAGACAAGCTACTACAAGTCTTCAGCTGTTCTACTGTGTCCAGACAGTTTCTGCCCCCCCCCCCCCACACACACACACACGCACACATGGTTGTGGGCCAAAATCATCAAACCACTCATTGCTGAATAGAATTTTTTTTTTTTCTGACGCAAGAGGATATTGATGTACCTGCAGACTTTCCTGCTGCCCTACCATGCCTCTCATTGGCTATGTGCTTTGTGTCGTTATGCACAGGATCCTATCAGGGGGAAAATAGAGGAGGGTTTTCACAACATGCAAGTGGGAAAAACATTCATTGACATTGTAATGGAGGATTTTTAGAAGTAATAAAGGTGTCAGTATGCTCTTGATGTTCTAAAATATTCTGTTCATTCTGGTTAAATACTGAAAAAAATGGCATTGTTGATAAAAATCTAGCAGCAGCCAGCGCCACTATCTCCTTCTCTGTTCTTCACAGGTTTCAAAGCTTTGCTGAAGTGCCTGTCTGGGAGATTCTGCAGCCGGGAGCTTATTGGAATCATGGGGCCCTCTGGAGCTGGGAAGTCCACCTTAATGAACATTTTGGCTGGATACAGGTGAGCTCCTTTACAATAAAGTTAAATTACTAGTAATCTCATTTTCAGTAAAAGCTAATATTATTTCTTTCACTAGCCAATTGAGCTGTTCAGTATCTGTCTATGTCCAGGGAAACAGGAATGAAGGGTCAGATTCTGGTAAACGGGAAACCCAGGGACCTGAGGACATTCAGGAAAATGTCTTGCTACATCATGCAGCAAGATATGCTGCTGCCGCACCTCACTGCCCGAGAGGCCATGATGGTGAGTTCTACCCATCAGACTCACAGCTCAGCCAAAGAATATTTGACAGAAACATGGAAAAAGATGGACGCAGCAAAACACATGGAGATTAGCCAGCAATTCTCAATAGCGACATATGGATACCATCGCAGACTCTTAGCGCATGAACTTCCAGCTATCCCATGAATCCAGCAACACCAATCCAAGCAAGGAGTGGGCAAAGGTGAAAAAAAAGAGTCTAAAAGTCTTAGAAGGATAATACACTATACAAAAAAACTGCAGCACATCAGGGCAGGGCAGACAGTTAGAGCAGCAGGGAAATCAAGGGTAACACTTTCCAAATTAAATAAGAAATAGCTTAGCTTATTATTTCTTTGTATTAACTATAAATGCACCAATGTTCTGCAATTAAAGCTATTTATTGTTTTCTTTGGTCAATTGTTACTCACCTAATCATGAGATGGTAATGACACTGTTTTTGCTGCAGGTTTCAGCCAACTTGAAGCTCAGTGAAACTATGGATGTGAAGAAAAAGTTGGTAAGAAGCTATTAGCTTAACATGTGCATGAAATGACACTCAGTACACCAAAGATGCATCTATACTCACAGGGATTATGGAAGGAATACAAATGCTTGGCTTGGCTAGTTGTAGGACCCTTTCAAGAACTATTCGGAAGTTCCCATTTAACATCTTCCAAAATAAATCGATCAATCCAGAGTTGACATGGTCTGAGAATATCCGTCTGAGACAAAGCAAATCTTAGAAACCAGGTGCCTCCGAAATCCCCGTTGACTACCCCTTCAGTGGGACAGTGCAGAGATTTGTCTCCTTCCACATGTCTCGGATCACCTTGTTCTAAACGGTGAGTCCAGCAGTCCTACAGAAGGACTTTTCCTTCAGGGTCAGGCCACTTCAGCTCTGATAGGGCCTCAGGCCCCTTTCTGTTTACACTGTATGGAGTTCGCACCTTTACTGCTTTGGATTATGGGGAATTTTCACTTAAACAACTTGACTTCTTCTATACTTACAAACTGAGAAGTGAGCTCAGACCACCTCCTGAATATGGTGTGATTCAGAAGGGTCTAAGTTCATTTGGAAGGTTCACATACACCCAAAATAAGCTGACTCATCAGTCTGACATAATTCTGAGCACTGAAAAAAGACAAAGTGTGGAATCGAACTGCCTCCAAGCCAGGAGAAGACAATTTATCATTATCTTCCAAGGTATTGTGGATTATTGTCAAAGTGTTCATTCTACTTCTGAATATTGGTCCAGTCCCATTTCTTTACTTTATTTACCGGTGATTCACAAGGCATTCCAGGAGATTTCCAGTAACACTCGCTTTGGAATTTGCCTCTGAAAAAAGTCAGTTTGGAGGGCCATAAAGCCCTAGCACTCCACCCTTCACCCTTCCTTCCAAGAATCAGGACATCCCTACCCTTATGCGTGAACGCGCAAAATGGAGGGGCGGGGGCAAATGGTAGGGTTATGGGGTGAATTGGGATTGGCCCATTGAACACGTGGCTGCTGGCTCTTGCTGTGCAAATCAAAAACTGATTATGCTAACAAAAATCACATCATCTGCAAAAACACAGCCGCAGTTCTCATTCACTAAAATTCTGGTCTTGAATATAAAACAAGTAACAACACACAAGGGCGACTGCACATTCAATTTGTCTTTTATTATTGTTGTCATTCTGTCATGATCATGATGAGAAAGGCATTTTGTTTGCGACATACCCTCAGTCTTTATTTTGGTCTGTCTCTGTCTAGGTGAATGAGATTCTCATTGCCTTGGGGCTGGTGGACTGTGCTCACACACGCACCAGCTCGCTGTCAGGTGGTCAGTGTAAACGGCTCGCCATCGCCCTGGAGCTGGTCAACAACCCCCCAGTTATGTTCTTTGACGAGCCCACCAGGTGAGACAGTGTCGATGGTTCCATTCAGCCTTAACGTGAGAAATTTTACTGACTGGAGATAAACATCACCCCAACTGCTACTACAGATGCAGCAGAGGACAGAAAGAATAATAATGATCTTCATTTGATTACATTTTTCATGTCCAGTGGTTTTTTTACAATAATGACATTTAAATATGAACTTTGGAATCATACATTTGAAAAACAGATTTTGTTCCAGGAAAAACCAAATCAGTAAGAGAAATAAGAGCAGGCAGAGCAGCTCGAGAGAAACATCTGGCTGCATAATTCTAATAAGTCCTCTGACAGTTGGACATGCGCTGTTGGAGGGACTTTAAAACCCTAACACATATACTCTTAATCATACCATCTGCACAAATGTGGCTGGGCGGAGTTTGTTTTTTTTTAATCTCAAAAACTCAACTATGTGCTGGTCTACAAATACCAATGAAATACCAATGAAATATAAATGAAATATCAATGAAATACCAAAGAAATATCAATGAAATACCAATGAAATACCAATGAAATATCGTGTCGGTGTACAGAAAAAAGTAACCTCTTATTACTTAACGGTACATTATTGATGCATGGGGAAATTACAGGGTCTCATGATGACTGCTATGCTGTCTGTCCCAGCTCTCTACCTTCATCTACTGTAGTTAAGCTCCACTCCCGTTCACAACAGTTGGCTGCTAATGTGTCAATGTTAACCACTGATTCTTTGATAAGGTCTGAGGAGTTCAAGTGAATTTAGTTTAAACAGCTAATCAGTTGATTCAAAATCTTACGACAATTCAAATATGAAAACTACGTCTCTCTGCAGTGGCTTAGACAGCGCCTCATGCTACCAGGTGGTGTCTCTAATGCGTTCTCTAGCGCTGGGAGGAAGGACTATTATCTGCACCATCCACCAACCGAGTGCCAAACTGTTTGAAATGTTTGACAAGGTGAGTAACTGTCAAGACAATAAATAAGGGGGAAGGGGGCCGTTTCTGTCTTTTAATGAGCTTTCAATGTTATGTCTTTCCTCAGCTCTACATTCTCAGTCAAGGCCAGTGCATCTACAAAGGCTCGGTCCCCTACCTCATTCCCTATCTGAAGACTCTGGGACTTTTCTGCCCTACCTATCACAACCCTGCAGACTTCAGTACGGCTGCTTCATCTCTATTCACTGTAGCAGCGTATCCTGTGGAAACTCATCGATCATCTCGTATTTCTTCATGGCTTTACTTTTCTGTCTCGCTGCTTTTGCTTCTGTCACAGTTATTGAAGTGGCATCAGGAGAGTATGGAGACTTGAATCCTGTGTTGTTTGAGGCCGTCCAAGGGGGAATGTGTGCCCTAGAGGAGAAGAAGAACCAGTGTGAAAACAACGGCCCTGCGGTCTGTACAACAAAGTGCACCAAGGTGGGTAGTGTTCTGGTGTACCGCAGTTTTGGCTTGATTACGGAAGTGTTAAAAAAAAACAACTTCAAACCAGAGCATGTGCATAATTTAAAATCACCACAAATAATACTGTTTATTCTTCTTCACGCAAAGTAATCTGACATCAGGAATCTTCACAAGTAGGATTAGCAAAAGAAAACAACTTTGTTTTTTTTTAATATTTTGTGTTACCTTTTTTTTTTTGTAGCCAAAGCAAATACTGAAATTGGTTGACAGATGCTGACAAGACACTCAACATGGTGCCGACTGCAGCTTTGCTATTTGATGAATAGCAGAAATAAATCACCTGCAGCTGTGTAGCTTAATTTATCTTCGCGTGACTTTCAGAAATAAGGGAAGCTTTGAGGCTTTGTGGTGGAAATGGGTGGACCCGAGCACAGACAACCGGCAGGCAGGCAGAACTTAAAGAAATTGTATTTAATGGTAACAAAAACAAACATAATTCACTGAAACAAAATGTAAACTTTTTGCAAGTATTCCCAAAATGTTGAATAGTTGCTAAAATTGGTTTGTTTTGGAGACATGATGTAAAGGGGAAGGGGAAGCGAATGGAAAGCTAAATTTTGTCCAGAACCCATGAGTGACCGCAATAGTACATCCTGCTTTATTTGGAGGAACTGGATCTAATTATAGCCTACATCTGTAGCAGTCTTATGAAATTCACTTCTTTTTTTATCTCTTCAGGATGCTGGACATTTAGAGAGTCACACGTTTGCCACAAGCACACTCACACAGTTCTGCATCCTCTTCAAGAGAACCTTCATAACTATATGTCGAGACCAGGTGGGTAATAATGACTTCTGTTGAAAAAAAAGTGGCTACATAGTTATTATACCTGTAAAATGAAGGATATCCTCTATAATGTTAGAGTACAGGAACGTTACTTTAAAAATCTAGCGGCTTCACTCACATCAGAGACTGATTTTCTCCTGCTTTGGTTCTGTCTGTCAGGTTTTGACCCACCTCAGACTGATGTCCCACATCTCTATAGGTGTGTTAATAGGCTTGCTCTATCTGAACATCGGCAACGATGCCAGCAAGGTCTTCAACAACACTGGATTCCTCTTTTTCTCAATGCTCTTCCTCATGTTTGGAGCACTAATGCCAACTGTGTTGACCTGTAAGTGTGCATCATGTTCATATTTTTGCTGATACTTAGTCTCAGTCTGTAGTCTCAGTCAGTAAAAATCTCTTCCACACCAGTTCCTCTGGAGATGTCTGTGTTCCTGAGGGAGCATCTGAACTACTGGTACAGCCTGAAAGCCTACTATCTGGCCAAGACCATGGCTGACATTCCTTTCCAGGTGGGTTTGGCTTGGTGCAGGGTTCTAAGGGGTGGGGCCTGAGAATCCTGAGCTGACTAAATGCAGAAAGTTCACATGACACCACTACACTCTGGTGTTAGCGGAAGGCTATCGCAGTACATTACTCATTCCCAGCATCTCATTATTATTTGACCTCTGACTGAGAAGTAGGTCCCATTTAAACTAGCAACAATTATTTTCTCAATTTAATCATAAAACTAAATGAATCCGTTTCAAAATGAGGCTATTTAGTACCATTTAAGGAGACAAGACATCTTCATGTTGTGAACGTGTGTGGGTCTTACACCGAGCCACTCTTACACTGGGACAGACTTATACGCTTACACTAAATACATTAGTGCCCATACCAAGTACACAAAGTGTGATCAAGCTGCATGTTGTAACTTATAATAGGGAATAAATAGCACAATGGTGATATGCTGCCCCCTATTGGTTGAGAGTGTGAAATAGCTACTTTATCCAGATCACAGTTGTTTGCATGAAAAAAATACTCAATCAAATTGGTTGCAGATCAGGTTGCTGTCAATTTATCACTGATATGGCTAATCATTCCATCTCTAAGATGTAATAATGCATTGTGTTGCATTACAATGCTAAGCATATTAAGTTGATTAAAATCCAAGATGAATAAACAGAATTTTTTTAAATGTTATTGCTGCTAACCGCCAAGGAAAAGTTAACCCCAAAGTTAGCTAACCTGGCAGCAGCTCAGTCGCAGATTCATTTCCATTAAATCACATATTTGAACAGTGCATGTCCATTTTTGTTTTCACCATTTCAAAAGCCTTTCCATCTTTATTTGTTGTATTGTCAGTGACAGAGCTGTCTGTTCCAAAAAGACAATTGCAGACACTTTGCACTCCTACTATTTTTTGGGCTGTGAAACATTTGATTAAACTTAAGTGAAATTTGAAATACGTAAGCCATTTATTTTAAGATTCAGTAGCTTAATCAAAGCTTATTTTGGGGTGAACTATATCTTTAAACCTTTAATGTTAATGAAGATGTTATTTTAGGTGCTCTGCCCCATCATGTACTGCAGCATAGTGTACTGGATGACAGAGCAGCCTCCTGAGGCCACCCGCTACCTTCTCTTCATTGCCCTGTCCACCTGCACTGCCCTGGTAGCCCAGTCACTCGGCCTGCTGGTTGGCGCGGCCTCCACATCGCTACAGGTGCTACAACATTTGCTGTAAAGCTGTAAAGGAGCATGCCTTGGTTCACGTGTGTGAATGTGTCATGTGCTCTCGCCTGCAGGTGGCCACGTTTGTCGGACCTGTCACTGCTATCCCAGTGCTCCTCTTCTCTGGATTTTTTGTGAATTTTGACACCATCCCCAAGTACCTGCAGTGGAGCTCCTATGTGTCTTATGTTAGGTGCGTGTCATTACAGTCTGTCTGATTATAAGAATGGACAAGAAACCAAATGAGTCACTGTAGTACAATAGAGCTGCGTCTGCATCAGAGGGCTGCACTCATCGCACCTGGAGTTACAGTAAATATCGGGGATGGTGTCAAGCATCTCTGGGCCGGAGCGCTTCCTCCGGAACCATTCAACGGAGGAAACAATTTGCTGATGAAGGGTTTTATCTCAAAATGTGACATCAGATCAGTGAATAGTGACGTTATTCATATATGAACTGACTTCATTCATAAATCCGATATCAGAATAATGGTGACATCTGCGTAGGGATGTGAATCCATAGCTTGTGCTGAGCTGTGAAATATGTGAGACTCCCCTCCATACATACAGTTCAGATAAATTACTCTAGAATACATCTAAATTTAATGTATTGGTATTTATTACTGCATTGGAATTATAAATTAAAAAAATGTAGTACACCTCCAGTTCTATTATCCGCTCCTCATCCCCGCGTGTTGATTTTGGGTCGCCCGTCAACTGACGAACCCTCCACATGAACGGAGGGTAAGTGCGAGTAGACAGTGGCAAGTTGTGTCTTGTCTTCAGTCCCTGAAGTAAAAAGCAAACATCTCAGAATTCATCTGTAGTATAAATAATGTGCTGCACACTTTTGGTCTGAGGCAAGGAATATGAATCGCTGAATTATCCACAAATTGCACCTCCATAATTTCGATCATAGTCTGCAAATTGTCCATTTTAAAAATCCTTTACCTTTTTCCAGACTGACATGCCAGTTTTACCTTTACTAACCGCAGCTTGTTTTCATCTGTGCTTACTGACATCACACTCCCTTTTGTTTTTGAGATGTCTTCGTTACGATCTATAAATCTTTGAAATCTGACCCATCAGAGGGCATTGTGATGTCACTGCGCTGCCAGAGCATTTAACGTCGAGAAAATACTCTTATATGACAGATATCATGAAAATACAGAGCAAATTATACAAGTAGCCTGTAATGAACATTATTACCAAGTATTAAGCACATTTCTACTTCCATGTAAATGAACCCAGTTGATTTTGTCTCACTCTGTAACACGGACAGAGAAAGAAACAAAATGAAATGTACAAACACAGTAAAAATACTTGTCATGAACACTGCCACTGGAGAAGTGTAGATGATCACTTAGATCATTTTCAATTCGCCTTTTCCTCAGGTATGGCTTTGAAGGAGTGATACTGTCCATCTACGGGATGAATCGCTCGGAGCTGGAATGTCCAGGAAAGGTGTGTAAATTCCAACAGCCTGAAGAGGTTCTTCAGTTACTGGATGTGGAAGACGCAAAACTCTACATGGATTTCATTGTACTGGGCATCTTCTTCATCATCCTGCGACTGATCACATATCTTGTCCTTCGCTACAAGATTAAAGCCGAGCGATAGGCCCGTCTTCTAAGACTCAAGGCTCCGTTTGCCACTCCAGACTCTCTTACAACCTCTCTTTTGTGGGAATTTGTTTTATTTAAGCATCGCTGCTTGAGCGGACAGCCAACAACCGAGGAGAGTGAAGGTGCGGGGCAATGAAGAGTCAACTCACAAAGCAACATATACCTGTTTTACCTCAGACATCAGGATTTAACTTGTGTGCATAAACACAAAACAGCAGCTCCATTCAAGCAGTACATATAAGTAGTTTGAGAACAAGGTGGATGTGACACGGTAGCACTTATCAGAGTGGGCTGTGTGCTGCTACTCTGTCAGGGTGTCAGGGGTGTTAGAACCGCAGTCAACGAAACTGCCTCCTTGAGAACAACATACGCTGTGTTTACATCGCCATGTTAGCTACAAATCCCACCGAGGACAATGGAGAGAACTGAAAGACTGAGAACAACTGGCCACCATTGATAATCACGGGATCATTTAAGAACACCATATGTCACAGGACTGAACTAGTTTGTATCCCTTAAACATTAATTCCTGACAAATCCAATCATTGTTTGAGCTAGATGTTTTTATAGTTGTAAATTAAGTCTTATCATGATTGCCTTCTGAAAAGATATTTTTTCTAGTTCCTTTACATAATCTGAGGAAACAAGAAAAAAACAGTTTATTGAGCCTTAATAGTTTTATACTGTGCTGGAAATCTCTAGAAAATGATTATGCAATTACATCAATGTATTTAAGCAAAAGAGAGTCATGTGTGCATCATAATTCCCTTGTGTACATCCAGTAATTCTACCGGTACACAACATGCAGTCGTGTTTGGTGCTATTTGATGTTTCATGTTTTATTGCATTATATTTCTTTGACATGTAAAAAAAAAAAAAATGTATGCATCTGGACTGCACATTACGAGGATACTGAGCACTTGGAACAACAAAAAAGAATTAACTTTAAGTGGAAGTACATTCACATTATATTTACAAGGAATAATCTTATAGTTTTTTTCTACAGCTAAACTGTATTGTGTAACTACAGCAAGTGTCTGATAATCCAATAAAAAGTGATTTGAGCAATGTAATAATTATTGCTGTCATTTCATGTTCAAACAGGAAACATAGCCAAATAGTTATTTTTAAAATTTGCTCCTGAAATCTGTTTTCTTCCTTTTGCAACGTTAAAGGAACGCACCAACATTTTTTTTGGGGGGGGGGGGGGGGTACATGTAATGTCCGTCATTTTTTTTAGAGCCAGACAAGCGTATAGATTCCCCCTCTCTCGTCTTTGTTTACACCAGACCCTCAATGGACGACTGACTACTAGTTAGCTTAGCTGCAATCAACAGTAGCAGTCGAGCATCTTTATCCAAAACGATCCCTCCCCGCATTGACAGAACTAAGGTTGTGTTTCAAAATCACCATGAAAGTAACATTGAAAATTGAGAAATGTGTTTTTTTTAGGGTCAGATACACACACAAAAGTTGTAAAATTTTTCACTATTGAGACAACTTTCTCTACTGCCTCACTGCTATCATTAATTGTAGCTAAGCTAACCAGTATTCAGCCATCTGGGAGGGGCATGAAGATGTCACAAAAGGAGGAGGGAAACATCCATCCATGTGTTTGACACTAAAAATGATGAGCGATAACTATATTTCACAAAAAGTTGGTGTGTTCCTTTGATGTTGCAAAAAAGATGTCAGGCCATGGTGTCACAAACAGCCATCTTAAAAAAGTTCTCTGGTGTGTAAAAATAAATTTGTGCATAACAGCATGAGGGCCCTTGTACACGATGCCTGCACAGCGTTAGCTCCTGGACGTCTGCCCTCAGCTGGCTTCTTTTGACTCTGAAGAGCCTCCTCTTGCAAACGTCTCCAACCTAGGTGCTAATGCTAGGGCTAGCCAGCCACCGCGTGAGAGAAATGGTTAAGGTGCTTGTATCAGGAATGTACTCCTCTTTTATTTGTGTAGGAAGGTACGTCAAACCAGTTAATCAAGAGCCCGGCTTTTAGACAAACTACTCTCAGTAAGGGGAGGTACAGTTCCTACATCTACGTGGTGATTATTGAGCAATTAGTCTACTGTGTGATTGACAGAATGAGAACATATATGAGCTGGAATCTTGAGTCGGCGTACTAAAGATTTTGCTTTGTGCTGAAATGATACAGTCGATGCCTTTAATTGCTAGAGCCCATTTTTTTGTGCGTTGTCTTTTTATTTTATTTTTTTTTACCTGCTGAGAGCATTAGGGATGATGTGGTTTTGCAGTCCATTTTATTGAGTGGTAAGTGATTGAGAACAAGATGACAATAAGAGGAATTGTATACAGTTACAGTTCATGTGGTGCAGCGATGATCGTAGCGCTGATTGTACATTTTGACAACACATATGACGGGGACCACGAAAGAAAATTACATAGATATCTTTAATATCCAGGAAATCACATTGTAGACACTCTGGGATAAACTGGTCAGACACATACTTGAGTTGGCCCTCGTCCTCATGATCAGAAGCTTCACTTGCATTCCCTTCTGTTCCCCCTTAGCACAACATATCAAGAACGTCACGAGGGAATGACTTCATATTTGGCTTAAATGTCCACTGGAACTCAAAGTGAACAAGAACACTTTAGGTGGTCTTTTTCCAGAAGGGGCCAACACCGGGGCGCCCGAGCAGGCCGGTGAGGTTCTCAACAGTCGTCAGAAGCGGCTGATTTAGTCCGTGAAGAGTGTTGTGTCTGAAAGGTCTGACTGGAAGACGCTACCTGAAGTGAATAACCAGAAGGCTTTTCGGAACCAACTGTAAAAGAAAGCATATATCAGAGGGTTCACCGTGGAGTTCAAATATCCCACCCACGCGAGTGTTTCAAACAGCGCAGGTGGTGTTGAGTAGCTGATAAATGGATCTATGATATTACAAACAAAAAAAGGAGTCCAAAAGGAAAGAAAAGCCCCCATGATGACAGCCAGTGTTTTAGTGGCTTTTCTCTGGCTGCTGTTTGAATCTTTTGCTGAGGTGATACAGCTTGTGTTCTGAATGCTGCGTATCTGTCTCCGCGCCACCATAAAGATCTTCAGGTAGATACTGAGCATTATTATTCCTGGAGTATAAAAGGACAATAATGAAGAGACTGTGCTCGATAGTCCACTCTGAAATAAAACACATCCCCCCTGGCACTTGACGTGGTTATCATAGAACTCCTCGATCCCCCAGATATTCAACTCCAGAAAGATCATTCCAAAGCCTATTAGAGCTGAAATACTCCAACAGAGCAGAATCATGATCAGAGCCACATTGATTGTTATTTTTCTTCCATATAAGAGAGGCTGGCAGACAGCATAGTGTCGGTCTACTGAAATGACAGACAGGTTAAGAATTGATGCTGTACACAGCATGACATCGGAACTCAGGTAGACTTTACAAAAGAAGTCACCGAAGTACCAGCAAGACTCCACGCTCCGAATCATCCCAGGGAACATGACCAACAAACCCAAGAGAAGGTCGGACAGCGCCAGGGAGAGGATGAGGTAGTTAGTCGGAGTGTGGAGCTGCTTGAAATAGGCGATGGAGACACTGACCAGGAGGTTTCCACACACCGTTAAGAAAACCGTGAGCCCGAGAATCACATAGAGGGAGAAGCGTACGGAGAAAGGGTGAACAGTCTTCAGACATGAGCTGTTTCCGGACTCGAAGCATTGTGTAGGTTCCATCTGTTTGGAGGGAGACAACAATAATTCAGCTAGAAACATGTTAAAACAGCAGATCTATGGAGCAGCAGAACGCGTTTTATATCTTATTGAAAATGTGCTGAACAAAACCTGATTTAGATGATTCAGTAGGTTGTGCTCAAAATATCCACTAGATGTCCCTACATCTCAAGTCTTCTCTGTTTTTCTTCTAGTTGGCAGTTAAAAAAAATTAACTTCGAGGACTGTTAGGTTTTTATTACTGTACTGAAAGGTCGGACGGAACTGAATAATGCAACATGACAAAACAAAAAAGAAAAACATTTTCTGGTCAAACTTGTTCATTTGTCCTTTTATTTATAAAAGTAGTAGACCTAAGCGAATGTGGTATTGAGGAATATTTGTTCAATTGAAAAAACAAACAAATTTTTTATCATTCTCTGCCAATATGACATGAGTAATTTGATTAAATCTTATAATCATATTTACTGAATTTCTTTTAATGTTCGAAACAACACTTAAGCAGTGAAGGTAAAATGCAAGAACATGAACAAGACGAGAATGTTCAGCTGTTGTTTAGATCAAATATTTTATGCCATCCCATTGTTATTGAATGAAAAGGTATGTCGATATTGCGTTCACCGTCTTTGAGATGTTCTAGTCTGTAAATGCTTTGTAGCATATGACCATTTCCCAAACTATTTGTTCTACGTTTTAATAAATTCATTTCAACTTTGACCATTCAGTGACATCTTAACAGTTTGGAAGAGTATCTGCTAAAAAAAAAATGTTGATTTTTATTTACAGCCCCAAGAGAATAAAACCACAATATGTTGCTTTTTTCTTAGTAAGCACATACAAGGTAAAATAGTGAGCACATACAAGGTAAAATAGTGAGCACATACAAGGTAAAATAGTGAGTACATACAAGGTAAAATAGTGAGCACATACAAGGTAAAATAGTGAGCACATACAAGGTAAAATAGTGAGCACATACAAGGTAAAATAGTGAGTACATACAAGGTAAAATAGTGAGTACATACAAGGTAAAATAGTGAGTACATACAAGGTAAAATAGTGAGTACATACAAGGTAAAATACACCAGAGAGGGCAAAAACAATGTGAGTGTTAAACAAGAAATAAATGTGCATTTATTTATCTATTCTTTTTTTATATAATAAGTTCCCATCACAAAACTTTAAATATCTGAGTGACATCATCTAAATTGATGATTTATGTAAAGCAGCAAAGCAGAAAACCTCAATATCTCAGTAGTACTTGACTGTGAGGAGACCAAGAAAGAGAGGAAGTTGTATGATGGGAAGCACTGTGTCGCTATGGGGCACAGCGAGGCTGGTAATCATGCCGGAACATTCAGCAGGCTGTAATTGTTTCCTCCAATTATTACTGATTGAAATAATTAGGTGACAAAATACTTTGCAGATGCAGAACAGAAGACACAAGAGCAATTCAAGAAAGTGTTGAACGGAACGAGGATGTCTGTTCCATGTCTACCACCTCAACGGCTTCCTGTTCTAATGCTCAATAAAGAGTAAAATAATCTCAACTTGTTCTAATTTCAAATCCTACCCTGAAGTAGAACACAATACATGTGTGCAACAACAAGTATGTTTATGCCGGGAAAAAGCACACGCGTGCACAGGCGGACTAATGTCATGTTGAAGGTGCTGTGTTCTGGTGAAAAAAGTAATTCAACACGGTTGCGTTAAATCACCACAGACCAACACGTTTTACTGTCGCTTTGCAAGCCTTCATTGGTTCATGCTTAATACTGTGTCTGGAGCTTATCTTCAATCAAGTCAAACTTTGTTTAAAATCCTGAAATTACACATGAAGATTTAGTGTCTATTCAATTTGTGACGTCCCCTGTCCTCAGATCCTCGATCCAAGTTCTCTAAATGCACATTCCTTCCATGACAAACCAGTAAAAAGCCTTGTCTAGACAATAAAACGACATTATATCTTAAAAAAGTTTATGTTCCAATTGGCTTCGAATTCTTGTTGATGGAACTTGAGGAGATAAGTTGAAATAATTTTGTAAGAAAGGTTTATATGGTTTGATCATCATAAAATTAACTATCCTTGTCTTCTCATGGTCAATCAACTTAAAATCCAAAGGCACTAATTTTTGAAGTTATAACGTAGTTTTATTTACAGTGTAAGAAATACATAGCAACATGATTATTAAGTAGGTATGGAAGGATGTCATTGCTATCAACGGTACGGCTGTGACGACCACTGTACCCTGCAGGTCCACAGTACTAACAAAATACTTACATTATAATAAAATATTAATAACATACACTGCTGTAACTACAGTCCATCTAAGTACTGGAAGGAAATAGTACTAACAGATATAAGAAGTTTAAACTGTATGTTCAGAGAAACTACATGTCGGTGTCAGGGAGTTTCAGTCTGAATGCAGCAGTATTCGGATATCAGCTGCAATTAGTAATCATCACCTTAAGTACATTCTGCTGCCTACATGCAAATAAGCTATAAATACCAATAAACTGTAATAAAACATTTAATATTCATTTTAATCTTACACATGCAATAATTATTAAGTCTTGAAAAAAGGTGAGAACCTGATAGAAACAATAATAAAACTCTTCATACACTAATTAGCATACGAACATTTGGTAGCTGAGAGAATATTCAAATATATTATTCCAAATATTCCAGCCTCTACTCACCTTCCATGGTCGGCTGGACGGATGTTGTATCCCGATTTGCAGGATTTGTCTCACATGAAGTCGTTTTCATCAGTACTTATACCTGATGAGCTCTCTGTCTCTCTGACCAGCAAAGGCAACAGAGCCTTGGGAGGTAAGTAGGGCCTGTCCCAGCGGACAACTTACACTCCTGAAATCCCTCTGCTGAAAGTAGATTAGAAAAGTTTTTCCTCGCTCTTGTTCATATCAAAATTCTTAGATAGTTCATGAAAAGATAAAATGTTGTTGTTGGAAGAGAACAGATGCTTCTACTTCCTGGTTGTATGCCTGCTGATGTGTACCTGTCACTGTGACCTTGACCTTGAACCGCACCAGTGGTTTCATGTCATTCCTCAGTCCCAGTGGATTTTGAGCTACACACGTCAAGGCGTTCCTTAGATATCACGCACATTGGATGTACCGATGACCTTTGACCACCAAAATATTTTAGTTTTATTTTATTTAGTTAATCCTTGAGTCCCAGAGGAAAAAGCAGTTCCCTGAGGCGCTCCAGAGGTGTTCGCTTAGCTAAAAATAGGAGAAATGGCCAAATGAAACATAAGAATTAATGATGCCAGACAGCGTAAAATAAAAGTACTAACATAAACATTGTAACACTGGTGCATCTTGTCTGCCTCTTCCGCTGCCTGGTGACAATATGGGTAGGTGCGTTCCATTCAGTAGCACAGTGAGAGTAAGAAAGGCCGATGTAGTGTATGGGGGAAAAAAAAACTATTTTCAGCCACAGCGATCTCATTCTTTAACATTTATTTTTGCCATTATTATTAAATTATTCATTATCAATAATAATTTTCAACCAACATACTCTGTACTCGTTATGATTTTGTAAATCAAATACATTTGATCACATCAAAGTCTACCAAAAGTAGTACTTACCTCAGTGAAACATGACTTTTGATAGAACTTGAAAGAAGTCCTGCAGAGTTAATGTATTAGATTACATCAGTAAACTGATGGTGTTTAGGTGTCTGGAGTCATAATTACGGCAACAAAACATCCATTAGAAGTGTGACCAGTGGTCTGGAGGGGATGTGGGCAGAAGTCCGATTCCTCTCATGACGAGTCACACGTGTATGACCAGGGAACTCATTATCCCTCCTTCCGTCCTCTCCCCGACGCAACCAGGGAGTTCATTAGTCCTTTTTGACGTCAATATTATGGAAAACAACATTTTAATCCATCACTGAAGAAGAAAACAAACACTGCAACTAAATACAACGGCAAAAAACCCCAATTTAGACTGGCAGAACTAGGATTTGAACCCACATCTCCAGAGGTGCTCACAACTTGGACACGGGTACTTTTTCCACTTGTTCATCTTGAAGTGAGGAATAGACACCATATTGAGATAAATAACCTCATAGCAAATAGGAAAGCCGCTGCAGTTACAGTTGCGTGTTCTTGCTCAAGCAGCAAGTTGGAAAATGTTCATTGCACCAACTACAGGAGGAATTATAACAAATACAAGAGACGTATGCTAATGTGTATAATTTTGGTGAATTTTGTACGATGAGTCAGTCTTATGCTTTCTGTATTTCCGCACTGCCTTATGGCCGCCTCACTCAGGCCTGCATGGTTGCTCCACCAGTCATTTCTCACAGCAACTCAACTTTTGTGAGATTTCAGAGCAAGACTTCTGAGTGACAACTGGACACAAGGTCGACAAAAATAGCGGGGATTCCACTCTAGGTAGAGACAGACATTTCCATCACTGTGTGTTGTCAAAAATGTCAATAGAACAACCTGAGCCTGTCAGCATGACAAACAAGGTACGTTTAGTGGGTGTCTTTTTTGGTGGTCGTTTGCCTCGTTAGATTACATTATAGCGCGTTCTGGGGCTGCGGATGGCTGCATTTCAGCATTTCAAGAAAAAAATCCTTTCCATCATTCACGTAAGCAACAAATTAGCAAAATAGGATTGTGGTTGAAAAGGAGTAAATTCTGCAATATTTCAGAGAATACAGAGGAGAGGCTGACGAGGGCTGTTGGCCTGTCTTGATGAGGCCGTTTCAGAGCCTCACTTAGCAGCCGTGTATGCCAGCATGTGCTGTTGTCTCATCGAGGATCGGATTGTTGTGCTTTGTTGTGTTTTGTTGTTTAATCTTATCATGTACCCAGTTAAATATTCTTCATTTCATTGCAACTGTTCTATCTCCGTTGCTAAGGTTACGCCCCTTTAATGTTATGTTCCAATTTACTTGACCCAGCTGCATTCGTAACGGTAGTTTGTGATCATCGCCAGCGTCCGTTATCTTCAAGCTAAATAAACTTGAGTGCTTCTTTCTTAATTGTGGAGTAAAACAGAAGTGATACAGGTGGAAAAAACATCTTTGTTAACTCAAGACACGTGTTTGTGTGTACTGGATAGGCAGAATACACTTTTTGGTAGGAGTATTATTAAACTTTAGTATTTTGAACAATTTTAGATTAGATTATACTATACTATATAACTATAAATATACAGTATATTATAGTATAAATATGTCAATATATTGTACAATAACCAATTGCAAAAACAGGTTTTTAATATCAGATTTCAAGTTAGTGTTTTTTGTCCAAAGAGATGAATATTAATAGTTGGAACAGTAAATGCAGACACAGCTGCAACAGTTTTGTGTCACTCTGGTCTGGATTTTAAAACCAAAAGCTAAACATGTCTTAGATCAGATGATATCACACTGTCACGCCACTAAAGAATATCAGAAAAGATGAAAACAACGCGAGTAAAAGTGAGAGAAAAATCTCCCTTCAGCATTGAGATACAAAACACGAGCCATGAAATAATCACGTCAGGCACATCTCTGATTAATGCTTTTTTATCAACAATAATTTACATTTTACAAAATGAAATAACAATTATTGAGTCATCATCACTTTAAACATTGAATATTTGCATTTTTATACATGTACAGTCTGTTAAGACATACAACTTTTACAATCATGCTGTTCCACAGTTCAGTGTTGATACAGTGTCTACACAAGTACCACTTAGATGTACTATTACAGTATTCATGTGTGTGTTTGTGTGTCTATATTTGTTCTTGTACTGACAACTTGAAAGTGATGTTGATCATAAAATGTCTCTTTTGAGTAGGAAGCACTGAAGGATGGCAGAGATGAGAAGGTGCAGTTTTGGGTTCATGGCAGCTTGAAATAGACTGTTTTTAGTGTTTGGAAGAATATGTGTCTTACTCTCTGACTGTTGGTGGGTGCCTCCAAAACTGAGAAGACCACAACAAGTCAAGCAGCTACTTAACAATGCATAACATACTTTAATTTCATGTACAAATCAGTTGGCGACATCAGGATTTCAATGATCTCCCATCTAAAAACGAGTATACTCTGTAGCCACTGTGACATTTTATGAATTAATCCATCAATTTGGTCACATTCAGGTCTATCTCACCGTGTATATCAGAAGGGGTGCAGTGGATTTTTTGGGTTGGTTCACTTGTTAAGGCAGTAACAATGACTGTCATACAAAGCTGACAACGTGACAGTATAAATGCCACCTGCTGTCATGATTGGTCACATGTAACCAAAGCGTGATGTGACACCCTTTCCTACCCATCTGTCTACATCCGCCTTTCGAATGCAACATGAGTCAATAAAAGGGACACAATAAACATTTGCACAAGGCAGGACGCTGCACGGGGAAGTAGGAGTGTTTTGCGTGTTTTGAACATTTGTACTATTTATATAGTTATTTATTTGTATTGGCATTTGTGTGGATGATAAAAGATACATATTTGAGTTGTGTTGCTTGCACACACTGTTATGCACTCTGCTGCTTCAGTTACACTATGACTCATCTCAGGGTGTTACGAACGAAACTGTGGAGGAGGAGCTTTATTATGTGACTACTCTAGAAAATAAGCAAGTTGAAATAATTCCTCTGGTGCTTTCTTACATGCATGTAAGAACTGAAAGACCTCGGAAATACATTTCCGAATACAGTTTTTGAAGGATCACTTCGACGTTTGGGGAAATTCACTTATTTGCTTCCTCCCCACTCCCAGACAAGAGTAATCTTGGACTCACACTACAAGATTCACAAGCAAAACCGGTCGCTGTGGTCGCAGCCAGCTCATGGCCATGGTGATGTCAGCTTGTCACCGGGAAGGCGGTTCTTTAAAGCTGCATTTCAAGCTTATTTGTGGTCAGTATCAAGTTTGCAGTAGAACTATTCAGCAGGCTGGGGCATAAATTTTGATAAAGGCAATAAAATATTTTTTCTTTTTCATACATTCAGTGTGTATTATTTATCAAGGAAAGTGTTCCCTAAATTCATGTCATGTCAAAATCATATAATTTGCTGAGTTGAACTCATCAACTTCAAACTGTTGCTCTCAACAATGGCATCACGCTGCCTGCTGCGGCTAAGGCGCCAGAAGCCCTTTGTCACCGGCTTCCATTGAAAATGAGTTACTGCCGGCTGCTTTTGTCGCCAGTGAACCTTTTAGTGTTGTCCAGCATAAGAGGAGGTCATAGTCATAGATAGGTACCCTTGTCGCATATATGGTGAGAACTGAGACCCACAGAGAGCTGCTTACTGCTAGTTACCTTAGCATAATGAATGGTAGTCGCTAGGCAGGTTAGCATACCTCCATCTTCCCTGATCAGCCTCTAAAAAACTGTACTTCGTCCTCTGTCTGTTATGGTTAAATATCAGGATCGGGGTCTTGGTTTCCCTGAAGTAATCATCCTTATCCTCCCAGCTCTTCAAGTGTCAACGAATGTTGTTGGTTTTTTTTCAAAGAAATTTTGAGGAGCGCTGCATCAAATTACTGGGAACAGTCAGGAGAGTAATTACAGCTCATATTTGATTCGAAATGTACAATGCCTTTGCCACAAATTGTCATTTCAGAACAAATGTTATTCACAATCCTAGTTGTATTAATAAAGAAAGACTTTTTTTTTTAAAATGTAGTTTTCTTTACTTTTTTACCAAGCTATGCTAGCACATTCATTTGTGCTAATTTAACTTGTTGGACAGTTGGACAGTCGCTGTTGTCTCAGCTTCATAATGCACATACAGGAGAGAAAGGCAGCTTTCTTCATGTCAGTAACTGGGGAAGACAGCAAATAAGCGTACTTCCCCAAAGGTTGTTTTGTGCCTTTAATGTAAAGCTTAAGAGCCGAAAGTACAACAAAGCCTTAAGTAAAATCACAAATTCAAACTTAAGGGATCAATAAATCACATGAAACCTGTTAAAACACAAACCTGTAATAAGGTTGACGACGTGTTACAATTTAATTTTTGTCCAATCAAAACGTCTTCTGAGCTGGACAGGCAACATTTGCCTCTATGTCTATGAAAGGAGTGTGCAGAGACCGTCTACAAAGTGCAACAGCAAAATATAATGACCAATATACAATAAATAAGAGCCGACTGTTAGTCCTCCAGAATTTCATCCGCAGGTTTAATGGCATAATGACAGACAGCAGAGGAGTGGATCCGCCTGCAGACTTGTTCTGACATGCGTAAACGTGTCCTGAAAGGTTTCTGGCCACCATCAAAATATGTCACAACTGGAATCCACTATCTACATGCCATAAAGCCAAACTGTCACTGCGCCCACCAAAACTGAGCAACATGCCGGCAAATAAGTCTAATTCAAACTCAAATAAATGATTTTCATGCTATTTAATGTATTTTTTTTCCATCAAATACTTGACTTTTTCCATTTGACTTGAATGGGGTATCTCTAAATGTTCTAAGTTTGTTGTTTGTTTGTTTTTACAATGAAATGAATGAACACCTTAAAAGTTTGAAAATTGTCCATGCAGCTAAGGGATGTTAACAATACTTTCACAACAACGTAATTGGAATCAAATTTCGCCATCCCAACAGACAACTCTTAAAATGGAGCTTTCCTCCATGAATACAGGGGCCATCAATTCCTTCCTCAGCATGTGTATGAGCCATGCTAGCACACAGTATTTGTCTCTTAGATTATTTGTCTGAGACCAAAACTGTGGACTTCCAAAACCACCTGCTACCACGTAGAAATCAGAAGTCGCATGTATCCTGATTGTTTTTTCTTAGTGCTCACTGCTTTACGTCACTGCTTTCACCCATCTGATCAATCCAAGGAGTGTTGGAGTAGTTGGTGACCTTGTGGGTACGCCTCCCCACCCTTAAGCCAACCCTGGCTCCAGTTTGGAGGCCTCCTCCTCCTTCCTGTGCCTGATGGATCCTGAAGGCCTCTCGCAGATTCTGAGCTCGGACCTCCTTACTCTGGATCTCCTCTACTAGCCTACTAGGGAACCAGCCCCTCTCGCCGTCGTGGAGCCTTTCACCCATCATCCAGCCTGGAGTACAGAAGATAGAAAGAATAAAGGTTATATAAAGATGGAAGGAGGAGTTAAAAAATATATGAAGGGATATCAAAGCTGATCTCTGTGTCCACCAACCATCATCTGTTTTCTCCAAGAGATTCAAAACATCGGCCATCTCAATGGAGAGTTCATCAGGCTCCTGAGAGGAGTACGACTGAATACACTGGACCTGCAGGGAGTCTGACACACACGGCACACACAAATCACCAGATTGCCTCAGGTACAAAGACAACTCTAACTTGCTCTTACGACACTGACTTTTTGGGGAAATGAGCTTAATGTCCATCCTTTTTAGAGTCAAAACTGTCTATCCCAGAGGCTTTAATGTCTCAAAAAAATAAACAAGTACAGCAAATTACAAAAACAGTCTTTGCAATCTGTCTGCAAGACTAAACTGACAGCTAAAAAGCCTGTAAGAGCAAATTTGTGTGTAATAACAATTCATGAACAAACCCCTCTGTGTGTGTGTGTTTGTGTGTGTATGTGTGTGTGTGTGTGTGTGTGTGTGTGTGTGTGTGTGTGTGTTTTGTTCTGTCTCACCTGCTTGGTGGGCGCTGGTGGACATGAAGCGTGTGCGGCGGTTGGGAGTCAGAGCACACATCCATCGCAACTTGTCGCTCCTGTTCACAGGGTTCATTCATTAGTAACCAATTCAAGGAAACTTCCGTTTAATAATCTGAATTGTGGCCTGTCATTTATCTGACAGGGCAACAAATGGCTGAGAGGTTTTATACAAATGTACATTTTTGGGGGGTTGAATACAAGACCAAACTGTTCTTAATTGTTATGAATGAACTGTTCAAAGATGCAAGCTGAGGGGCTCAGTTTTCTTCACTTCCTCTGATACTCACATGCTGGAGGTCTTGAGCATGTAGCTGACTTGACGCTCCTCTTGGTTCTCCAGCAATTTAAGATTGAAGACGTTAGCCAGCAGCTGGCCCTGGTCTTCCAGATCTTCAGTCCTCAACATGGCACGTGTGCAGGAATCCAGAACCTGGAACTTGTCTCCACTGATAACAAGGTGACTTCATTAATATTTGCTGCTTTCAGTACAACGTTTTGTTTTAGGTCATAAACATGAAGAGAGTGGTAGTCAGAGCCTACCCAGAGCTGCGCTTGGTGACCAGCAGCAAATTGTTGAAAAGAAACAAGAAGACTGGTTGGTAGAGTTTACGACTCCTCATGGTCCTGGTGCTCTTGGGCCCGGCCATTAGCTGTACCTCCCCCTTCTTTAGCAACCAGCGAGAGTGGGAGATGATGGGCACAGACTACAGGAGAAAGACATGGGGTATACAGATTTGTTCACCATAGCTTCTGCATAAATCTCTCCCAATTACAAGAACTTGACACTTGGTCTCTCTCTCTCTCCCTCTCTCTCTCTCTCTCCTTCACACACACACACACACACACACACACACGCACGCACGCACGCACGCACACACACACACACACACACACACACACACACACACACACGTCTCAGCCCTTGAGACCCTTGAAACTTTGAACACCAAAAACCTTGCAACATAAAATCAGATTAGATATTAGTCTTGGCCAAATATCTGTTTTTGTGAAGTCACACTCAATGTGACCTCTAACTTCTAAATTTCAATAAGTTCATACGGTGAGCTTTTTGTGCCAAATCTGAAGAAATCCTCTCCCAAGTGTTGTCCTTCATCGGCTCTCTGTTAGCCTTTGAATCTTGCAGTTAGTCAACATTGTATTTGATGGTCTTACGCCCTCTTTCATGATTAAACTCCTCTCCCTGCTCAGACAGATCCAGGACTAACTACATGGACTGACTGTCATCTGATCCTCTTATTAATCTTTACCTGTGCATAACGGATCCACCTCATCAGCCATATGCTTAACTTTATTGTTTTCAGTTCTCATTAACGCAATATCTCAGGGAGGGAATGACATATTTCATGAACTTTCAAACAGGAAATTAACAAAAGAAAACAGAAAAATGAAAAGTCGGCACAGAGACATACGACACTGCCAGTTTCCTTTGCTGGACGTGCTCCGATTGCTTCGAGTCTTTTCCTGTTCCATTGCCAGTAATAAACAAGTTTGGCAGGAATGACTAAGCCAGCTTGAGCTCACTCACTGAACCTCCTGCACTTCTTTCACGTTTGTGGGCGTGTAAAGTGGGCAGCCCTGTCACCGTCACTTCTCCTTCCAGTTCTGTGTCCTCCTATCTTGATTTGGTCTTTGTTGTAAATATTGATGGATCATGTTTCGCCATTATGTTAGCCTAGTGTCACACCTTATAGTACCTTTTACCTCACCACAACACTGTACTCACAGAGTTCAGGATTATTTGCGTTTCTCTAAATCTTTGACAGAATGGGAGAAACCGTAATCTAGATTTTAGAATTGATTTCCCAAACTTGAACTAATTCTACATCACATCTCTTCACCCTTCAGTTCATAATTTGGTCAGTTTTCCAGCTTTTTTGGTCAACATTTACAACCATTCTTCAAACGTGATGAACAGAGGAGTGGGCTACATGTGCTGTTTCCCAGAGTAGCGGACAGAGAGGAACAGCCTCTGGGAAATAAGGGCTCCCATCAGAGAGCCACAAGTCGCCACCTCCACTAAGAAGCGTGTGGAAAAGGATCTAGTTGACATTACACATGAGTATGCAGAGTCTTTGCAGGGATTACTCTTCCAAGAATGTCCATTAATCACATGATTCCTTATCAAGTTTTTTTTGTTGATTTGCAGTGATCTTATGGATTTGTTGGTTTCCATCCATCCATCCATCCATCCATCCATCCATCCGTCCATCCATTTTCTTCCGCTTATCCTGTTAAGTCCTATCCCAGCAGCCTTCAGGTGAGAGGTGGGGTTCACCCTGGACAGGTCACCAGTCCATCACAGGGCCAACACATACAGACAGACAACCATTCACACTCACAGTCACACCTACAGTCAATTTAGAGTATCAATCAGCCTCGTCCCCTCTTGATGTCTTTGGACTGTGGGAGGAAGCTGGAGTACCAGAGAGAACCCACACAGGAACAGGGAGAACATGGAGACTCCACACAGAAAGATCCTGTGCCCGAGCCGGGACTTATGCAACCCACTATTTATACCATGTAGTTTAATTGGTATAAAGTGTTGACCAACGGAATGAAAAACACACACAAAAACTCTGATGCAATCACACAGTACCTCCCATCATCACACCTCTATTTGACTGTGTGATAAAGTGGGATGCAGGCTAAACGGGACAAAGAAGGCCACTCATCTTGGTTATGTGACTCACATACTTGGAATGGGCCAGGCTAATTTAGTTTTCAGCCATGAAATCCAGACTTAAAGATTGTGGTCTCTAAATATTAATCTGACTATAGTCTGAAAAAAAAACCTCTTAATCCTCTGCAGAATCACTGCACTGCAACACTCCACCGGTCAGACCCACCTCCCACATCAGTAAAGTTAGTCAGTTATAAAATGATGCAAGGATTCAATGGGCCCCAAAATGTTCATTGTACCATCATGAAAAAGGAAGACCATCTCAGTGGGAGATGGGAGCTTACCTTAGATTTAAATTCAAGTGTTTTCTCAATGCTGATCAGCTCCTCAGTACGACTCATCTTTCGCACGCCCTCGTTACACTCTTTCACAATCTGAGGAAGACACAAATGCGTATGATCGTATGATTATCATGTTATAGAAATTCAATGTGATGTAATTTATACTACACATTATCTGCCACGGGGAAAGAATAAAAGAGAGACAGAAGGAAAGTCATGCCGGCTGTGTTTGACATGTTGTTAACATACTGTCTGAGCTGACAGTGATTGTGTGGGATGCAGAGGAGATGCAGTACCCTCTAGTGGGTAAACTATGCAATAGTGATGCTGTTGAACAGGGTCTTCTGCTTTGCATCGCTTTCATTCGTCCTTGCTTATCAGCCTTCGTACAGCAACTAGTTCAGACCTCTTTTTGGCGTCACGCTGAAGCAGGGCTACCAAATATGAGTGAGAAAAAATGGAAAGACCCCCCCCAAAAGACCTCAGCAGCTTTAGGAGACACCTGCTCAATTATTATTGCTTTAACAATAATAATTCAGAAGGAGGCACTGATGTTTCAGCTAATGCATACCAACCTGTTTTATGACCCTAATCACCTTTCAATGCATATAATTAGAGAATATTTAAAATGTAAGTGACTTCTATATCCTTTTGTTGCCTTTCTGTGAGGAGAAAATCAGTGACACAAGAAATGACTCCTGAGCTTTACAATCAAATCATGTGAGGGTCACGAGTCTGTTCACAGACCCAGATTCCTGCACGTGGGTTGGCTTGGTCAGAGACTTTGACAGTTTGTATTCACGTTCTTACAGCTCTGGTACTCAGTGTAAACTACCATTCATGATCCAAAGTACTTGCATGGCCGATATTATGTCAGAATGCTACGTTAGCATCTCTCTTTCTCTCTCTCTCTCTCTGTCTCTCTCTCTGTCCCCTTTACTAATGCTCACCTGCTCCAGCTGCTGATGAGCTTTAATGGCATTTGCCTCCCGCTCTGAATTTTCTTGCACTTTCTTCAGGATATTCTGTGTCCAGAAACAAAGTCAGATATAAATAAACAAAAAAACAAAAAAAAGAAGAAAAAAAAAAAGCCAAATACATTATATCCATTTACCTCATGTTGACACACTCACCTGTATGAGCAACTTGAGCCGTGTGATCCTCTGGAAAGGAAGGATGAGGAAGGAAGTAAAAGACAGGCCTCTGACACACGGATGGTTCTCCAGTGTAGCCATGGCCTCCCGAAACGCCTGGTTTCCCTCTCTGAGTGGACCGACACATGAGGACAACACGATGATCATTTGTTCACAAAAAGGCATCTCCTTCTGCTCTCGCTCTCTCTATCTCCTCCTGTTGTCTCTAAACTTAGCCAGTCGAGTCTGGCTCTGTTTGTTTTTTTTCCTTGCCGTTGTCACCAAGTCAGTGTTGGATCTCCCTAAACTTCTGCTAGGATTTGATGCCATATGACTGAAACAGAACTGAGGGACGGAGTCAGAAAGCTACGTCATCATGTTTCAGCCGATCATCTGTGGATAAAAATCCCACTGTTGACAGCTCATTGATTCCTTTCAGAACAACATCCCTTAAGCTTCTAAGTAGCTTAAATGCTACGATGATAAAGCTCATGTCACTCCTTTCTGGTTTCCCTGCTCTGTCTACCCTCACCCTGAAGCCCACTGGTTCCCCCAGAAGACTGAAATCTTAACTACAGCCGAAGGAAGAAAAAAAAAAACTGTTTAGGAAGTAATTAATATCAATCAAATGAAAGTAATGCACTGTAGAAAAGCGGTTCACATTAAGTCCACCGACCAGATCCACTAGAACTTTGTGATGAGGGTTAACTGCTAAGACTGAGTTTTATAAATGATCTTAGCTAGAATTGTGGGGGTGATCTTCCTCTTTCTCTTCAAAAACATCATATGAAAAAGAAACAGTAATGAGAAGTCCCTTTCATGTATGTACTGTATGTGTATATTTATATATCTGTGTGTATACATATTGCATACAGTATGTATGTGTGCAGTATAAGAGACTGTATATTATTATTTTTATTATTATTATTATTATACTTGATACTACTGCTGCTACTATTATTATTATTATTATTATTATTATTATAACTATTGTTATATTTTTTGATTATATTATATAATCGTCATCATTATATTATATCATCATCATTATTATTGTTATAATTATTATTATTGTTATAATAACAATTAAGAACAATTAATATTTTGATTATTCCTTTCACTATGCACATGTAAATATGCATATACATACATATATATATATATATATATATAGTCTTTGTTTCCACTTCTTTGCTATTTTTAGTCTATTCTATGGTAACAGTGCTGTGAATGTTTGTTGAGGAGAGTGCAATTTCCCTGGCGGAATGTCCAAAAGGGATTAATAAAGTAGTCTGTCTGTCTGTCTGTCTGTCTGTATGTATGTAAAATACTTTTTGTTTGTTTGTTTGTCTGAGGGTTTTTTTTCTGTATTTTTGGGTTGATCCTTAGTTTTCACTACTTTTTGAAGCAGACATAAAAGTTAAAAATGCATACAAGTTAGTTTTGCTTTGACTAAAACCAAGAAAAATGTTGTAAATACAGTTTGACTGAAGCTACTGTTCGTTTTCGTCTAATGACTCAATTTGAGCACTGTTACTGAGAAGTCACCTGTTGCTGAGCACAACGAGAGAGTGTGAATGTTTGTGCGTTTTCTAGCTGTGTCCTCCTCTGACCAACAGATGTGGTAACCCTTTTCTTTGTCACTTTTAGGTAGCTGATGGTTTATGGTTAGAAAAAAGAAAAAAACAAACAGCCAGATGTTCACGTTTCACCTCTAATGACTTCACTTTTGAGCCTTATGTCTGAATGTCACCTGAATTAAAGAGAAACAAAACAACCCACAGAGACGAAGCAATTAACAGCTGATGGCGGGCCAAGCAACAAGTAATACTGGTTAGGTTTGATCATTTCATAGCTCTCCCAAAAAACAAATTAGAAAATTAAAACGCAAGCAGCGGGGTTGAGCGAGTCCTCGCACTTTGCTGCTCATTGTGGTGTGTTAGCAATTGTTGTGTAGTTACTGTTGAGGCAACGCTGAGTTACACACCTCCTGCCGACATGGCGTCATACGTCTGCTATAGCAACCCCACTCAACACATCAACAGATCAAGTGTCAACCACACAATGTTCACCTTCATGTCCATAAAAGCTTCCTGATGCCAGTGCGTGGTGTGGATTTCTCACTGTAAAGATTAAATCATCAAACTGGATGATTTACAAACTGAAATTGATATAAATTCATCATATCATGTCAAAACTTTGAGCCTCCCTGGAGTATTTCAAAATAGAAAACATCCAATTGTAAAAATTCCAAAATATCTCATTGGCAAAGTCATGTACCTTACGAATGTGTTCAGCTTGGAGAGATCGTCCTGCCTGCCATTATTTCTTCTACCAACAACCACCTCAAAATTGGGCAGGTCTTGACAAAAAAGAAGGATCCGTATGAATTAACCAGCTTCGACTTCCAGCACACGTCTTGATGCTTAGACTAAAAACACATCACCAGGTTTATACTCAGGAGTTTAGTTCTTCACTAAAAATAACAGGGATCCACTAATTCATCTTGTTACAGTTTTGGCCCTACGTGCATGGTGTATCTTTGGACACAACTTTACCTTAAAAATTCAAAATTTTCAAATAATGTCTTTGCTCTTTAGCTGGACTAGAGGGTCGGACACTTGAAAGAGGGTTATATCTGAACTGCTGAGTTGGAGTTCCCCATTGACTGTGTCTATTACTAAATCAATCAGAGTGACAAGACAAAGCATTTCTATTTCTGCCAAATTCTGCTTCCGCCTCTCTACTGAGAAGTGACGCACCTCCTGGAAGTGTAAACTACCAAAGAGAGAGCTACGTCCAATGACGTTGAGGCAATTTTCTGCTTACAAACAATGCAGTCTTCTTCCTGCGATCAATCAGTGATGGTCATCACATTATATTAGATTTGTTGATTCATTTTTGGTAGAATAACACTGGTCTTCAATTTAAAATGTTCCCATGATTTATCGCTACTGCTCCGTCACACAGACCATACAGCTATAAACTATGTTTAAGTGTGCAGCCAGTAAAAGAGCCTGCACTTGCCAGTGAAAGAAGGACCTGCTCTATGAGAGAGAGAGAGAGACAGACAGACAGACAGACAGAGAGAGAGAGAGAGAGAGAGAGCAGCTCCTCTCTTCCTCTCCCTCCCTTACATCCCATCACATTTATTAGTCACTGGGTGTTTGGCAGTGTTTTGTCCTTCCTACTTTGTCATTTCTTGATTGCAGCTCAGCCACAACTATATTTCATAAGAAGTCTTAGATTTGAGTATCAGTGCGCTGCTGTTTGTTACACCATCGCCAATCTTTACTTGCTGGCAGAGGTCTCGGTTGGTGTCTGAATACCGAGGTGTCTGTCCTCTGCAGCGCGTGGGAACATTGCAGCCTCACTCAGGTATGTGTGCTTGATGAAGAGGGAAATACGCATGATATTCATAGTCCACCACACCCTGCACATCACGTTTGTCATGATCAATAACAAACCTGTTCAGTCACCCTGACAAAACATTCATAGACATTAAAAAAAAAAAAAACAGTGATGTATGAAGAGTGACACCTATTATTCTTTCTCACTCTCACATTCTTTGTTTATTTCCTCTTCCTGAGCACGCCGGTCAAGCAGGTCTCAAATGTTTTCTGAGAAACAGCATGTACCATCTTTGTGTCAAATTCTATCGCTTCAATTCAAAAATACAAATGACATGAAGAATTTGGATAAATCTGGTCGATGCAATGCGTCACATCAGCAGGGCGCACCTTTTTTTTTTTACAGTATCAGCTACACCAGCTCCATTCGTGCAGGGCTGTGTTAGTAATTCATTTGATATATGTATTTTTAAAAAAACATTCTAGTCATTTTGTACATATTTCCATGAAGCTTTGTCATTTTATGAGGCTGTAGGACTGTGTTGTCACACTTCGCAGGCAACAAATTGGACCAGTCAAGCATATAAATAAATATTATGCAACCATGACAATGAAAGATAAAACTATTTTCTTTACCTCACGCTCAGCTCAGCTGACATCTCCAGCTATGATCACACCCCAATTTGAACACCCAGAAGAGCAAATGACAGCGTAATATGATTATGTAAAAACTTGATAGAATGCAGTTCATTTCAGAATATTGTTTCAGTTTCATCGTCAATTTTTAAGAACAGCTTCTTTGGATCAGGTGAAACTATTTCAATTAAGCTGTAGAAGATGATTGATATTGGACACTAATGTTCTCTCAAGGACAGGAAATCATTGCTTCAAGTCCTTCATCCCCTATGAAGCTGCTGAGCGCAGGCCATTTGTAATGTTATTTTAGAGGCACCTTTCAGACTTTTTGAAATTGTTTTTTCATTGAAACATGTCCCTCCTACAGTCCCCCGCCTCTTGGGGATAAATTGAGTTGTCTGAGCCTGACCTGAACGCAGTTTTATATGTCTTGATAGCTTTGTTTCCTATTTAAGTCTTCAAGGGTGGCCCCCATATTGGACTACTGATGTATCGGACTAAGGATTTTTTTGCAGTTACATTGTATTATTTCTCTAGCGAGTGGTGAGGGTGGTTGATTAATGGTGTGAGGATGCTGTCGTCAGTGAGTACCCCGGCAACAGACCACGTCGACTGTAGGTCAAAATATACTTACAGCTCTTAAAGTAACAGAGGGTCAGAAATATAGTTCCACATCACTAAATAAATAAATAAATAAATAAATACATAAATAAATAACCTCTTTACTAACTTGACCTTTCCATGAATGAATTCCCACACATTTATGCAGCTTGTGTTCAAGCATGTTTCTAAGTCTAACGTGATGTTGTGCGCCACAGCAGTGATTACACTTCTGATGCTTGAGCTGTGCTGAGATGTGAGAATCCCAAAGCGACAGTTTAACAGCTTATATATTATCATTGTAAGAAGTGATGTGTTGGATTTGAATCTACATTGACAAGTGCGTTTGACATCACAGCGCATCAAAATTCACTGAATGGCTGAGAAGGGAAATGCTACGACACACCTAAAAAAAATGAATATGCCGTTGTACCTGTCCAACAAAGACTGCTGTCCTGCGTGTACTACGGTGTGCACATGCAAGTGACAACTCCGTGCAGCCACTCCCTCTCATGCCTCCTCATTTCAGCAGATTATTATTCAATTAACAGTCAAGGTGGAGGAAGTTAAAACTGTTGTATTCTGATGTTGTTATAAAATGTTGAAATGACTTTAAAATAATGGTTGCACTCATTTTGTTACACACATTTTATGTCATTGTTTTAACCATTAAAACATGTAGTCCACTACATAACACAGAGAAATATATAACACATTGTGTTCAGGCTGTTTTTACATATTGAAGTGAAAATGTATTACATTTTGCCAAGTTATTAGGAAAGGGTCCTCTTTACTCCTTGTACAGTGATGTCACAAAATCTAGCCCATCAGGGCTCTGTCATTTTCCTGCCTATGATGTGTTCCTTGACAATAATCATAATTAGATGACAAAATAATTTAGGGCGAAATATGTGGTAAAGAGGAGGAAGGACGTACTGCCGTCAAATGGAACAAACAAATTGGAGGAGTGGAAACAACAGCTCCTCACAAGGGAGCATCATGACAGAGTGAAACTACATACAGTAATTGTTGCTCAGGCGTCATGGCTCAGGAGAGGGATGCCCTCTATCCACCCCGTCCGAGGGACCCTGAGCAAAACATTCAAGCCTTCATTTTTCCCTGAGCACGATGAGTGTGAGTGAATGAGGCAACACTGTACAAGCACTGCAATAAAGTTAATGAGACGCACATATTTTCTCCAGAGTCACTAAGGAACTAACTTTCGTGATTTTTGAAGCATCAATACATTTGTGACTAATCCAAAGATGTTATCTAGAAATGAACTCAACCGCAGACGTAGAACTTCACCAAAACCAGCTTTGCCCTTCTTCTGTGTTCGGTGTGATTATGTTTAATGTGCATGACAACCTCTGAAGTCTTGTTTAGCCGGTTGTTAGCAACCAATGTCTTTCACACATAAATGCATTGAAACTCAAAAGGGAGGAGTGTACTTAAATATTTTATGCTGTAGAACTAAACATGGAAATATCTCCTGTCAACCGCTGACCTTTATTTCAGGCATTTTACTGAAAAAATCATTGAAAAAAAACTGTCTTTGAGACAAGAAAATTGGACATTTAATTGCTAACTTATCTAGCGTCGGCTTCGAGTACTCCTGCTAAGGATTCCTATATCTCTCTTTGACTGAGAGTCTGATATTGTGATCGTCATGAAAGACCAAAATACCACTAAGTCTTATCCCAACTAGAACCTAACAAGACCTTCACCACAACGCTGCAACCTCATAAAACATGAGGCCAGTCTGGTCATGCAAGCGGGAAGGAAAAAAAAACAATCCAATCTGTGTTGGAAGACTTGCTGGGAAAGTGAATAGCTCCCTCACAAGATACCAACCTCAGAATGAACTTCTCCAACATGTAGAGGACATACATAGTTTTTAAAGACAAATCATAAAAGGGTACTTACAAAATGCGCCTGTAATTCTTCTCCTGGTACACCTGGTTGATGACATATTTGATGAAGACACTGAAGTGTTCGACGGCGTGGTGGTAAACAATGTCGCACACATCAGAAATCAAAATCGACTTCTCAATTCGGTGTTCAAGATCCATCAGGAACCTTGAAAATGAAGAAAAGATGGTTTTTTTTAGGGATATAAAGCCGAAGCATGTTGGCTAGACGGCTGATTTTAAAGATCTTGTCCTACCGTTCGCTGGCTTTCATGACCTCCTCAATGTTGGAGAAAAGAAAGTGCATGTCGGACTGGCTGAGAGTGCTGACTAAAATGGGGTTTCGGAGAAAGTGAGTCTCTAAAATCTCCAAACTCTTGTAGTAGGATGCTTCGGAGGTAATGAGCTCAAACATGGCCTAGACAGAGAAGCAGATCAAATGATCAAATTGGCAGCTCATCAGGAAATTCACAAACGTGGAGTTTTACTCAAGCAGTTTGAACCCCTTTATTGGTTCAGGATGTTTCTGACCAAGCGCAGTCAACTGGAGTCTTGATGACATCTGAGCCAGCTAAATTCACCGCGGAATTTTGTTAAAGCTATACTTCACCCAAAAAAATGTATCTTGACCTTCAAGTAGTAATAAAAGATGATATTCAGTCTGAGTACAGTTCCATCGTGCATCACTTTTTCGTGACGCCATAATGCTGGAAGCGTCAGCCACGTATATTTAGCTTGAACGGCAGTCTCGGGCAACAAAGCAGAAAAAGACGTCCTTTTACAAACTCTTCTTTATCTAGCTGTAAGCTCAATGATCCCCAAATACTTTGCAACGAAGTAATCCAGTAAGGTAAAATGTCTTTGGAACCTTCTAGCTGTGAGGTGACACTTCTAACCGCTGCCCCACCGTGCTGTCAAGGGTAGATAAATCTGCAAAAAACATTTCACCTGCATTCGTTTTCTATATGAACTCCCCCTCAAATGGAGATGTATTTATCCTGTTAACAAGTTTGTAAAGGCTTTCTCCTCTTATTGTATGCAAGGCACCTGGATTGGATTTTGTCTGAAAGCTCCAAGTGGCCACCTCATATTACAAGATATATTGGAATGCAGCACTGTTTGTAGTTAATATTCATGGCAGACATCTTGACTTTTCAAAGCAGGAAAAGCACAGGTTGGAATACTGATGTGAATGACGGCACCATTTCATTAGCATGTCCTTTGTTCTAGCACAACAGATTTAATGGAGACAAAAATTCCACCCCGTCGCATTGGAGAGTCACATTGTTGTGTACGGTGATGCTTTTTGGCATCAGACCAACTTCAGGTCATGAATGACAGCAGTGATCTTGTTTCTCAATAATTATTACGCTCTAAATTAATATTTTTACATCTCGTGCTTTAAGTATGAGGTTGAGAGAGATGTGTGACAATACAGCAGGAGAAATATCTTGTGGGAAGGAACGCATGTGACTCCTAAATCTGTTCATGATGGATGAATCACAGTGTTAGTTTGGATCAACTTAACTGCCAGTCATCATGGCAGTGTTATTCTTCTTTTGTACCGTGCATTTGTGTGACGTTCTCATGCCTCAGGTGCATTCTTGTCAATATATGTTGTTGTTAAAATGACATTTGTTTGTTTGTTCACTCAATAACAACTAGAATGTTGCAGTATATAAATGGCTCACCTCTTGCATTATGATTTCTTTCTGTGGTAACTGGCTGAGCAGGCCACTAGCTTGTACAGCTTCCAGGTTCTGCCACAAGGTCAGTGAACGAGCATTGTTCCTCAGCTGCAACTGTAACGCTGGGGGGGATGTGACGCCAGAGTCCGCCACCACTGTCCCCGCCGTGAGTCCAGGAGAAAGATTTTCAAGCTGCCGCCGTTGCTCAATCTCCTGCTGCTTGGAGGTATCTCTGTATTCCTGGTATAAAAAAGCTGTCAAAAGACAATGAGAGGAACATTAGATTGCTTTTTGTGTAGGCTCCTCCACTGTCTTAACGTTCTCGACATTATAATACTGTTTTAAAGAGGTGGCGTATATGTCTGTTCCACGAGTCTGTGTAGTTTTGTTTGTTGTCAGTTTTGCCTGTGAAGTGAAACAGGTTCAATAAATGCTGAATAAAAAGATAAAACATATCTCTAAAGGAACATTTTGGGAAATACACTCATTTCCCAACCTCCTCAGACCCAGTCAAGATATTTACCCATCTCTCCTCTGTGCATGCAATTGACCATTAGTTAACTTAGCATAATGAATGGTTGTGGGTGGGAAGTGTGAGCCTAGCTCTATCAAAATTCATCAAATGCATTTTTATCCAAAGCAATCTTTCCTGCATTAATAGAACTATAAATTATTGTAATTTTGGAACAAGAGACATTGCCAGAACGACTTTCCTGACTGGGTGCAGTGATTTGACGCAGCACCTCAAACCTTAAAGACAGCCAGTGAGACCAATTGCTTGTTGATGATTAGAAGAGTTATTGCTGCCAACTTTAGGAGAAGGGGTGATTACTTTTGACAAACCAAGCTCCTGATCTATTTGAACAACAATACAGAGGAGGACCTGCAGACTTTGGAAGCTGAGAGAGCAAGACGGTGATATTCTCACACATTTTTCACAATGTTTTGACATCTTTCTGAGTGTGAGATGAGTTTATTCATACCAGTGTCTCATCTGTGCATTGACATGACAGCACTGAGCTGTCTTCCATTTTCAAATTATTTTTAATAAAGCTTGAAGAAGGTGTAGCTGTGTCATGTTTCAGCTTCTTAAGGAGACTGATGAGCAAAAGTCTGAACATACTGTTCTTAAGACTGTGGCTCGTTCAACAGAAGAGAGCCCAGAAGTGGGTGGGACTGCTGCGAGTGTGGAGGTTGGAGAACTCACCAAGTTTTAGGTGGGTTGAAAGTTTACTGATAAGAACAGACTTCTTTTTTTTTTTTTTTAAACAGGGAACATTGGCTGTGTGTATATCAAGAGGTAAGGTGACTTTGAACAACAGCGGCCTGTTGTGTAATCTCCCTCAGTCATATACTGCAGATTGCCTTGGTGGGCGTAGAGCTGGATTGTGAATTACATAAGAAAGAGAGAAAGCACCACAGCCAAAAATGCACAGGATGGAGGTAAAGAGACAGTACAAATACACACATTTATATCTGTGAACCACCACGTTGTTGCACTCCTTCTATCTGGATGCATTTTGCATGATGCATTTGGAGTGAATTTCAAAAAAAATCCGATGCATTTGAACTTTGACAATGTGGACTACACAAGCAGATTAGACGTTAATATAGCTTAGAGGCACTCAACCTTGATGAATGAGTCAGGGACATGCTGTAACTGGTACAACTGGGCTCTTGTTAGGCTAATAAATTGTTTATTAGAATGCTGTTTGTGTGCTGTGTTTGCCTTGTTCATGCACATATAAGCTATGAGCTGAATTTGTATCAGCAGCTCTGGAGCTTGTAAAAGCGGATGGAATGTATGCACTGCCCTTTAGCAAGTATTTCCTCACCAATGTTTTTGACAATGTTGAGGCTGTGGCAGATTGTCTGGGAGCTGCCTCCATTGCTCTGCAACCTGAAAAGTCAGGAAAAATGGACAGATACATGTTTGGACAAGCAGGTTGATACATATATTCAGGTCATTTTACACTGCCGATTCAATTTAACATGAATAAAGAAGCGGCAGCTGCGTAATTCATTCAGTGCATCCTGGCATAAAGACACAAAGAAATGAATTATTTGCACAATAATGAATCAAAAATATACATGATTTACATGAAGACATCCATCTTTGCCACTTCGCATTCACTCCCTAACCAGAATATGACTCACTACTGCCATTCCATCTCATTTCCTCTCAGTTGTCATTTTGCTGCTACACATTTAAAAAGTACAATACCATGCATGTTTCTGTTGCTTGTTTTCTGTCTCCAACTTATTTATTAATAACCCGCAGTTCAGGCTATAAAAAGTAACATTTTTTTTCTTCCTTTATACCTCATTGTTATTTGGTCTGACCTGATGTTGGCGTTCTCCTGGTCTGCTGCTTCGGAGCTGGGCGCTACTGAGCTCATGGTTATCCCTCTGACCTCCTGTACAGTGCAGGCTCTCGCAGTTTTCTCAGAAAGTGTCTTTATATCGTTTTTTTGTATGTTGTGAGTCTGATAAGTGATATCAGCTTGAAAAGCTCTGCCTTGGCTGTTCGAGGCAGTGGATATGTCCACATTCCCTCCTCCCACTCCGCCTCTTCTGTTCGCAGCATCACTGTCGTACAGAGCATGTCTGCTGCTGGGCTCTCCATTGCTTGGCAACGCATATCTGCAAAGATGGAGCAGTGGCAAGAGCTGAAGCCTACATTTGATTACACAAAAAACACTTTAGAATCACTTCCACTGCAGCCATCTTCAACAAAGTACTGACATTGCTAAAAGATTCTGGGTGATGTATGTATGTACTCAGCTAGTGACCACACACAGTCCTTTGGTTTGCTACCACAAATGTAACTCCTACAGGTTATAGTGCACATCTTTGGTATCAAGTTCTGATATCATTTTTCTTAATCAAACCAACTACAGCAGGCTCGATTTTTTTTGCTTTATGAAAAGTAAGTGTCCACTTAGAGGAAAGGAGTCCAGAGAGCTCAGACACAACTGTGATGAAGATGCTCTTTGGTAGGGAAGACAAAAGTTGCAATAAAAGTCTAAGGCCCTTCTCTGTCAAAGAGCATAAACAAAACCTTTATTCTGATGGTGAAATTCCTAAAAATACAGACAGAGCTTGTACATGTTAGAATGTAGCTGAGTAGCAACCCACACGTAGCAGCATAGACAGCCTTCTTCAGGTTTGGCTTTGAGGATGAATTTTTTTTTTTTTTTTGCTCTATATGCCTTCACTTGAAAAGGCTCAAATCTAACTCCAACTATTCAATCGAAAGAGAAAACTTATCAACGAAATAAAAAAAAATACATTAACGTGTGTTGTGTTGCAGAAATATCCCCTGAAGTTAGCATGCTAGGCTAATGACTCCTGAAACCCATATATCATCAACATCCGATTCTCTTTCCAAGTCAAGGCAGCTTTGGAAGAAATGTACAATCACAAACAAGTCAGTTACCTTGTTAATTCAGTCATGTATGTGTATTTTATCAAATGATATTTCACAATTCATTTTTGTAAATGTATCTTCTTCATTGAACTAGTATGTTACGTAAAGTAACAAAACTGCTGATACTCTTAACTGACAGAACCTCCAGTATTGACTCTGTAAGCTTGAACTGTTTTAATTCATGTGGGTGATGACAAGATTGACACTCTTCTGTGTTTTTAGAGCAGAAATAGCCTTGAGCAGATTTCCTGGGGGCGACCACGTTGCCTGTTTGTTGTTGTCATGTGAACACTTAAGCAGGAAGCAGACCATCAGAGGATAGTGAAGTAGCATTACCCAGAGGCTGAGATGTAACAAAGTAAACTGACTGACCTTGTTAGGACAATTTCAAACAGGTCTTAAGTGCAGCGAATGACAAGAAAAACCACACTGAAGAGGATTCCAAATAGGCTCAGTAGCACCTTGTGGATTGTTGCTGGCATATTTTACTAAAATTTGAGCAAAGCAAGCTCAAACCTATAAAAGAGTAGCATTAATTACAGTAAATCTTCAAGATTTGGCAGTTGAAGTTAATTTTGCAAAGACAGTTGAAGCCCTGCTGTTTTCATTTGACAATTATCAGAAGGTTAAATTGGAGTGAACTAGTCGTGGATTGAGCGAAAGAGGATTGATATGCTTCTCCTGTTTGTTGGGAGTATCGTGGAGTACAAACCATCAGCTAATACTTAGGCACTTCACCTGTCGCTGACAATACATTAACCTTTAAACAGACTACCACTCAAAAGTTCAAAGTATACGATATCATGGTGTGTGTGTGTGTGTGTGTGTGTGTGTGTGTGTGTGTGTGTGTGTGTGTGTGTTTAAGCAAGCATTGTCTGCATTTGTTTGTTTAGGAGTGTTTTCAGTGGCAGGGTTGGGCAGTGAACTCACCGTCTAGCCCCAGGTGACAAAGGTAATTTATGGGGTGAGGGAGCATTGGAGATCGGTCTGTTCGGTGAATTATGGTCCACATCAGGCTTTTTAGAGTCTGGAATGAATTAGAGGAAAGGTTAGGAGGGCAATGAGAGACAGTATCTGCATGATACTTGGAGAGGAATTTTGTGTGATGAAGAAATTCGGCAGACGCAAGAAACAGGCTGGACACTCAGAGACGGCTTACGCTGGACACTTGACTGGACATCCACAACAAATGTACAAGGTCGCTGTGAGATGAGGATGAGTCTGCTCCCCCAGAACAACCGAGCTCCACCCCTCTCAAACAGTCATACTAGTAATTTCAGCCACTACCACTAACACCTAATTGGAACATCTGGCATAATGTGACCTGGCTAAGACTAGCCCAAAAAAACAGACTGCTGATCCATGGTCAGATCTGTCGACTGCCCACCATCTTCACACCAAACAGTTCAACTACAATGGTCAGTAAACAAATGAACCATTGGTGCTACTGCATGATACTGTGGCAATACTGGTGTGTGTGTGTGTGTGTGTGTGTGTGTGTATGATAGAGAGAGATAGCGACAGAGAGAGTGAGACTTATGAAAGATATATACAATAACTTCAAAATCACTTGTAAAACCTCTTAATAGGTTGCAAAGGCTGAGATGACAAATTGATATGCAACTAAAATCAGCACTCAGAGTTTATAGATCCTGTTTATTAAGCCAACAACCAAAGCTCTTCTGTGTGACTGCTACTTTTTTGATTAACCTTACTGAATATTTAAATCATAAATAATATATTCTATTAAACCGTGAGATTAAAACGCTGAAGCAACCACTAAAATATTCTCTTTTTTTTTTTAAAAGAATAAAAGAAAGGGCGGCACAGTGGTGCAGTGGTCAGCACTGTCGCCTCACATCAAGAAGGTTACGGGTTTGTGTCCTGGCTCCATCACGGGATCTTCCTGTGTGGAGTCTCCATGTTCTCCCTGTTCCTGTGTGGGTTCTCTCTGGTACTCCAGCTTCCTCCCACAGTCCAAAGACATCAAGAGAGGACGAGGCTGATTGATACTCTAAATTGACTGTGGGTGTGACTGTGAGTGTGAATGGTTGTCTGTCTCTATGTGTTGGCCCTGCGATGGACTGGTGACCTGTCTAAGGTGAACCCTGTCTCTCGCCCAAAAGCTGCTGGGATAGGCTCCAGCCCCCCGCGACCCTTAACAGGATAAGCGGAAGAAAATGGATGGATGGATGGATGGATGGATGGAAAATACATTTCCAGTATTTTACCCATCACAGGAACATTTCAGAATGTCCTTGAGCACATCTACAGACATTTCAGCATGTCACAGCTTAATTATTTAAAACCCTTCTCACAATGGAAAAAGTCTTCATAATTGAATATTTATTCATCAGTGCAGCCTAAAAGACAGATTTGATAAAAAAGAAAGATCCGACTGCATTACTGGGATAACAAAAAAACAATCCGTCTGAGTCTGCTTGGGCACAGATACACAACTGAAACCAACCGTCCAGGGACGAAAGATGAAAATTTGCCTTTGCTATAATCTGGCATATTTATATGCCACAGAAATGCCACAGAGATACAAATGGCCAATAATATACACTGCACCTTTTATAAAATGAATGATAAATGCAATTTAAACTCATTTAAAATGAATTTGTATGTCCAAAAACAACAACATGTAAGCGGTTCATTTGTTTCATGTTGATTAAATGACATCTCTGACTTGCTATCACACTTCTCTTAGAAATGATACTTTTTTATGAGGCCAATTCGTGATTCACTTTTGTCTCAATAATATTATGAATTATGTCAAATGTTATTATCCAACTACCTGTATAAGTAATAAAACCTGTCTTTCACCAACCAGAAGGTTGTTACTCATTAACCTGACCACGAGGCTCTATCACTCAGACTGGGTTCACACACACCAGCAACATGTCGTCTGATAAAATCTGTTTATATTTGGATGTTGTAAAAGATAGCGCTGTGTGCCCATCCAGTTCCTCATTTACACTTTTACTTTTTTGTTGTCTTAGAATAAACAACTTTATCTCTCAAATTACAGCACTTTACCTCCTGCCCTCTCTGCCCTCCTGAGCGCATGGACCCAGCAGGTTCTACTCTCCCTGGGAGAGAACTGACTGAGTTAGCTGACCTGTGTCGCCCAGGTTTAGAATACACACCGTCTCCCCTTAAACGTTAACCCGCTTAAAATTCAACCTGCCCCCCCCCCCCCTCCAGTTTGGCCACCAACCAGTGTCTCTCTAGCCTGAGTCTAACCTAAAACACCAGATTACTAGGCAGGGGCAAGCTACAGTCGCTCACGTGTCTTTTTTAAAACTTCCTATCCATTGTTTTCACTTGTGTCTCGTCAGTCTCGGTCCACGCCCACCATGACTGTTCTCTCTGTTTCCCAAGCCAATGGGTTGCTCTGCCAGCAATTTGTTTGTCATGTATCAGTTGCTGTTTTGTTTTTTTCCCCCTAGTTTCTTGGTTCATTTGAGTCTTTCCCTGTTCACCTTCTGGTTACTCTGCTCTGTTCTGTGCTCTGTTTGTGGATCCAGTTTCTGATTTTAGTGTTGCATTGTCAACTTAAAACAACTGCATCCATCAATGTCGTATGGCTGAATTCCTGCACTTGGGTCTACCTGTCTGCTCATAACAGAAACCATTCCATCAATGCTGAAAGAAACAGTGAAATTTTAAAAGCAGACAGCTCCATACTGTCCTATTTTTAGTGCTTTATGGGCCAAATTTAAGTTTTATTCGCATAAATCCCTCTGGTATCTGTATGCTCATTTGACTGAGAAATATGTTCCATACTCCAGATTGAGAAGCTGTAACACCATACAGTTAGACGTGCTCACACATGTGCAATATGTAGGTCATCTGTTCATGAGAAGGTACTCATTGGTGACATAATTTGAATAATCAACACTGCCTAAAGGCTACTGACAGCTACCTGTTTCACTGTGTTTTTGAACATGAAGGTTCCTGTATGGGGAATTTTTGTGTTTTTTTTCCCCTGTTCGTCCGAATGCATGAGATAGAACATCAAATAGTTCAGCCATTTATTTCTTTGAATTAGCAACATTCACTTTTTTATTTATTAATCTTTTTTAAATAGTCAAAAGTCTTCTCTGCTGGTTTCTCAGTAGAATCTCTGAGTCACCTTCATGGAGGAGAGGTAGTCTGGTCTCTGTATCGCTTCAAATGCAGTTCAAGAAATGAAAAACCCGTATCCTTGAAATGTGGGTTATGTTAAACAATGGAAGACAGCCCTGTTATGTTGTATTGTGAGGAAATTAATAGAAGCACCCTGTTTTCCGCTACTAGCACACAAGATTTTGAGGTATCGTTAATTGAGGAAAAACAGCTCAAATGTTTGTGTTTCTATGAAAAATTTACCTTAGTAGTTCAGAAAAATACAGTCACGGTTATTTTTTTGTGTATGTATGCTTATCTGTTTGACTCAGTAAAACAGCGCAAAAATAATTTCTTTTCATGTCAAACTTTTTTCCTCAATAATTTAGAAGAATAGAGTAAAATGTCCTTTTTTTTTCCCCCCGTGAAAGCTTATCTCATTAAATCAGATTTCAATTTTTAACCGTATTCAATTAATTCCGAAAAATAGCGATTCATTTTCAAGTAAAGACAAACCTCAAAAAAATTTAAAAATATATCTATATCTGCAGTGTCACACTATGACACTCGATGACAACACTGTGACAAAAATAAAAAATAAAGCGCTGAGGACTCTGTTAAGAAAACAGTCTCTGATTCAGCTGAATTGAGAGGATATGTCAGTCGCTGAGGAGACTCTTATATTCTGAGGAAAATTATTCTAAAAATAAAACATGAAAACCTCTGTGTGCGGTTATCTGTTTTAGTCATCAGACACGCTATCAGAGTTGCCACTATGTTATCATATCTCTGATAGTGTGTACAGCAGGACTCGATATTTCACAACTTGATTAAACATTTTATTGTCCCTCTAGTTATGTAGTAAGTTACCCCTCCCTTTGAGGCCTAAACCAGATGCTGACCAAAGTCCAAGCTCGAACACTGTATGAATGTGGCTAATTCCAAGAGAGCACACTGAATATTATATAATACCACACATTTGACAGAATTCGCATCATTTAGTGCAGGTAAATATGCCTCTTGAGACTGTTTATTCTGTAATGGGACTGAATTAGAATTCTTACAACTTTGTGAATCATTTCAGACTTTAACATCAGCAGGTTTTTTTGATGTGAACACGTACTCGCCTGGACTGATGAGGTCAGAGGTTGGTGTGGAGCGTGCAGCTATTACTCAGACAGTTCTGTTGTTTAAAGAGAACCAGTTTCTCTGGTTGTGTTCATGTAGATTTCTGAAGGAAAGTCTGACAAGCCCATGTTTCCTTTTTAGTGTCAAATATTAATTTTGACATTGATGCAGAGCAGTAATATACAGCATCTATAGAAAATCAATGATGCTGCAGCGGTGCTCCGCAAACAGTGTCTGTTTACTAATCGCTGAAAATACATTGAGTTCAAATCACTGCTTTAGAGAATCAAATATCTATGAGACAAATGCGTCTGGGTTTGGAAGCTTTCTTACTTTCAGACTGCTCAGATGCGGCCTGCCTCTTCTTCCTCATTGAGCGGTAAAACCGGGAGTTCCTGCGGATGGGATCTCTGCTCAACCCAATCTTCGAGTCATCATCATCATAGTCCTCCTCATGGCTCGGTGAAACCACAGCTGCTGAATTCTTGCTCGGGCTGTCCTGTGACTTTGGCCCCCAGATGCCCCAGAACCGGGCAGTCACAGACATGATGAACGGTCCTTTTAGTTTGAAAAAGTGAATTAGAAAAACTCAATAAGACTTTCAGAAAAGAAAGTAATCCATCATCATTAGCCAGAATCCAGGAGCAAATCCATGCCTAGAAAGGTTTTAATTTGAAGAATAAATCCCAGAGAGAGGACTGCACTTCGCACCAGTGTTGATCTATCGCAGGTGCAACAGCCAACTAGAGCTCAGAGAATGAGGCAACAATTCCAGGCCCTGTCCCTCTTGTGAGTGTGTTGTTAGCTACACAAGCCGTAGGTAGAACAAGAGTGCGCTGCTTATTGCTGCTGAAAGCTGCAATTATTGCATTTATGACTCTCTCTCCCTCCTGATCTTTGTCCCTCCTCTGTTTGGCTCCCTCCCTCCCTCTCCACCACCCTGTTACATGCTGACATTCCTGAACTCAACCTGGCGTGCCTGTCTCTCTGCCCTAAAATGCTCCCTCTTGTGAAACCTGAAAAGTGACCCCCCTGAAAAATCATCTGCTGCTCTACACTTTCCTCAAAGTCTGTCAGAGTCCTCCATTCAGGCTTCCTTATTTTAGTAAAGCTTAATGATTCAGGGGAAAGTAGCAGCACGCAGTTGTGTGTGTGTGTGTGTGTGTGTGTGTGCTGTTTGTGTGTGTTTCTGATCCTACTGAGCCAGGGGCCACACAGTAGTTCTTTTCTCAGTTTCCCCAGTCAGCTGACAGACAAAAGTTTTAAGTTCAACCCCCCCCCCCTTTACATGACCAGAATAAGCCTCTGTGTGTCGCTATTCAATAAGAACTGAAAGTAAATCAGCTGTGCTGAGATATATATGATTTCATGTGATTTTACATATTAATTATCACTCATTTACAATGCAAAAAGTGTGAGAATATTTTGTATTTCTTCCCACTTGGTGCCCACAGAATGTGCTGCTCATTGATTCTATCTCACAATATGGAGCACAATGATAAAGTTTTGCACATAAATGTATGCATTTACACATATATATATATATATATATATATATATATATATATATATATATGTGTGTGTGTGTGTGTGTGTATGTGCGTGTGTGTGTGTGTTTGGGTGTTTTAAATCAATTTTTTTCTTTAATATTGGCATTATAGCCAACATCCACATGCTTGGTGAGCACTGATTTATTTGAGTAAAAAATAATAATAATTGTACTTCATTCATTAACAACTTAATATTATTGGTAAGTAACACAATCTACAGACTCTGCTGAGGACCCTTTATGACACTGTATTGGCATCTGCAGTGTTCTGTGCGGGGGTCTGTCGGGATGCAGGAGCACTGTGAGGGACAGGAACAGGTTGAATAAGCTGGTCAGGAGGGCCAGCTCTGTTCTGAACTGTCCTCTGGACTCTATAGAGGAAGTAGGGGAAAGGAGGATGTTGGCCAAGCTGATGTCCATCGTGGACAACACCGCCCACCCCCCTGCATGGGAATGTGGACACCCTCAGCAGCTCTTCAGAAGCAGACTGCTGCACCCTCAGTGCAAGAAGGAACGCTAACACAGATCCTTCCTGCCATCAGCTGTCAGGCTTTTCAACAGGAAAATGTCTGAAGGTTAACACCACCTCTGTTAGTATGCACTACAATGTTCTTTGCAAATTACACATTGACTATATTAGTATTTTTATCTGAGCACTGAGCTTTGTCATGCAATATTTCATCCATTCTGTCATCCTAACATGTGCAATATGAAACTAGCAGTTGTGCATGTACTTATCCTGTTTATTGTTTTTATACTAAACTATATATGTATATATATATATATATATATATATATATATATATATATATATATATATGTGTGTGTGTGTGTGTGTGTATTAATTTGTCTATTTATCTTAATAAGTTTCCTTGCACTATTTGCTGTCTTTTCCCCCCATGCTGCTGTAATAATAGAATTTCCCGATTACAGGATGAGTAAAGTTAATCTTATCTTATCATATCTTAAAGCCCATGGAAGGAAAAAAAATTATACGGAAGGTTAGCGGAAGTTATGTAAATGTCAAATCGTATCACCAGTGTGTCATTTCCTTTTTAGGTATTTAACCTTCATCATAAAAGCATTAAATCAACACACCTTCCTGTACATTTTTTTGAAAAATTATGGATATTAATGGTATATAGTAGTGCATTCTAATAAATTCTACAAATTTCACTGCACCTTGAGGCTGTTAGGAACTCAAAGAACTGAACTGTGCAGAGACTTATGGCATGATGACCTGTTACAGCTGAATACTTCAACACGTCAATTGTAGCATATTCCTTTGCATCTGAAATATCAAATACAGTTGATGCAACTTATAAATGTTTGAAGCACATTGGAAATTAAGAAGCCCAACTCGTTGAAAACCACTGTTTGTAATCATTTTAAAAGTGAAACGAAACCCCGTTGTTCTTTAAGAAATGCATTCTAAAGTAGCTTAAAACGAACAACTGTGGATCAATTATATCAATTATGTCGAGTACTTGGTAAATATACTGACTTACCTTCTTCTCAACAGCATAGTGAAAACTTTATTTTGAAAAATGTCAAGCCTCTCACCGGAACGCTTGTTTTTATGTTTCAGCGCAGCACATTGTCGTCAGTCAGATAACACATACATGGTCTCAGTGCCCCAACTGTCTGTGGAAAAGCTTTAAATGGCTGGCAGCAGACTAGAGAAATTTGGAAGCGTGTTTTCTCGGTAAGAGAGTAATATTTCATGTTTTTGTGTCCAGTCTGCTGTAGTAGGGCGGGAACGATGTTATCAGAAAATTAGCCTGCTGTTAGCATCTACATCCCTGTTAGCCTGACCCGGCATCACGGAAACGTTTGTTCAAGTCGACATATGATTGAAGTAGTTGATGTTAAACTTGTCATCCCGTATTGAAGATGATGAGGCCATTCGAAAACGTGTGAAAGTAACTATTTTGCCTCCTAAATAACATAAATGTCAAAGGGGCATGAACGCGACTTGGTGTGAATACGTCATATGCATGCGACCAATATTACCCACTACGACTATTAATGGGAAAAGTCCTTCATATATATATATATGTGTGTGTGTGTATATATATATATATAGTGTGTGTGTGTGTGTATATATATATAGTGTGTGTGTGTACATATAGTGTGTGTGTGTATATATAGTGTGTGTGTGTGTGTATATAGTGTGTGTGTGTGTGTGTATATATATGTTGTATGTGTATGTGTATATCAAGAATGGGATCCTAAATTCTCTCTTATAAGAGAAAAAGAGTGAGAAGAGCTTACACCAATAAGCTTAACGGTGATTCTTCCATTGTTCATGTCAATGTACCATATTGCTGTTAAAATTTAAGTAACTAAGTTGCTAATGATGATCAACAGGGTTAGAGATTTGTTGCGCTCTGGAGTCTTAAAGCCTGAAAAAAAACCAATCTGGTATGATGTGTACAATGCCTTCCCACCTAAAGTGGAGCCACGTTATGTGAAGCCACACAGGAGGGGCTTCACAAAGAACCAAGGCGATGTGCCTGACATCTTCTACAAAGAGGATACACTTAGAGCGTAAGTCTGTGTCTCTGTTTGTATATTTTATTATTTTTTTCTTGGGCTCCGCTCATCCATAACTGTCTTCCTTTCAGGAGGTTCTACAGGGAGTACAGGGGTGGGTCGTTGGACTTTTCCAAGCCAAACTTACCTTTGTTTTCTCAGAGGTAAATTTAAATCACAGCCTGCTGGTGTGCAGTTTGTGCATGAACACTTTTTATATCATACTAATTATGTGGTGAGAGGATTGGATTTTGTAGTGATAACGCCAAGTGTTAAGTAGTACAAAAATTATACTGACAGATGCCATTTTTTTCTCTCCTTGGCTCATGCAGGTTCCTAAACAAGTATGCCCAGTTAGAGAGCCAAAGCAAGCTGGATGAAGATGCTCTGTTTAAGGAGACTGCCAAGGCTTTACAGGCAGAAGGCCTCTTCCTGAAAAGGGCAAAAGCTCCTATAGTAAGGACAAGCTGCTTATACGTGTTGTCATCGATATTTAGTCCTTGCAATGTTTTACCAGCCAAATTTTCAGGGCTATACTTCCGTCTGTAGACTGCCAGTGTTGTGTGACTATCAAAACCAAATTAGTCACTGAGAGTCCAAGAATGAAACATGAAGCCATTACTGCAGTTTGAGGGTGCTTTTGTATCCCTTTCAATGAAAAAATTATCATTATGAGGATAGATTTGCACACTGTGAATGGACTAAATTATATTATGGGAAAAAAAATAGCCTTTGCGGTCAACAGAAGTATCTGCTCCCCACCTCACCCTCTCTCTGTACCAGACAAAAAGGGATTCACTGGCAGGTGCTGGTGATATTCATTCAAGCAATTAGTCAGCTTCTCTCTCACACACACACATGCACATGCAGCCACACCTACTACCCCAGGTGACAGGTGAGAAACAAATCCCTGCCTCTACAGCCAGATATTTCAATGCTAAAATTCAAACAGTCAAGCCAAATTCCAGTGCGAGTAAAAGTGAAGGGAGCTAGCAGTTAATTGTCAGCCCTGAACCTGGCAACCAAATTAGAGTTTGGTTCATAAGGTTATTAAGCTTTGGCCAACCTTAATAGTGGTCCAACTATCTTAAGTGACAAACTTGAGTGCCACCACCGCCAGATGTGTTTTCCCTGCCATTATATTGGGGTGTGCCACCTGTTAATATCAGTTCTAAACACGGTCTTCTTTCCCTGTAGCTGTGAATTTATGTGTGTGTCAGACTTGTGATGGCCTGGGGACGTCTGCAGGATGGCACTTTGTGTTCTTTCAGATGCACTGAAACAAACAGCAGAAACTTGATGAATGCTCCCACAGAGCTCTCATGATATACACCCCCCTCCAGACAACTGGTTGTAGGTGGGAATTTTACCCTGTAATTACACCTCACTAAAACACACCAACACTGAATAGAAGGTATTGTTGTTTTTGCCGTCAAGACAACAGTGAAAGTTGTCCCGGACGTCTATATAAAAGGGAGAGTCGGCGGAACGGCGGCACAGCGTCACACCAAGACGCCCACGTGATGAGTCATCATGTTGTCTGACTCATCATGCCTCTAACTGCAAAGCGCTAAGATGCTATCTAAAATCACACAGTGGGGTGACTTCGGCGAAAACATGCGAAGCAAAATAATGATGGTGTCTCTTTAACAGAAGTACTGTGGAGTCACTAAGTTACCTTTAAATGCAGTTATCAACTTTGTAACTGCAGTGCTACTTTACATCAACTCTAAAATTATAGCTTACAGTTGCTGTGAGCTGTGTGGGTGTGTATGTGGTGAAAGAATGTGTGTGATGGTTCAGCTGTGGGATGTGAGCTCAATCCACCAATCAGAGAACAGCGCATCATTCAGCAAGAGGCGTGGCCTATCATTTCTCCTCATAAAGTTGAAAATTTGTCATGTGACCAAGTGGTACATACAAAGTGTTTTTCCCCGGGCGGTCATAGGATCTGGTGAATTTTATCATGTGAACCGATGAGATCACCCAGTGTTTGTCATATGACATTTTTCCAACACCAAACGTTCTTGAGGATCTGCTGAATGCGTGATAATGACCAGCTCATAACCACTATGCATGATCATTCTTCCAATGTTGTACCGATATTAAATTTTGATCTCTTACACACAAGCTGTTTACCAACGGTCATAAATAGGACACACTGTTAAATTTCTGAAGTAACGAGAAGCAGTTGACTGCAGAAAGAGAGAGAAAGGTGTAAGGGAAATTCTCCTTGTAGATCGTTGAGAGTTGCTAATTCTCTGAAGAATCACAGACTCGGTGTGATGAATCAAGTCTCTTTAATACATGCAGCATGGAGAGAACACTCTTACTGAATGTTCTCTGCCGATCTTTACAATGTCCCAACCTTTATACCATTCAACAACAAAGGGCAAATGGTTTCCCCATCAAAGCAATGACTGTAGCACCTGTTTAGCATTTGCTTCTCAGCTCCCCCCCTCCATCCTGTCTCCGTCACTGTTTGTCCTTTTGTTCCTTGGTGGGAGGAGGCCACAGAAACCTATGTGATTCACCAAATGCTTCCTAAGACTAGTACTGCTGATGTATCTATCTATTCATTTAATTCCTGCAAGGGTCCAGCAACATGCCAAAAATGAACACAACAGGTGATCTCTCTTACTGCCTTTTCAGAATTTTCTCGCCTGCTTGTGTAGTTAGAATCAAAACAAAATAAAGAAGCAAAACTATGGTATTTTCCCACGACACCCTCTGAAGTAACCACTTGAACTCGAGAATACAGCCGATTACATTCTTCTATATTGCAAGTGTATTTTCCATCTAAAAAAAACTGCTTTGAGCAGGATTTGAAACAGGCTTCCCGGGAGGTACTTGTTTGATGAGAAAAAGACTGGAAAGGTTTTGAGTGTGATCGCAGTTCTGCTTTTCCCCTGCAGCCAGCAGATGCCAGAGTTGCGCTGGAGCAGAAGCAGAAGCAGGAGCAGGAGCTGGAGCTGGAGCAGGAGCAGGAGCAGGAGCAGGAGCAGGAGCTGGAGCTGGAGCTGAAGTTGGAGTCAACAGACATGTTGGTAGAGCAAGAACCAGCCAGTGCAGAGAGTAAGGAGTCAGTGGAACACACCACAGGCACACACAATTAGTAGAACAACTCTGCTTTTGTGGTGACTCTCAGATACAGTTGTGTCGCTGTCCTCTGGAAGTGATTCTCAACCTGATAAGGATCCCAGTAACAGATCTCCTGAGAATCCACTGTAATGTCACTTGGCAATGAGCTGAACCACCAGCAAGATGTACTTACATGATGAGTCTCTGAGCCTGCATCGGTGTGGCTATCATTTATTCACACATGTACATTCAAGTTTTTAATTGTGTAAAAATGCAATGTGAAAATAAAGAGGATTTGACCCCTGGAGAGAGGGCTTTTTCTTAAATCTAGGTAGGGATGTGTATTATCGTTTGAACTGGTGTGAAGAAAAGATTGCACATTTCCTAATGACAGCTGGAAAAGGAATATCTATAAGTCCGCATCTTTTTGGTTGTTCCACACAAGCTCTCCAGCTGGCGGTGTTTTGGGCAAGGGATGAATCCATCTCTCTTGTAGTAACTGGTCTAGATAAGTTGGCACTGACCAAGACCATCACTGTTTTACTGAGTCTCCAAACTTAATTTATAAAATGTTTTAGTCTGTATGAAATCCATTTGATTAGTTATACTGTAGTGGCAAAGTCACCAAAAAAATAGTCTTATTATCAAATCTGCCTTTTAAGTGCAGCGTAAATCAATAAAACGGACAATGAACAGGTGAACAAGGCAGGACACTGCACAGAGACGTAGCAGAGGCGTGTGTATTTTTAACAATTGTGCTATTTATATCTTTTTTAGTAATCACATTTGTGTGGGTTACTCAAGTTATATATTGGACTTTTGCTTCAGTTACAGTATGACTCATCTTCGGGTGTTGGGACTGAAACCGCAGTAGGAGTTTATTATGTCACTGCTGGAAGAAAAAAAAAATTCTGAATACATTATTTAAAGGACTAATTCAAATTTTAGGGAAATGTACTTATATCCTCCTTAGACAAGAGTATGAAAGAAGTAGATATCCTCCTCTCTGTGCATGCATTAAAGAGGTGAGACCCACAGAGACTAGCTGACTGCTAGTTAGCTCAATACAATGAATCGCAGTGGACTGACAGGTTTTCCAAAAACTGGAGTTTCTCCTGGATGAATTCTGGCTGGAATAGATCAGGATCAGGGTCTTGGTTTGTTAGTTGTCTAAGTCAGTGAATTTTATGGAGCTGTGTCAAATCATTGCACACTCAGGAAAGTAGTTCCACTTATGTATCTGACCCAAAAATTACAATATCTCACAATTTTAAATTGCTGTTTCCTAACAAGTGAAAACAAAATGCCAGTTCTATTAATGCAGAAAGTGTTTTGGAAAAAAGTGTATTTTATTCTGTGTATTTACTTTCCACAGAGCTATGCTAACACTTCCCCCCACTACCATTCATTGTGCTAAGCTAACGAGACAATCAGCTATGAGTGTCACCACTCAAATGCACACATACAGGAGAGAAGGATATCAATATTCTTGTCTGTAACTGGGGAGGACAGCAAATAAGTGTATTTCCCAGAAAGTTGATGTGTGCCACAGATACCTGTAATAAAACAAAGGTGGAAGTCACATTCAAATTTGTAGGATCAATACATTATTAGCACAATTTGGCGGCACGGTGGTGCAGTGGTCAGCACTGTCGCCTCACAGCAAGAAGGTTCCAGGTTCAAGTCCTGGCTCGGGCACAGGATCTTTCTGTGTGGAGTCTCCATGTTCTCCCTGTTCCTGTGTGGGTTCTCTCTGGTACTCCAGCTTCCTCCCACAGTCCAAAGACATCAAGAGAGGACGAGGCTGATTGATACTCTAAATTGACCGTAGGTGTGACTGTGAGTGTGAATGGTTGTCTGTCTCTATTTGTTGGCCCTGTGATGGACTGGTGACCTGTCCAGGATGAACCCCGCCTCTCGCCTGAGAGCTGCTGGGATAGGCTCCAGCCCCTGCGACCCTTAACAGGATAAGTGGAAGAAAATGGATGGTTGGATTAGCACAATTTAAACACAAAGGATTCTCTGTATTAAGGCTGACAACATGTTACAATTTAATTTTCATCTAATCAAGACGTCTTCTGAGCTGGACAGACTACACTGCCTCCTATGGCTGTGAAGGGAGTGTACATGGACTGTCTGAAGAGTGCAACAACAAAATATCATGACAAATATTTGAGAAATCTCCTTCAGCCCTTTAGACATTCTTCCATGTTCTCTGGTGAAAGATCGAATCAGTTCCATTGGCCCCTACTTAGTCCTCACTTAACAACTACAGGCCCATTCCTACGTTGCCTTTTATTTCAAGGATTCAAAAAAAAAAAAATTTGTCGCTCACCAGCTCACTGCTACTGAGATCGATCACAATATCTTTGACAAATTCCAGTTTGGTTTCTGCCTAAAACACTGCAGAGACAGTTCTTCTTACAGTTCTTTATGATCTCTTGATGTCCTCTGACGCTGGCAACAGCTCTGTACTGGTGCTGCTTGATCTGGCTTTGATAGTGTGGACCACTGCTTCTTGATAGACAGGCTAAAAAAGCGGATGGGCATGTAAGAACTGACATGGTTGGCCTCAACAGGTAAAATACAACTGACCCAGATTTAGAAGAGTTCTTGATTACACAAGAGGTAAACAGCGCTTAGTGACCCACAGACATAGTTTTAAAGTCCAACATGTGTGTATTTATTGCACAAGAATAATCTAAAAATGTCCATCTGGGTAAAAGGGAATGATAGCATATATATAAAATGTCCTCTTTTACCTAAAAAACGTTGATAAATTAAAAGGTTAAATAATGGTTACAAGTGTGTCAAAGATTTCCAAGTGTCTAAAATCAGTAATCTTTCTAACGGCCAGCAGAGGGTGACATCACAGGTTGTTTAAAGATGAAAAAAGTATATAAATAAGCACACTTCTTAATTGATTTATCTATTTTTTTCATTACTTTAAATATCTCAGGTTTATTAGTCATTATACAACAGTAGATCACACTTTATATCCAATAAATATAGTCAATCTATTGGCAGCATACAACAGAAGTGAGTTTGCTGTACCAAATTGTTAGTTGAGATTGACAATTTAATTTATTCTAGATTGAAAATTCTTTTAAGTATGCAACCACGATTCATAACATGTAAGGAATTTTGGCAAACTAACAATATAAAACTACGACTTCTTAAGATACTTTGCATATTGGAATACAGAGGGCTGTTAACGAGCTTTTCTTTGAGAAAAAACGAATATACAGTACATATTTAAATTAACTTGAAAACACTTCATTCATTGTCTGACGCTTTAAAGATTCATTAACTATTCATGCACACGGAGATATGAAGCAATTTATCCGACCTGCAGTTTTTGAGTGCATTCCTGCAGTCATTACGGTAATCCTGACAGCGGCTCTGGGTGTCAGCTGATCCTCCTTGACTGCCTGGTCGGAAAATCGGCTGCAGGAAAATACTGTTGGCTACTATAAACCATGGCTGCAGAGATTCATTCGAGGCCCCAGACCGCCAGGCCGGTTCTGCTGAACAAGATCGAGGGACACTCAGACGCTGTCACATCAGCTGTTTTAATACCGAAAGAGGATGGTGTGATCACGGTCAGTGAGGACAGGTGAGTTCGCCCAGCAGGCTAACGCTACGTTAGCATAACAAAAGTAGCTAGCGGGCTATGGCTATTTACTGCTGTTCATTTCAACACTTTTAAACATACTGGGCAAGGATCGAGGCTAAGAAATAAACCAAACGTTCCTGAAATACGTTTCTAAAACTATATCATGTTACCTGGACATTAAATTTGAGCTTCAGTCAGTCTAGGGGGTGGCTTGTTACATTCACTACGGATTTACTAACCAAGAATGAGTCCCTTCCATCCGTCAAAAAGTGTATACTGTTGGCTAATTGCAATATTTACCCTGTGGAGAGTGTTTGGTATTAAACCTGTGGCACTCGCTTCGAGACTGTTTCGATAAAGGCTAACGATATTCACCCAACTGGCTAGCTAGCTAGCTAGCTAGGTGCGCTGCAGCTCATTGTAAACATTAACACAATAACACACATGTTACCAGTAAGTGCTGCATTCAGTGTTGAATTGTTTTATTTTCCTGGGGCCATTTTAGTTACTCTCTTTATTTTGGAGGCTTGCAATGACGGTGGTTATTCCACCTATGCTACACTTACATGCATGTTATGTACAAGTTCATCGGGAGGGCTTCGGTCTCAGTCTAGTCAACGTCTCATCTTGACACAGTTCTGTGTGGCATTCAAGTGATTGCTCAAATTGACAGCTACCAGATGTTCACTGCGACTGAGCTGGTTAATAGTCACATATGTCCATCGTGCTCGCTGGACTGGTATCAGGGCCATCATCTTTAGCCACATGTGTGAACAATCAACATCCTCATTTAAAGAAACCGAAAATGTGATGTAGACTGTAACCCATTTGATAATAGAGAAGCTCTAAAGCTAAGAGAGCCTTAAAAAGCTTAAAACTGTGGGCAAAAGCATGTTTAGACTATGAACTATTACTGAACTATACAGTCCTTTGTCTTCTTTTTATGCATCTTTTATGCCACTAAATGCTCACTCTGCAGCTTTACAAATACTTATTAGTTTATATCTACAACACATGAATATAAAGGTTTTTGCCAGCCTGTCATTTACAGTTGCAAAAAAGAGCACCATACCAAAGATGACTCCTTAGCCAATTAAAAATTATACAAACAAAAGTTCTAACTCGTCACTTCACATTAGAGCCTGATTCCTAAATGAGATTAAAGCCTTAATGTGGAATTATTGCATCTATTAAGTACTTCTACTCCCTGAAGAGTGCCAAGTTGTTGGTTTTTTTCTAGCATCATTTTTTTTTCAGTGTCGTATTGTTGCATATACTACATCTGCAAGTGCTTTGATTTTGACATTTTGACATCCGTCCTCAGAACCATCCGGGTTTGGCTGAAGAGAGACAGCGGTCAGTACTGGCCAAGCATCTACCACACAGTGTCCTGTAAGTGGGAGTAAAGCATCTCAGTGGAGTTCTAAATGTTGGTGTATATGCTGAATATCACCCTCTCTCTCCCTCAGCGCCTTGCTCTTGCATGTCATACCACCATGACAGCAGACGCATCTTCATAGGTCAGGACAATGGAGCTGTTGTGGTGAGTGAAGCATGTGTCTATTTTCGCTCCAGGCTTACTTTTTTGGTTGTTCATACAAAAATTTGAATAAATAGAAAAACTCTGGGTATCTGGTTTAAATAGGCCACCTGGGGGAAAGGAGAGTTATTTGATTTGGAACTTGTTTTTTTGTTTGTTTTCGTTGCCCTCTAGGAGTTTCTCATCTCTGAAGATTTCAACAAGATGAACCATGTTAAGACATATCCAGGTGAGATCACATGACTCAAGTTCTGCTCTTGAGGAAGGTGAGATTGTTTTTATCGTTAAGACTGATGGTTGTGCATCAGCTCAGTGCAGCAGAAGTGCCCGACGTCATTATGGGCATTCATAGTTGTACACTGATGTAGTTGCATTAACTCTGCAATTGCAACACCGCAACACTAGCTGGTGTGTCTGTGCCACAGTGAGTTTCTTTGTGCACTTTAAACAAAGACCCAGAGAAGTGGATGCCAGACTGCCATTTGTTTCTGCAGATTTACATTTAGTGGAAAAAATCACAAATCAAGGGAGGGACTTTTTTTTTTTGCATTTGTGTGGACGTACACACACACACACACACACACACACACACACACTACAAATAAACATAGAAAAGTAAATTAAATTGTAGCCCTAAAGTCACTCTGATTGACTGACTCTGCAACATCATACTTCAGGTTATTGTGTGGATGCAGTTCTATTCCTGTCTGCCTTTTTATATGTATTTGTTACTGTTGCAGTGGCGAATTGATCTTTGTGACACCATTTCCCAAACATGGCTCCACTGGTGATCAAAAACCTCCAACGGGGTGTCTCTACCAATCAGTCAATATATTAAAGCAATAGCTTAGTCCTCTACTGAACGATCTTTTGCATTCATGATATCCACAGTTAAAAAGCCCTTGTAAGAACTCTTTTTGAGCCTTCTCATCCTAATTTCATCATGTCACATTGTCAGATTTTGTTCACCATGAACATAATTCCTGTAACTCTGTCAGCATTTCTTGCTCTCAGTGGAAAATCGCCAGCCTTTTGCATTAGAGGGGAAACTCCTCATGTCACCACAGGAATGCTCCATCTGGCTTCTCCCGCTTGATTCAAAATCCAGCTGCACAGTCCTAACAGCAAAAGCATGACTCACACAGTCAGATCAGAAGGACTTTAGGGCATGTAAACTGATATGATTGAGTCATGGAAAGGATTTTGGTGTCTGTGGCTTACATTGATGAGAAAAATCTGTTTCATTATTCTGCAAACATAGTTATGGTGTTTCTCAAAACCAAACCACATCATTGCTAAATGAATGTAGGTGATGAAAATGCCACTAAAGTTAGCGTTACTTCACCAGATCATCAAAACTTCTCAGGGCAGAGCCGGATGTAAGCAAGTGTTAGTTAATGTGGCAAAGAACGTTCTTTTAGATGAAGGGTAGTTCAGGTAAAAAAAAGCCACATGCAGCCTCATGAATCTGGAAAACTTTGGAGAGGCCCGCAAGCACCACATGCTATATAATGAACGATGTGTTACACGATCATGGTCCATGCTAACATGATTTACCTAGTATAGGCCAGTACGGATTGCTGGTAATAGAATCTCAATGATCAAAGCCCACAGAAACCTGGTTTTCCTTCTAAAGCTCCCTTTAAAGCTTTGAAACTGGGAGGAAAAAAAAAAAAATTCTTCACATGTGATGACTGTTTGATGAGTACTTTCCTTTTTTCCCCTCTATATGTTTTACCGAATGGAAATAACTTAGGGATGTTTTCTCATCGTTAAAACATGATGAAGAATGACGATCAGGATTTATCTGCCATGTGCTACATGTGAACTCACCCGGAAACCCTCGCCTGCACACGCTTCCTACCCCAGTTCTATTCTGCACCTCTGTCATTGAGTTTTGAAGAAGGCGGAAGGAGAAATAATGTTTTTCATTCGTTGTTATATTTTAAAAAAAGTCATTCAGCACCAAAAACCCTGGCCCAATTTTCAGACAGACTGAACTGAATGAAAGTTTAATTCTTTGGGGCACCAGAATATATTTTGGTTTTAGTACGTTTTTGTCATTTGATCTATAGCGTGTGTGTGTTTATCGGCGGTGAATCATCTCGGCCCATATCTTGGCAGATGTTTGCCGATATGGTCTTTTATTTCTTGTTCTTCCTTTTTTTTTTTTTTGAAGAGCATTGCGTTGCAAGAATATGCTTGGGCGATCAAAAAATGCATCAGGCAGACCAGTAAGTTCTGGACTCCTAGTTGTTTCACGATAAGGGTTAAGAAATAACATTGAGCCTCATTCATGAAATGCTTATCTCAGTCCTGGCGTCCGCCACAAAAATTCATCATTAGTCAGGCTCTGAAATTGATGATGCTTGGAAAGTAAGCAGCTGTTACTTGTCAAGGGGTCTATTATGCTCCTTAGTCAGGACCGGAGCTCTTTGTATGTAAACCACAGCATAAAGATGCCTAACTAAAGACACCAGATTGTACATTGTGTAAACTCCAGGGTTCTTAAAAGTCTGGTAGTACAAACTTGAATTCAGTGAGTGGTGTTTCATATCGGCTACTTTGCTTTAGCCCAGAGTTCAGATAAGTGCCGCTTTTTTTCAAAGGGGTCTTTAAAACTAGAGCTATTGGCCACAGAAATGTGAAAAACAAAAGCGTGCAACTGGAGAAGTGATCCCAAGACGCGCTAAGAAGACTGATGAGAGTATAAACAGTCTGATGGGATTCGTCTGGATCTCAAGGTGATTCCAAGACTGTCCGTTAAGATTGTTGAGAGTACAGTTTGTCTGAGGGATTGGTCGGACTTAGTGCGTTAGTCTGGATTTGTGTGACATTAAGCAGAGCGTCTGATGGGATCAGCACTTGAAACAGCCAAATTAGTCTTAAAGCTTGCTCATCCGTGACAACTTGGATTAAAAAGCCTAATGAAATAGATGTGATTGATTTTGTTAAATGGGATGTGTTTGTTAATGGAGAAATGTTTGTGTGTATGTGTGTGTGTTTTACAGCTCACCAGAACCGTGTGTCAGATATGGTGTTTTCCCTGGAAAGCGAGTGGGTGGTGAGTACCGGCCACGACAAGAGTGTGAGCTGGATGTGCACCCAGAGTGGCAGCATGCTTGGGAGACACTACTTCACCGCCTGGGCGTCCTGCCTCCAGTATCCTTCACTCAGTTCAATATGTGTACAGTGTGTAGCTCTGTCCATATGGCTTCAACCCTGACTCTCCGCTCAGATATGATCACGAGACTCAGCACGCCTTCGTTGGCGATTACTCAGGACAAATCACGCTGCTGAAACTAGAGAAGCAGACGTACACCACGATCACGACACTGAAGGGTCATGAAGGTAAATATACCTGCTGTTTATAGTACTTTCACAAAAGCATTAATATGTTAGTGTCATTTTCACAGAACTTGACAATTTACGTGACACATACAGTGCAGTCTTATTTAGTACACACACTCACACACACACACACACGCACACACACACACACACAGTAAACTGGTGATGAGTAATCAGCCCCATTGTAGGAATCACATTTATGATTGATTAAACTGCAATTGTTGAATAGTGTAGGTAAATGAGGCCAAGTATCAGCAGCGATCCCACACGTCTACACACAGGTAAATCAGAAATATAAAAAGTAGTTCTCCACATGACATCATTGTGGAGTTACCTGTAGTTATTTAACGTGTTTTAATAAGTGTTGTAATACAGTTTACAAATTATAAATTCTCAATACTGGACTATAAGTATAGCAGGGTATTTGCAGTTCCAGACAGTCCTTCAACACTGTAAGTATCGAATAGTCTTTGGAATTCAATATCTTGTGTTTAGAGCTGTCAGAACTTTAGAGATGTTACATTACCTTTTAAACTACAGTGTTAAAATGTATTTGCACCAGTGGATGAGGGATGACGCTTGCTGTTGTGTCATTATATGTTCATATTCTGTCAGCATCCACTCAGAATAGGCGTCATGAGTGAATTAGTCATCCATTAATCTATTTTATGCTATTTATGTGGTCTCAGGTTGCTGAAAATATGTATATAAAAAACCCATGATACACTATTTAAAGAAAAAAAACAAACTCCATGCCACATCATTGTCTTTTCTCATGGGATTTTCATTTTCACGCTAGTATGAAATAGCCTTCTGCTTTATTGAGTTGACTTGGTCAAATAGCCCCATCAAATTCTCTTCTCCTCACTCTCCTCACTCAGAATCTCAGGATCTGTCGTGTTGTGGTTCAAGTCCTACCTCACAGGTAGAGCCTTCAGTGTCATGGCGGGTAGAACTGTTTGAATCACATGGCTTATCTACAGGGGTACCCCAGGGATCAATGCTTGGTCCCCTACTCCTCCTTATACACCACATCGCTCAGTGCTATAATCAGCTCACATGGCTTCTCCTACCACTGCTATGCTGACAACACTCAGCTTTTCCTGTCTTTTCCACCTGAAGACAAAAGTGTCTCAGCTCAGATATCAGCGTGTCTGGCTGATGTTTCCACATGGATGATGTAACGCCACCTTCTATTAAATCTGTCCAAAACTGAGCTCGTTGTCTTTCCAGCGTGTCCCTCCGTTCAACCACAGATCAGAGTTCTGCTAGATTCAAATCAACTTGTGCCCACAAACATGATTGATGACCAACACTTAAGGTACATGTGGCCTCGATTGCTCGGTCTTGTCAATATGCCCTCTATAATATCAGGAGGATCAGACCCTACCTGACACAACAAGACACGCAGCTTCTGGTACAGGCCCTTTTGATTTCACATATCGACTACTGCCTCTATCCTAGCGGGCCTCCCTGCATGTACATCTAATCCTCTGCAGATGATCCAGAATGCAGCAGCACGTCTGGTCTTTAACTTGCCCAAAACTGCACGTCATGTCTCTTCACTGGTTTCCAGTGGCAGCTCGAATCAAATTCAAAGCTCTTCTTCTGGCTTACAAAACAGTGACAAGAATGGCTCCTGCATACCTGGAATCCCTCATCCAGGTCCACACTCCCTCTCGCCCCGCTATGCTCTGCCTGTGAGAGACGTCTGGTGCTCCCAGCCCAGCATGGCTCTAAATCTCTAGCCAGACTCTTCTCCTCTGTTGTTTTCGAATGGTGGAATGAACTACCCCACTCCATACGAGCCGCAGAGTCCCTTTCTACATTTAAGAGACATTTAAAGACTCAAGTGTTCAGGGAACACCAACACCACTTGTCGCTTTTGACAAAATGCCAAATGAAATCGTAGAATGGTAGACTTAAAATTGTTAACCTTCAAAAATCCTTGTTGTGTCACAAAGGGAGAAAGACACAACATGCTTTCGCCATTCTTTACTGAGTCTCCAGGCAGGATTTGAGCCCTTTGTCACTTGGCTTTGGATGATCCAAAATCATCAATTGTTGCTAACTATTAATTCATTCAGGGAACATATACTCTTGTTAAGGTGTGTATTCTTAGCTGTTGGGTTTTTTTTTTAAATTTCAACTTCATTTCCTCGGATCTGTGAATTACAACAAAAGCGATCTGCTAGGACTCTTCACTGTGTGAAACAAACACCTCTTTGTGTTCATCGTTGGCCATTTATCACATGAGGACACGGTGGGCGATGACTCATTTGACCAGATGACGATCTTCACGACTCTTAATGTCTATTTTTACCACAATCGACAGTGACCGACAGCCAGTATTGAGATGTTTTGTGACAGAAAACAGCCATGTAATGTGATGTAAAACAGTTTATGGCACATGAGAAAAACACCTGTCAAACATTATCTTGAACAAATATTGACTTATGTTAGTTAAAAGACACGTATTGCAGATGTGCGCTGGCCTCTCTTTTATCTGTAATTCAATAAAATAAATCTTTATTTTCTCTCATAGGGCAATTCTGGTGAAGCTTAAAAACGAAAACACATGAGCATGACTAAAACACGACAGCAGCAGGTTTTAATATGCGATGAATAACGAGTAAAAGTAGACATTCGGTTACAAAGTTCAGTCCAGAAACTATGTGCAAGTGTCAAATACCGGTAATTAAAGTTGAATTTGCTGCAGTGTTTTGAATGAATATCAAGGGTTTTGCGCTTTATCCTTCCCAATAATACATTTTATTTAAGGCCTTCTGTCATGATACTCAAGGTCACCTTACATCACATCAAATCAAAATGCTGCCCACGAGCATGAAAAGACATCATTACAATAATTAATAAGTGTTATTGATGAAAATTAGACATACATTTACAACTGAACATATTGTGGTTGAAAGATGCAAAAATGTATTGGATTTTTCTGCCACAGTTTGAACAGTTTGGGTGATTCACTCAAGACATTAATGTTTTGTCTTTGCTTTGTCAGCCTGTTGCAGCAGATGGGATGGGGAAAAAAAAGTGATATTTCTCTCCACCAATCAGGATGTAGCAACATCAGGATCACATGACCATGATGACTTGTTTTTGACTGTAAACCAAATGTGATCAAACCACACCCATAAGTCCTGAAAAAATAGAAAACCCTTAACAAATATCATAATACGTGACTAAAACCTCCGTGATCCCTGAAGTGTTTGCAAAGCTCCCCTTTCTATTTATTTTGGCAGCATTTATGCTCTGAGAATGTTTAAAAAATAAGCTTTTGGCACAGATTTCAGGTAGACTGTTGACACTGTGATAGCAAAAAGTAGCCAACAGCCGACAAGTAAGTGAGATGACAGGCATTTGCCATCTCTGCAGCTCTCTCTGATGTGTTCTATGCAGATTTCCTACCAGTCTACGTGTGGAAAAACACACAAAATCACTTCTCACCCCAGGCTGATCAGCGATAATTTCAATCGTGATATGAATTTGTACTTTGTGTATTATACAAAATATCCAACCTAGATGTCTTTATGAGGAAACAAGGTGTTCGTATCAAAGATTCTTGAAAAGCGCTTAAAATGTTTATACATGAAACTACTCTGTATTCAATGAGTGCCACCAATTTTCTCTAAAATATTAATTTACCAAATATTTTCTTAGAATTGTATCCACCCTTTCTTCCTCTTTGGATGAAGTAATATATATTTCTAAACAAATATTTTCATTTAAAATGTTTAAGTAATTGCCTGAGTGACTTGCTCAGGGTGTAACTTTGCCTTGTCTAGTGTTAACTGGGATTCGCTCCAGCTCCAGATGATCGGCAGATGATTGGCAGATGATTGGTTAATACATTTTTTACTGCTGGACATGTTATGTGGCGGGCGGCATGGTAGTGCAGTGGTTAGCACTGTCGCCTCACAGCCCACACAGGGTTCGAGCCCCGGCTCGGGCACGGGGTCTTTCTGTGTGGAGTCTCCATGTTCTCCCTGTTCCTGTGTGGGTTCTCTCTGGTACTCCCAGAGTCCAAAGACATCAAGAGGGTACAAAGGCAAAAGGCAAAGGCAAATTTATTTGTATAGCACCATTCATACACAGGGCAATTCATAGTGCTTTACAGAGGGAATGAGACATTGAAAGTTAGAATCAGTTTAAAATCGAAAACATGAATTAAAACATTCAAAAATCAATTCGACAGGAGACAAATCAATATTAAATCAATCAATCAATACCAAATCACCCAGATCAATCCCAAATCAATACTATAAGAAGGCTGCAGTAAACAGCAGTGTTTTCAGCCCTGATTTAAATGAGCTGACAGTTTGTGCCCCCCTCAGAGGTTCAGGGAGTTTGTTCCACAGGTGTGGACCACAGAAGCTGAAAGCAGCTTCACCCTGCTTGGTTCTGACCCTGGGGATGCCAAGTAGACCTGTTCCTGATGACCTGAGGGGTCTGGATGCTTCATACCCAGTCAGCAGCTTTGACATGTATTTAGGCCCAAGCCCATTCACCGACTTATAGACCAGTAACAGGATTTTGAACTCAGTCCTTTGACACTCAGGGAGCCAATGCAGTGATTTAAGGACAGATGTAATGTGGTCCATTTTCTTAGTGTTGGTCAGGACTCTGGCAGCAGCATTCTGGATGAGCTGCAGATACTTCATTGATTTTTTTACTGAGACCTGTAAAGACACCGTAACAATAATCTAGCCTACTAAGAATAAATGCATGGACGAGTTTTTCCATGTCTTGTTTAGAGAGTAATCCTTTAATTCGTGCAATGTTTTTGAGATGATAATAGGCTGATTTAGGGACAGTTTTTATGTGGCTCTCAAAATTCAGGTCTGAGTCCATAACAACACCAAGGTTTTTAGCTTGGTCAGTGGTTTGTAGTGTCATTGAGTCGAGTTGGCTGCTGACCTCAAGCCTTGCCTTTTTGGGACCAAACACAATGACTTCTGTCTTTTCTGCATTGAGCTGGAGAAAATTCTGGTCCATCCACTGATTGACCTGTAGGATACAGTCACTCAGTGAATGCAGTGGACTGTAATCGCATGGTGACACTGTAATATAAAGTTGTGTGTCATCAGCATATGAGTGGTAGGAGATGTTATAGTGCTCTATGACCTGGGCCAGTGGGAGCATATAGATGTTGAACAAAAGTGGCCCAAGAATAGAGCCTTGCGGGACTCCACATGTCATCTTTGTTTGCACGGATTCACAGTTCCCAAGCGAGACAAAGAAGTCACGATCTTCTAAGTAAGATCTGAGCCAATTTAGCACCGCACCAGAAAGTCCAAAACCCACCTCTCTAGTCTGTCGAGCAACAGGTTGTGATCGACTGTGTCGAATGCGGCACTAAGGTCTAGTAGTACCAATACTGATATTTTAGATGCATCAGTATTAAAGCGTATGTCATTTAACACCTTAATTAGTGCAGTTTCAGTGCTGTGGTGTGGTCGAAAACCTGACTGGGAAGCATTGAAGAGATTGTTTTGGGTCAAGAAAGAATAAATTTGTTGATAGACAACGCTCTCAATGATCTTTGACAAAAACGCAAGGTTAGATATGGGTCTGTAGTTACTTAGTACTGAAGCATCCAGATTAGGCTTTTTTAAGAGAGGTTTGATTACTGCAGTTTTCAGTGCCCTGGGAAATTGACATGATTGAAGAGAAGCATTTACTATCCTCAATACATCTGATGAAACACAATTAAAAACACTTTTCAGCAAGCTTGTAGGCATCATATCAAGGCAGCACGTCGTGAAGTTTAAATTCTGAACCGTTTCTGTCAGAGTCGCATGGTCTATGGGTTGAAATGTTTCTAGATTTCTGAGAAACTGAGGAGGAACTGGTGACATAACTAAGTTGCTTTTGGAGGAGCCACATATTGTTTGTCTTATTTTCTGAATTTTATCTGTAAAAAAGGCTGCAAAGTCATTGCATGACTTGTTGGACACCAGTTCAGCAGGAATAGACGCCGAAGGGTTTGTCAGTCTGTCGACAACAGTGAATAAGGTGCGGGCATTGTTGGTGTTATTTTTGACCATCTCAGAGAAAAAAGACTGTCTTGCCTTTTTCAATTCTTGGTTATAAATGTGAAGACTCTCTTTATAAAAGTCATAGTACACCTGGAGTTTGTTTTTTCGCCATCTGCGTTCAGCCTGCCTACACTTTCTTTTTTGAGCTTTCACCAGAATGGCGTTCCTCCATGGTGACTTTTTTCTGCCAGATATAACTTTGGTTAACAAGGCTGATTGATACTCTAAATTGACCGTAGGTGTGGCTGTGAGTGTGAATGGTTGTCTGTCTATATGTTATGTGGCCTGCGTCACTCAAAAGTTCTTTTTTCTGTGTGCACTGGAGGCCTCAGGGTGCCTCATCTCACTGGAACAAGTTGCATATGACTGGCTCCCAAACTGTCGTCTGCCAAAACGGATGTGCACAGAGAAACTTTTCTCTTTCAGTGAATGAACATTGAAACAGCAGTTTAAAGTACAAAAAAGACAAAAGGCTGGCATTTATATTTATATTTTTGTTCACTTAATTTCCAGACTGCAATTTACACAAATTTGAGGCCATATGTCAAAATAAAATTCGACATATACTCATAGCATTAGAAGGAAGTCCCTGCTAGGTGTTTGGTCTGAGCTGTCTGTAGTCTTCCTTTAAGACACAGGGGGGAGCCAACTAGTCGTGCTATAACACTGTCCCTCTGCAGGCTATGTAATGAGTGCGGTCTTCTCTGTGAATAACTTGCAGGTAGTATAGGAACCCTGTGGTGGGACCCCGTCCAGAAGCTGCTGTTCTCAGGGGCCTCCGATCACAGCGTCATCATGTGGGACATCGGAGGACGTAAAGGAAGAACGTTACTGTTGCAGGGACACCAGTGAGTCCTGCTGCCTCACTTCATTAAATCTCCGCTTGTGTGTGTTTTTTTTGTCCCCCTTGTGTGTTGGTCAGGAGTGAAGTGATGTGTATTTGTATCCTCTTTCCACACCAGCGTCTGTGTCTCTGACAATCTTCTTGTCACATGCAGGTGTCAGTGGTGTCAGTAGCAGCTGTCCTTAGGCAGGCGCTCCCCACCTGCTGTGTGTGTCTTTGTAACCTCTTGGCCAGCTGCAAACATTTCAAGCAATTTCAGGCAATTTAATTACTTGTATCTCGCAGACATGCTTGGATGTGACAGTTTTAATGCCTGTGTTGCTTTGACAAGTCCTAAAATCACATTGTGTCTCTCTGTCCTTTCCTTCCTCTACTCCTCCGTTTAGAGGGGGTAGAAAACCCTCAAAAGCTATGAATTTATTATACTTTTATTTATTTAGCTGGTGGTTTTTTACATACACATTTTATGAGAAAGAAATGACACGCTGGCTGTTATTTCTGATGTGACAATCTATATTCATTCAGGTTTAATTCAGTTTGATTCCTCTGTAATCCTTTTCTTCCTCAGCGAGCGAGTTCAGGCTCTGCGTTACCTCCAGTTGACCAGGCAGTTGGTGTCGTGTTCAGCCGACGGAGGAATCGCAGTGTGGAACATGGATACGCCCAGAGAAGAGGTTTGCAACAATGGATCAAATAACATACATGCATCAATCAATAAATAGATAAATAAAGTCAACTCACAGCTCTTCAACGAGTGTTGATTTTACACCTGTACTTGACTGGTTAAGTGCTCGTGACATTAAGATATATCAGTGATAAGAGCTTGATGATTCTAATCTTCTCCTCCCAGGCGCCTCAGTGGTTAGACAGTGACTCGTGTCAGAAATGTGAGCAGCCGTTCTTCTGGAACATCAAGCAGATGTGGGACAATAAGACGCTGGGGCTTAGACAGGTAAGAGCGGAGGGTCATTAGCCGTCATCAAGGTTGCAGGTGTTATGAGTTACACGAGTGTGTTTCTTCTGTGCAGCACCACTGCAGGAAATGTGGCAAAGCTGTGTGTGGGAAATGTAGTTCTAAACGTTCCACGTTCCCAATAATGGGCTTTGAGTTCCCAGTGCGGGTGTGTGACGCCTGCTTTGATACCATCAAAGAAGAAGAGTGAGTAAAGAGATTGTGTTTCCATCTTTTACCACTGGCCCGCTGCTTTCACAGCAACCCCGATGAAATCCTGACGTTGTGTGTGTGTTGCAGTCGAACAGCATTGGCCACGTTCCACGAGGGCAAACACAACATTGCCCACATGGACATGGACCCATCGAGAGGCCTGATGGTCACTTGTGGAAGTGACCGCATTGTCAAGGTAACAACAGTCATTTCATGCATGTCAAAACCTGCATCAGTTTCTAAAGCTTTGACCCTACACTCTTGTTCTGAGTTCACTGGGAATGCAGCAAGGCCTAATAAGTCTGATGTATCAGAATTTTACCAGTGTAAAGAAGCATCTGAAGAGTCGGCCATGGTTGGTCACAATGATAATGAACAACTAAAACAATCATTTATACATCTCTCATGCTGCTCTCATTTCAAACCAGAAGTGTTAATAACTGAGTATACTTCGATTTCTCGTCACGATCTTCACTATGCGAGGATTTAGCTGACTTCCTCTACCGCTACATACATACTACTTAGACCCCACGGTGAAACTATGACTTCCTGTGACTTAAGCATCCAGTAACTGACCCCATAGACAGACTGAGCTGAGCAATGGGCTCCTGTGGTGTCCTCATTGGCTGCTTCTCTCCACAGATCTGGGACATGACGCAGGTGGTTGGCTGTAGCTTAGCAACAGGATTCTCTCCACGCTGATTGGCCCCAGTGTCATGGAAACCCCTGGACTCTTCAGCTACATCCAGGCGTGCTCCTGGTGAATGTGTGTATGTGTGTGTGTGAGTGTGAGTGAGTGCTGATGGCGAAGGTCTCCACATTCCCTTTGTTTCTTGTTACAAATGATCCTTTTATTTCACTACTCGTCAGTCCACACGACAGCGTGTTCAGACTGATTTTTTTTTTTTTTTGCTCTGATCTGAAACAGAAATCTAAGCACAACAGCGCGTGTGTAATCGTGTGCATGAAATGATTTCTCCTCTGGGAAGAATGGTATTGATATTAGTGTTTACATGTACTACTTCTGATGCTTTTCTTGACAAAGGTCTTTTTTTTTTTTTGTACTGTAACATTTGCTGACCTGCCATTCTTGTACAGACACACACTAGCTTCTCTGGCTGTGGCCCACTAACTGCATATAACTCTGTCACTGTAACATGTAATTACCCCACCCCCAGCCCGCATTTGTAAATACCCCCCGCATCATGTTTATGTAGACGTAGTTGCTTGGAATGACTCACTGATCAAGGTGATCAGCTTTTCTTCTGCTTTTCTCCCCTTCTCTCTTTCACCAGTTGGCCTTAATTCACTCTCAGGAGGTTTTACATCACTGGGTGGGGCTCCTTGTGTCACACGTCACCATTGCTAATGTGTTAGCATTCAAGCATTATGAGAAAATCAATGGGCACTTAAAGGTGGTGCTGTAGGAATTTCACTGCAGTCGTTTGCGTGATTCTGACCCGTCCTCCCACCGTATGATCTCAGGGGAGGCAAGGACAGTTAGAATATGTTGCCACGGTAACAGGAAATGTTTCCTACGGCATCAGCATCAAACAGCCATTTCAAGATTGAATCAGGAGTTCACAAAATTAATTTTGCGAAGCAAGTTTAGAAAAAAAGCAGTTTAGCAGCACTCACATGCCATGACTCAAGACCTCGAAAAGTACTTTTAATCTGTACTATAAATGAAAAAATTCCCATTTTGTGGTTGAAAACTGGATTTACTCTGAAGAGAAAGGCACTTAGGTAACAGACAGGTACTCTAAAGTTAATGTAGCACTAAATGCTGACGTGATGAAGTGTCAAGGCTGCCTGTTTCCCTTTAAAAGCCTTAAAGAAAGGAGGACATTGTCCAAGCCTTCTTAGCGGTTGGTCAGTGCTGATAACTGTTCATGCGCTCATCTTACTCGTTTCTTTCATCCCTTTTTCTCATTCACGTTCTGTTCTGAGTTCTTCTGCCCCTGCCAGACATCTGAATGATCCTGGATGTCCCCTCGTGCTCTCATCTCTGCACTGAATTGCACAACTTTAACTTAACACAAAACCTTTTTTGGGGGGGGGGGGGCGGGGGGCGAGTTCTGACCTGAGAGAAACGATAGCGAATTCGATGTAGCATCCTTGTAAATACTGGCTATTAATATCTTCTAATGTTAGACTAACACTTGCCTTATCGTAAGTGGGAGGGGAAAAAAGAGCATTATAATGTTGGGATTTCTCAATTTGAAAATGTAGTCACATTCCATTTTTTGATCCTGTAGTGTCTATTTATATTTGTAGTAAAGTATTTATCTATTATCACTGTAAATGGCTGTTTATCCTTCTTTGTGCCCATCTTGTAGTCTTTATCTCCTACTGATAGCAAACAAAACTGCGCTCAAAACAGGAAGCGCGTGGAGGTGAGCTCCAGAGTTGGATAATGCCGTATTTTGAATCTAGTGATGCAGAGGTATCACATGGAAACATACTTGAAGTTAGACTGAAGGCTGAAAAAGATGGAGTCAATGAGGTGGGCATTCATGTTAACTGAACTAAGATAAGGAAAAACTTGCCTATGATTAATCACATCAGGAATAGTTATATGATGATTAAAACCTTAAAAAAACTTCTAAGAAATGTAGTATTTATAGCTGTATTTTAGCCTTTTGGGTTCTGAAAATAGAATCATGACTTCCATTTTTTTTTTTTTTTTTATCTTTTAGGTGGACAGTGACTAACTTTACATGGATGGAAATTTTCCAATTAAGACAACACTCTGAATAAGACGCGGCCATGTAAACAGCAAGGTCACAGTCAGAGACAGGAATAATCAGATAAAGACATGCAGTGTTCCGTTCTTGGCCTCATTAATATGCGTTGTAGTCTGTATGAAGTATGCATGAAGTTTTTAATGTATTTTGCAACGCGTACAGCAGCTTGAAATCTCGTCTGTGTTTTCCAGCTTGTGGTGCAAACTCAACTCAAACCACAATGTTTTGAAAAAACAGTAAGAAAACACTCAAATGAAAGACCGAAGCAACGCCACAGAAACTGTTGCAGTTGAAATCACAGAGGGAATTCTAACGTGTCCCGGGACCTTCAGTCATTAGCTAGTCAGCTCATGTGAAACCCCTTAAAGAGAATATTGTCCTATTTAGAATGTTGTCAGTAGTTGGATTATTTACTGGCCATGTACGGGTAAATGTAAAGCCACCGTCCTCCATTTATCTTCCGCTGCAGCATCATAAAAGGCTCTTCGTCAAGTTAATTTGAATGATTTTCCATTCTTCATTGCCAGTGAATCCATTCACATTATGCCATTATTTTCCCAATTGATTCACAATACTGAAAGAGCACTCTTAATTTGAAAAAATACTGTCATGGAGCTAAAGGTATTTGTTTGGCCACTTGGGGGCAGCAGAACAAGTTGTAACATTTCTACTGGTGTCCTTCCTTTTGCTGAATGTAAGTCTAATATTCACTGTCTCCAGTGTTGTTATAGGTCCCTTCAATGAAAAGTGAATGGGATTTTTACATAGCATCTGGATTTTTCGCGAAAAAAATAAAATTTGACATAAAATTTTGTGAAACTTAGCATGATAATCTCCATAAATGAACTCCACTCTCCTGATTTTTGAAGCATGAATGCATTCGTTAATAATACATAGTTAAGTTATGCAAAGAATGAACCACACCGCAGGCACGTGATTTCAACGCCACCTCAACTAGCCTTGTGCTTGTTTTCATGTGATAACGTTTGAAATGACATTTCACCCAAAAATTCAGACATTATGTGCTCACTCTTATTCTGATGGAATGCTGGTTCAAGTATTTTTAGTCCACCGAACACTGCAGGAGTTGCAGTAATCTCCCAAGCAATTAAAGCCATTGGGGACCTTTTTCAAACAAAAAATAAGAATGATGAAATCGTATAATTCCTCCATACTGCTTGGACGAGGCAAACCAAGTCACAATGCGTCAGCGGTCACGGCGTTTTATGATTTAATGTTTTGGGGTCTTTTTTTGATGTTTGAAACTTGGTCACCATTCGCTTTGATTGTTTTGGAGATTACTGCAATATCTTTTCCTGTGAAACTCCAGCAGTGTTTTAAAAAAAAAAAAAAAGAAAAGCTTTCACCCGACCTTCCATCGGCATGAGGGTGAGTAAATAACGGCTGAATGTTCATTTTTGGTTTGAACTGTCCCTTTAATATCCACCACAACCTCTGTAGTATTGTTTAGCCACTTAACCATTGTTGTTTTCAAGCTAGAAATGCTTTGAAAATCACGAGTGTGGTATTTACAGGTGTACTTTAACCTGTGGAATAGACTTAAAAATATCGAAACCTTGACCTTTAAACAGTTTCCTGGTTTGTAGACCTTCCTTTGGTTGAGAGCAGTGAGTGCACCAAAATGATTAATAAATGCTAGGACACGCTAAAATTGGAACATCAGAGTCTGGTGACAGTTTGTTAAATGATCGTTCTAATAAATGAAAAGTAAAGTGTCGCAACTTTAAAAAGTTTTTGCTTGTTTTCACATCAATGTGGCTAAACCTCTGTCCTCTTGGAATGCTGTCTGGCAGCTGTGGGGAATTGATTTTAGTCTGACTCAGTCATCAGGGATCTACAGGGTTACAGATGCTGCTGCACAATCAGAAGTGGAAGCTCTTGTTTCCTGTTTCGATTAACTGCACTGAAGCTTAATGTCCTTGTAACTGTCTCAACTGGGGCTTCAACTTCCTCAGCAGGTACACGCGTGGAAAGTTTGGATGGTGGGATTAGTTTGCTGATAACAACTGCTGAAATACCACAAAAATGTGTTGGTTCGATCCTGACATTGAGGATTTATTTGCTCATCTGTCACTAGACAGAACATGTGAGGCCTTCATGTTTTGTAAGTGGCAGCATCAACGTGCAATGACTCATTTTTCTGCAACACCGGTGCCCGTATCACAAACTCTGTAAACTGTTTTTTTTTCCTCTTTCTCCTACCTGCTTGTAAAAGACTCTTGCTGACCTACAATGATGTTAATACTTGTATTTTTTAAGTACTGTCATTGATACAAACAGTACTCAAACAGTACTCATTCTCTGTGGCCTTGAACCAGATCACAGAGAGATCAGATGCTTAATAAAGATACTCTGGTATGTTTACTCCAGTGCTTTGTATCCTCCTGCTTCAAGGCCTTAATGGCATGGTAATTCAGAGGCACATCATTCAGTCATTTTATTTATTCTATCCAGCATGCATTTACATGATGAACTGAAGCCAATATCTCAGTTAGTATGAAGCCTTTTAAAGGTGCTGGGCAGATAATACAAAGGCATAAATACATGGATGTATTGCACATGTCAGGTGATGCTGCACGTGACTGGAGGGAGTAACCACTTCGTGTCTAGCTCGAGTTCAACTGGATTTATAGCACGTACACGGCTGTTAAGACACAGCAGGTTTGTAACGAGACAAAAGCACGAGATTGAACCATCAGATAGTTTGGTGTGAAGAAAGAGTGTGCATGTGAGATGAAGTGACTTTGGTCTGATCAGATTCCCATCTGATTGACAACTTTAAAAGTCACAGTTGGTGTGTGTGTGTGTGTGTGTGTGTGTGTGTGTGTGTGTCTTTAAAGAAATACTTAACCCAGAAAGTGTATTTTGCCTCTCAACTACTCACAAATAGATGTCTCGGGGAGTCCCCCCCCCCGCTGCATCATTTCTTTATGACTCCGGAACGCAGAAAGAGCCAGCCATGTATATTTAGCTGGAAGCTAATAGTGACTGATGGCTATCAGCAGCTACAGCAGCAAAAGTGCCCAAAAACATCGATTGCAAACCCTCAACAGCATTGTCTGCTATAATCCATGTCTTCTTCATCCAGGCGTATGCTCAGTAATCCAACAGGTTTTTTTTTTTCAATTTAAAAACTATAATCGACCGTGAATACAAGCCAAACTGGAAGTGTTTGTTTTCAGCTTTAAATGGTGAAAGCACACTTTTTTGGGTAAAGTATCACTTTAATTTGGTCTCTCTCAACAAGAAAACATCCCTTGAGGAGTCACTGAAAACGGCATCACCATCAATCTCTCCTCTACAATAACAGTTTTAGTAGATATAAATAGCTACAAAGCATTACAGTCCTTTTAATTGTAGGTGAGTTAAAGCTGGTAGACGTCAACAGGTCTTAGAACATCTCTGTATTTGTCCCTGTAGCCGTAGCTGATGAGTGCTGTCCGATCGAATGGCTCCCCCTCTCCTGGAGCGCGTGACACTCTGACCCCAGTGGAAACCTCGTCGCTGTTAAGTGTTGGTGTTAGTGGTGGTGGTGGTGGTGGAGTCTCAGTGAGGCTGGAACGTCTTGGCCATGTCCTCCAGCAGAGACATTAACTTCTGCTCCTCCAGAGGGGAGCTGTGTGTCCAGGCCAGCGGCAGGTGGGTGGACACTATCTTCCGATCTGTTACATAAACACACACACAGACAACACGAAGAGTTATCCATTCAACAACGTTTTCTCCAAATCGGAACCTCGATCTAATGTTGAGGGAAGACTTATTTCTATAGTGCCATGGGAATTACATCATCGGAGGGTCTGTTGTTACAAATCACGCTCGTAGTCCTGCCTTTTTAAGCTACACTTAACCCAAATAGGGTATTTTACCTTACAAAAACTATCCCTCCATTTAAACTATAAGTAATTATTGCAGTAGGGTTGGGCCATCTCTCTATTTTCAGATTCTCCAATCGTGTTTAAATAGAAATGTCTGATTAACGATCCAATCGCGCAAAGGATGGGAGGAGGTATATCACTGATGGGCAGCAAGCATGGCGGACACAGACGTTAGTGGCAAAGAAAAGCGCCATGATGCAAATTAAAGCCACAACGGCGGCAGTCCAAGTCTGTAATTATTCTGGGTTCCTGCAGACCATTATTACTGACGGAAACGTTGCTTGTTAAAAACTATTAACAATGTCGCTTTGTGACTGTACTCTTCAATGTTATATCTATATAATCTGCCGTTTAGAGTCTGGTTTATTATGAAGCTAATTACACTTACAGACACACAGCAGCATTAATGCTAATCATCCCTCCCAGGCTGCTAAATCGTGTCCAGCTGGCAGCACCGGTGCGCCTCGCCAGTTCTCGTTAATGGCCACTTTTTGAAAAAGGTAACAAGTATGGTAGTACAGACGGGTCCAGTGGCTGTTGCAAGATATTTAGCAAAAGAGTCCATCTTGCATAGTAGAGAGCAGGCGACGCCTTCTAAATACTTAAATTACAATTAAATGTTAATAGGTGACTGTCTATGGAAAAAGAAAAACAATCGTGATCTGTCCATTCAGTGAGTGATTATTGATCTGATCGCTAATCTGAACAAGCCCACATTAAAGCGAACCTCTTTCTGCTTTCTTTAGTCACGGGAAATGAAGTTGTATTTTGTTCCTTATTTCAACTCAAACCATTAAAAGATGAAGTGGGTAAATGAACAGAAAGATGGATGTCAGTATGCAACAAACCATGATAGAAACATCCGTTTGGGTTGGAGTTGGCAGCCTCAGAGACAGCCAACCACACCACGGTGTCAGCTCCCTGATCAGGGGTCCGCAGGCTATCCTTCATAGAGCGGTGGAACTCTGGCATGGCGTTGGCCACAGCTGAAACACACACACACACACACACAGAGGAAAGTATAAAGGACCGATGTTTTGAGATATTTTGTGTGTGTGGGTGAGGGCAGTACCTGGAGTGTCCACCCAGCCTGGATGCATGACAGAGAAACGGATGTTAAGGTGAGTCTTTGCAAACTGCTCTGTCATCACCACCTGCTGCCTCTAGAACACACACACACACACACACACACACACACACACACACACACACAATACAAATAGGTTTTTCAGCTCTCATCTCCATATTACCATTTTAAATATGCCCACTTGACTTCTTAAACCAACATACTGACCTCTCATTTATCCCTCCTCCTAAAACATGTTTTCTATCTAAAGCACTTAGAGCAGCCATCGTGACCTCATGTCATAGCTACGATAATGCTGATCACAGCCCTAATTAATACACCAATTTACTTGACATATAGAAGTAGGATAGATTTGTTGTGACAATACAGACTTGAGCAAATGCTAACTGAGCTTCAAACATAATCATAAGATATTCAATTGTGTTGCTAAATGCACAAAGATAATAAGAAAGGGATGGGGTCACTAGCTATTAGGTCTAAAATCCAATGTGAAAATCGGCGGTGATGCTGACTTCCAGATTGACTTACGAAATAAATCCGTTTTACAAATATCAGTCGTTACATTGTACTTTTTCCAAAAGCTCATCAAACAGTTGCAAATCCATCCATCCATGCATTTTCTTCTGCTGGTTTGACCCTGAACAGGTCGCAGTTGTAAATCTTTTCTACATTTTATAACTTTGGTCTCTTCTCTGACCCAGAGTGTTGCTTGAACCCTTGGTTCCTACCTTGTGTTGGGCGTAGACCATGGTGCCGTCATAGCGGCCCCTCTCAGACTGCAGGTTTCCTATCCTCAGCTTCTGCACCAACATCCCACCTGATGAAACCGTGATCTGAATATGAAGAAATTGAAACCCATCTTTTGCAGTTTTTAAGATGACAAATAATCCAATCTTAGAACATAAAAGCACTGACACTTGCGGCGCAGCTGTTGCAAATGTTCCTCATAACAGTGTCTGTTTTACCTGGGATGAGGTATTTTTGTCAGATATTTTCTGCAGTGTCATACATTCGTGTTCTACAAATACTCCCCTCACCTTCCTCCTGATGTGATCTTTTTACTCACATTCTCGGATGTCACATCTCAGTAGGTCATTAAACGAGCGAAGCCCCGGGGCACTCACCACTCGAGGGTCTGCGCTCTTCTCCAGCAAGGGTATGAGACTCTTGGTGAGAATGTAAACACCTGGAAGCGAGATGAGGCAGAAAACCGCTTGACTTTCACATTTCTCTCCAACACTGACACTGCCTCCAGCTGCTTTCCCAACACCCCTGACCTGTGACTCACCGAGGACGTTGGTGGCAAAGCTCTTCTCAAGCCCCTCGGCGTTCACATCCCTCTCGCTCATGATCGAACCGGCGTTATTGATCTGCACAACAAAAGTGGCAGATGCTGCTGTGTGTGTCTTATTTCCACACTTGTGAGAAAACGCTGCTGTATATTGTCAAACATGAACCTCACCAGGACATTGAGAGCCTTGTACTTCTTCTTGAAGCCCTCAGCGAACTCCCAAACCTTTTTAGTCTCGGACAGGTCCAGGATGTGGACATAAATCTCCTGCAGAGGGACAAGACAGGCAGATTAATCAAACCCGGAGGTCTATTTGAAGGTTGTCTTTCCCCTTGGTTTTTTTTTTTAAATGTCTGATGAAGGTGTGAGTCACACTGTACTTTATTTCCCGTCTCCTTGACAATATCAGCTCTGGCTTCCTCAGCCTTGTCCTTGTTCCTGCACACCATGTGGATCGTTCCACCTGTCACACAGTTCACAGACACTTTTAGACGTAAGAAAGTAGCGCGAGGGCGCGTTCCAATTGTCCTCCATGCTTGGGGAGATTCCTAACTGAGATGACCTGGAAGTATACCTGAGCTTTTCAAATTCTCCCTTTATGCTATGGAAAGAAGTGTCAGTGCTTCCTTAATTTGCTCTTTTAGCACAGGAAACACTGGAACATCCTTTCTGACAGGAGACACAATATTATCCCACGAGTCCTTGCAGCAGCAGCTTTTAAAGTGTTAAAGTGCTGTGTTCACCTTTGGCTAAACAACATTAACAAATATACAATACTTTATTCCCTTTTAACATTTAATTTTGTATGAAAAGAAAAATCCATGTTCTCTTCCTGTTTTAGTTTTTAAATTATATAGAACCACAAAACTTCCTTTTCACTTGGTAGTCTGGAAATAAAAAAGGTACATTGCTTCCCCTGAGAGATTTTTGGTTCGTTAATTTGGTACCATATCTTAACATGCGGTGCCAGATATACTTTCATATAATAAATGAGTACATTATGCACATTTCTATGAGTGTACGTAAATAAGAAAAAGTTTAACATTTGTACATTTATATGAAGGTGTTACCTACATTATTGTAATTGACATGTGCGGCCATCACATACAGTGCATTTGTTACTATTCTAATGATAGATAAATATAATTATTCATATATGCAAGAAAAAGTGCAGTGACTGACATGACTGAGATTATTACTGTAATAACAAACTTAAGAAAATATTTGTCAGGACATGTGAGTTCTGGGCTGCACGGTGGTGCAGTGGTCAGCACTGTGGCCTCACAGCAAGAAGGTTCCAGGTTCCAGCCCCGGCTCGGGCACAGGATCTTTCTGTGTGGAGTCTCCATGTTCTCCCTGTTCCTGTGTGGGTTCTCTCTGGTACTCCAGCTTCCTCCCACAGTCCAAAGACATCAAGAGGGGACGAGGCTGATTGATACTCTAAATTGACCGTAGGTGTGACTGTGAGTGTGAATGGTTGTCTGTCTCTATGTGTTGGTCCTGTGATGGACTGGTGACCTGTCCAGGGTGAACCCCACCTCTCGCCCGTAGATGCTGGGATAGGCTCCAGCCCCCCCGCGACCCTTACTAGTAAGGAATAAGCGGTAGACGACGATGGATGGATGGATGTGAGTTCTTCAGACATGTCGGAGGGTGTCCGTACCTCTCTTAGCAATGGCCATGGCGGTGGCTTTCCCAATGCCACTGTTGGCTCCTGTTATCATGAAGGAGCGTCCTGCCATGGACACCTCCAGGTCCTTTTCTACAAACCGTTTGGAGGCTGACAGAAAAGCACTCCTGCAGACAATGAATGTGTACGGATTAGATTGTGTGTCCGTGTGTGTGTGTGTGTGTGTGTGTGTGTGTGTGTGTGTGTGAGAGAGAGAGAGAGATGTCGGGCTGATTTCAAAGATGTGGATCAGCATGGTCAGGTCAGGTCAACATGCTTACTGTATGGACACAATGAAGAGGGAGCGGTGTGCCTGGCAGCATCGCCTCTGATCAGAGGAGTTCAAGGGTGGGGTGGTGGTGGCAATGGTGGTGCTGGTGGTGGGGAACCTCTGAGACTACCAATGTCAATTCTAACCATTGTCCTGGATGCTATTGTTGAGGGGGGTAACACTGAGGCTAAATGCCCACTCTGTTCAGTGGTGTCAAGCAGAGAGCTTTAGCACAGGGTCAGAGCGGGTTACAGCTCTCGGACAGAATCCACAACACAGAACAAAGGGCAGCGGGGTAACGATCACAAAAGCACCTCTTCAGACAACTTGGCTTGAATAAGGAAAAAGGCGCCTTTGGGACGGATAAGGCTGTTGTTAGGACAAATGGTTTGCAGCCTTACTTGACTCCTGCCAAGTCACTAGAAATTGATTCCTAAATCAGAAATTTTCCAGGATTCCACTCTTCTCTTTTTCTGCCAGGTCTCTCATGTCGAGGGAATAATCACAGCAACAAACGTAGCAGCAGAACAAAACAGACACATTTACAGGAACTGGATCCCTTTCAAAGTTTCAGTCAGAACATAACCTACTTTGGTTGGGGGGGGTCACATTCTCTGAAACTACGTTCATCAGACTAAAAGTGTTGAGAAACACGTCTATTTAAAGAAATGTTTAGGCCAGTCTCACAGACTGATAGGCAATATTACCCATCCTGGCATTCACGGCTGCAACAAAGAATCACTAAAGGAAAATAAAAATGAATCACCAATAAAATATCAGTGAATCTGCTTTTTTTTTTTTTTTTAATTTTTTTTTTTAGCAAAAACGTCAAATATTTTCTAGTTCCAAATGTTTAAATAGAATAATTTGGTGCTTTTGTCATCCGACACCCATAATGAAGAGTATTGGGAATCTGGACTTTTACAAGGACAAAAGAATCCTTGTGGCTCTCGGAAGCTGAGGTGAGCAATCGTCAGATTTTTTTTTGGACTAAATTATTTATGGAGAAAAATAGTTGCTGGTTGTTGGTGATGAAAATAAATGAATAATTACCATTTATTTAAATCTTTTTTTAAAAAATTATTGAATAAATAAATTAAACGTCTTTCCCAAACGCAATCCCTAAATTTTCCAAACAATCAATGTTGCCCCTCCTTAAGCAAAGACTGTCACATGGTGATGGATGGATGTTATGCCAGCAAAAGCTAAATAACCTGATTATAGTAATATTTAGTTAGAAGCAGTCAGAGAAAACATCACTATCAACAGTTAGGGATCGTTGCTGAGAATAAAAGGAAAGTTTAAAAGCAGACAACATTTGAAGCATATTTAGTTTAGACGTGTTCATGATTGAAATAGGAAATGGATGCAAACAATTGAAGTATATCAATTAACGGGTTATCAGATGGCAGGTTATTTCTGACTCTTCACACACACACACACACACACACACACACACACACACACACACACACACACACACACATTCAGATGCACACTAGTCTGCCACACAAAAGTTAGGAGCCAGTCATGCTACCTGGTGAAGCCGGTCAGGCCCTTCAGGAACCAGGCGGAGTTGCGGTACAGGGACATGATGGTGGAGGTCTGACAGCCGCTGCTCTCTGCCCCGATTTAACTCTGCTGGACGCGGACCACGTGGAGCCGCTGGGCTCAGGTGACCACCCAGCGGCGGGCGGGCGAGCGGGCTGCATTAATTAGTGAACACTTACATATTAATCAACACAAATTCAAACTAGCAACTACATACGAAATATATAATAATAACCGTCCAACATTCCTGTTTTCTGTCAATTATCTAATTATTGCAGAGAATGAATGAATGAAAAAATAAATGTTTTTTTATAGTAATAAAGACTTCAAACTAGAGTTTGTGCTTCATTTAAAACACAACTATTTTTAACTCCTAAGTAGTAGCACATGAAGTCACTGATAAGGATAGTAGCAGTACTACGACCACTAAGCGTGTGGGTGTGTGTGAGTGCAGCAGGGAGAGCGCGGCTCTGACTGGAGAAGGTGTGATGATCGCACTGATTTCTGGGTAGATCACCAATGTGGCCGCATCCTACAACGCAGACGACAGGAGAGAGAGAGAGAAAGAGAGAGAGAGAGAGAGAGAGAGAGAAGGGGGAGAGAGAGAGAGAGAGAGAGAAGACGGGGTTATATCACCAGGGTGAGTAAATATGGTAAGTACTGGATTTATTAAGTTTTTTATCATGTAGTAACATGTGACCTCTACTGTAACGCAGGTGTTATTGTTGTAGGTCTTGTCGATGTTATAATTTCTTCTTTAGACTGTGGGAATGTCCGCCTTTATTCTGTATCAATTGAAGGCAAAACGTGAGCTGATGTGAAATGCTCAGGAAAGAAGTTACACCTGCCCTCCTCTCACCAGTGAGGGGGTAGGGCAGGCAGGTGAGGACAAATGTAGGTTCAATGATGTAATTTTCAGATTCACGGTAATTCTCATTAAACACTTAATGCAATTTAATGAAAACAATCAGTTCCTGTTAGTTTTTCCTTATGCAGAAGATAATTGGAGTTACACTGCTGACTTTCTTTATCTTTCAGGTAGAAACATGGCTGCCTTGCAGCTGCAACTCCGAGCAAAGTGCTCCCAATAATTACTCTTGCACAACATGAGCTTTGTGTTTATTGCTCTTAATCTTCCTGACACTTGTAGTCGTAATGCTGTTTGAAGCCAACACTGCCACCTGCTGGTAGCATTAGGTGGTTCATTTTAAGTGAAGTTAAATATTAACCATTTCAACAATATGTTCTGAATCCACAGAATGTTTAACCTGTCGTGTGTGTGTGTGTGTGTTTGTGTGTGTGTGTGTGTGTGTGTGTGTGTGTGTGTGTGTGTGTGTGTGTGTGTGTATGTGTCCTCTCCAGATGCACTTCTTGCTGCTGTTCAGCCGGCAGGGAAAGTTGCGGCTGCAGAAATGGTTTACACCGATAACAGAGAGGGAAAAGAAGAAGGTGATCCGGGACATGATGATGCTTGTGTTGGCTCGTGAGCCGCGTTCCTCTAATTTCCTCCATTGGAGAGACCTGAAGATCGTTTACAAGAGGTGGCCGACAGACACACAGCTGCTGGTTCATTTCAGCGTGTCACCAGGATGGCAGCGTGCACAGTACATAGAGAATCCACCAAGTCCATGCTGATTTTTGACGCACATGCCTTCAAAAATATAGGTACTAGATCCTGCAGAGGGAAGGTCTTGTTAAACACATGAGGGGAGACAGCCAGTGCTCATCCTCTCATGCTGTATTCAGTCCAGTGCCACAGGGTTGACATATTTTTGTAGGCCAATAGGGAGGTTAGCATCACCGTGTCCATGTGTTCCCTCGAGCAAAAGTCAGTGGGAATTTTATATTGGGACGAATCCCACCATTAAAACATGTCCAGTATCAAAGCTGTGGTTTGGCAGTGACTTGTCAGTGTAGATGATCAGACAAAGTTCTACAGCGTCATTTTCTGTATGTATGTGTTCTGTTTTCACAACCTGAGCCAGCTCAGACAACATTAATGACATCATGACATAACACTGGAACTTTGTCCAACTGCAGGTACGCCAGCCTGTATTTCTGCACTGGTCTGGAGGATCAGGATAACGAGCTGCTGACCCTCGAGGTGCTGCACAGATACGTGGAGCTGCTGGATAGATACTTTGGAAACGTAAGTGGAACAAACCTCTCTCAGTCGGTGATCAGGCGGCTCTCTTAGGTGTATTCATTGAGCCAACATCTGCTCTGTAGTCTGGATTCTAGAGAGTCTCATTTTTATAGTTTCAACAGCTGCAAGAGAACTAACAGATGTTAATGGGATAAAGTCCGCACATGCTCAGACAGCTGAGGAACGCTCCTATCAGACGGACTGAAAACATCGGCGTATGGGGGGGTCATCGTACTGAAGAGATGATTTCATTCGTTCTCCTCCTGCTGAATTACACACTATCATTAGTATAAGGAAGAAGTGTAATATTACCTGTCAGAGTTTAACATCCAAACTCAAGGACATCAGTTAAGATCTGTTACTCTTCCTCACACAATATAGATGTTGCCTCTTTATTTTTTCCATGTGCATAAAGATTGAAAAAATCAACGTGCTAACAAACTTAAAGATGTATTTATTAAGTTGCTTTTGTTTGTTTTTAATCATAAAGCCAAGACTCTGGATCAGTCCAGTACAGACCTGCTCTCAGTACTGACGGTCATAGTGAAATAAGTCGCCTTGTTAAATATGATTGTGGGTTTTAGAAACAATTAATGAGTTTTCTTATATTTAATTAGTAGCAGACCCCAGATATCGTATAAATGACCAGCTCTACCACTGCCAAGTCATAAATCACTAACATTGCAATCGTAGGATTATTTTCCTACAAAGTCTTTGTTTCATAAACTGAATCACGGGTGTTTTGCAAATTAACGATCTTTTCACTTTCTTGTAACAGTTCATCAAATATAAGGAATGAAGGTAGAAAAGTGCGCTTGTCACTTCATATAAATTCACATAATCCATTATGATATTACCACGATATCATTCATTGTGAATATGTATGTACGTTCGGAAACTTAAGAACTAAATAAAAGTGAAACGTATTTTTGTTTTACTCAATGAGATCATGCTCCACCTGCAGTTCTTTCAAGGCCCATTAGGGGGCTGTAGATCATCGTCTGCTCAAAAAAAATTCCCAGAAGTTGGTAAAGATACCTCACAGGCAGTTTTGTATATATGAATAAACAAATGAATGATTTTTATATGCAATATAAAAGGAATAATAACAAGCAATTGAAATGAATAAAATGAAAAAAAAAACATTTTGACACGTCAACTCAAACTCTGAATACATTTTCCTAGATATTTTGGTTGAAAAGGAGAAGGACGAAGTGTAAACATATAGATTCCCACCGCTTTCTCGCTGCTTCTTAATTGCAATATCTGTATTTACATATGATATATATCATATACATATGTCTATGTTCTTTATTACATCTTGATCATCAGTGGATCAGGCTCAATTATGTTTTTTTTCTGTCCCTCCATCAGGTGTGTGAGCTGGACATTATCTTCAACTTTGAGAAGGCCTACTTCATCCTGGATGAGTTCCTCATGGGAGGAGAAATCTTGGAAACTTCCAAACTAGCTGTGGGTCTCTCCATGGAAGAGGCTGACACGCTCCAGGAGGTGCGGTAATGTGTCAGAGACGCTCCGGAATGGCCGTTTTTAAACAGTGATTCATGTTTCTTTTGTCTTTTTTTTGCAGACTGTGGAGGAGTACATGAGCAAACCTGCCTACTGAGCTGGAAAATGAGGACATGTAACATTTTGAGACTTGAAGTAAAAGGTTTATTACTACGCAATATTTTTAACACTTCCAGAGCGGTCGGTGTGACAGAGCCGGTGAGTGCTCTTCATCACCCGCCTGCCTCATTTCAGGTCAGCTGACTTTAAAAATGCATTTTTTTCCCCCAAATATCTTCCATTTCAAATATGTTTAGCAGGAACATTGTTTAAACTTTTTCTGGATGGAGCAGTTAAAGTGCCTTCTGAGCCTATTCATTCATCTCAGGGTCTTAGCACCGAACGTGTTGTATGTAACAGCGTTGTCATGTGTGTCAGCTGATCCGAATAAATGCTGTGGAAAAACATTAGCTTCAATAGCTCGCACGTCATTGTCTGATGAAATGAAAAAACACTGCACGGTAAGGAAAAAAATAAAGTCAATGCTTTATTAACTTCAAATATGTCACATATGAGCACATTTAAGAAAGATGTACCAAAAAATACAAGTGAATCTATCAGGAATCCAACACTTATTTGTGTGTGTGTGTGTGTGTGTGTGTGTGTGTGTGTGTGTGTGTGTGTGTGTGTGTGTGTGTGTGTGTGTGTGTCAGGCTGGTGGACCACAGGTTGTAAATGTCTGAACACTCATATTTCTGCTAATAAATATGGACTCTTGTAAATCTACAGAATAACTACAGTTGACTTTATCTTTCAAAATATTCTGACACTCCCTCCACTGAAACCATTTGTATATTTATGTATATTTATATATAAGTGTATATCTATTTATATTCCTAGAGCAGTTTTGGCATCACTTTCTTCAGTTTCTGGGTTCAGGTAGCTAAGCAACGTCATCACCGCCTCATTATCAAAGCTTTGCTGTGGCGTGTCGCCGCCCCTCTCATCGTCCTCAGACTGTCTCTTTTCATTCATGCGTCTATCTGAGTCCATTTTGTCAAAATAATCCTGTATGGCCTGTTCAAAAGACCCCGTCACGCTCTGTCCTGCTTCATCCCGTTTTTGGCTTGCCTTGTTGCTGCTGTACGCGGGGTTGGGATACCGTGCCAGCATCTGAGCTGCAAGATACGCCGCCAGCTCATCCTCATCCACCGTGTCATCATAGTTGTCCTTTGATTTACTGGGGGGGCGTCGTAGCGTGGGAGCGGATTCCCCCGGATGCCCCACAGGCTGAGTTTGAAGTCGTGACAGCGAGTACTGCTTCCTAAGAGGAGCTGGATCTTTCTCCTGGCCTCCTAACCCCAGGACGTTGAGGATTTCCTGAGTCTGCATGTTTTTTGGGGACTTTTGTCTAGGAGGAAGGGGTCTGCTGTAGAATGTGGCTTCAGGAATCTTGTGCATCTTCTTCAAGGACATCTGAGGAAGCTTGTTTAGCTGCTTCTGTGACTTGTCTCGACTCCTCACCTCTCCGGTCTTGAGCATGTCCATCAGGTCTTCAGGGGGTATCTGGTATTTCTGGGAGATCTGGATGAGCTGGTATATGGCCCGTGGATCAATGTTCTCCTCATGGGTTCTCCTCTCAGCCCGCCATTTCTCCTCCTCCTCTATTGCTCGCTTCTGTTCCTCCTCCTCGGTTTTCTCAAGCACTTTGAGGAGGTAGTAGTCCACCAGGTTGGTATCATCATCGGGATCTTTCGACCTCTTGACTGGGTAGCCTTCCTCATCTTCCTCATCATAATCAAGGCTTCGGTCAAACTTGTTCTCTTCCTCCTCCTCCTCCTCCTGATCTTGTAGTGGACCCCAGTCCACAAGGTCCCCGCCTACATCATCATACGCCATGTTCTTTACATTAAACATATCCTCATTCTCATCGTCATCCTCCTCTTCCTCCTCCGTGGCATCGTCTTCATCCTGCCGTTTGTGCGTGGTCCTCAAATTAGTCAGCTTGTCCAGTTCATCAAAGACTGACTGCAGCGTGGCGAGGTTCTGAGGGGTGTACTTCTCCTCCACGTTCTCATTGGTGCGTTTGAAGGGGCCCCCCTCATCCTCCTCTTCCTCTTCATCTCCTTCGCCCTCCTCCTCATCCTCAAACATTAACGGCAGCTTCTCGTGAAGCATGATGCCGTGTTTCTGCTGCACCCTGGGGTACGCACCATCCATCATGTCTGTCGCAACCGCCTCGCTGCCGCCCAGGGAGGAGGGACGAAGTGAAGCTGGCTTGGAGGCCTTTTCTGTTTGCTGGAGAGTGCTGAGAACAGCCTGGAGGAGTTCCTCGCTCTTGTCCTCCCTCCCTTCCTCCTCCACCTCCTCCGTCTCATCCTCATTTTTGCTGTGTGCTGGGTTAGAAGCCAGCCTCAGCATGGCACGCAGCTTCTCCACGTCATCCGTGTGGCTGGCGTCATAGCCTGCAGCCAGAGGGGTGTGCTGCTGGGAGTCTGTGCCGGTTCTCTGACGAAGGCTCTCGATGTACTCCAAGGCTTTCAGCATGTCGGTGTCGGGAACCTGGCGGACATTTCCCCTCGAGGTGTCAGATTCACTTCCCCACAGCCTGTGCTCTCTGAGTGAAACGCCGTGAGCACCAGATGAGCTGAGACAGAGGAGGAGGAGGCTGGCAGTACAAGCGAGAAAAGGTCTGCCTCTTGTGGAGGTCTTGGGGACTGACGGCATGGTGACGCCTGGAGAAAGACAAAGAGGCACCTGTCAGCACTGACCTTTATACATTAAGCTAACGGGTTCACAGCAGTTAGTGGTCTGGCATTTCCTAAACGTCTTTTGCTCTTTTTATAAGTGAGCTGACGACTGCATCACAGACTATTGTTTTGGAAGGATTTTTTTGGCCTCCTAGTTCTAGAGTTCTCTCCTTCCTACACCTAGTTAAATAATCCCAGTGTCCTTTTTTAAGATTTACATATATACAATAATATTTAAATATATATATATGTATATATATATATATATATATGTGTGTGTGTGTGTGTGTATATATATATATATATATATATATATATGACTGGTTCTTTCTTTGTTCAGTCATATATATATATATATATACACACACACACACACATATATGTGTATATATATATATATATATATATATATATATATATATATATATATATATATATATATATGACTGGTTCTTTCTTTGTTCAGTCATATATATACATATATATATACACACACACACACACACACATATATATATATATATATATATATATATATATATATATATATGTATATGTATATATATGACTGGTTCTTTCTTTGTTTTTCAACCCAAACATCTGTTGTCATGTCATTTTGCTCAATTAAATCAAGACTGCTGCCACATAACATGAATGCTGAGGAGAAACCAGTGGCCTTTTTGTTATTTGATCCCAAATACAATTATCTTGTATTAATAATTTACTATTACGCAGCTGGGTCAGCAGTGTACACCCCCCCCCCCCCCTCCCCCAGTGTATCTCTGCCTGTTGCGCCTATCGGGGGACCGTATTGGAATCCTGCCGCCTGCTCGCCAGCAGCGGTAATAGCAGCGGCATTCAGCTCCCCTACAAATCTCATTAGTCGTCAAATTGCTGCTCTCCGTGAGTCACGGCCCGGTTGTCAAGGTAACCTGCAAAGACTGATGTTCCCATGGAACCTGCGTTTAACCGCGGAGAACCTTTAAACTCCAACCATTTCTCTTGTATCTCCTGCTAACACGGTTGTGTTCAAGCACGTTAGGGAGAGGGATAAGTTATGCATTGGCTTATATGAAACATGCAAATATGTTTATTTTACATGAGGAAACTATTATTGTATTAACATTGTTGAAGTATTATTATTATGATTCATACTAATATTACTAGTATTAATATGATTGTTAACCTCAATAGCAAATTATTATTATTATTATTATTATTATTATTATTATTATTATTATTATTATTATTATTGTTATATAGACAGGAACTTCTTCCTCAATTGCTCAAAAAAGCGCACAAGCGACGATATTTTGCTATGTTTACTTCGTTTGTTGTTGTTTTTTTCAACATTTAAATGTCTAAACGCGTCTTGCTCACTATGTGTGACTTGTGAAGGTGAGAAAAGTAGCTTTAACAGCAGCAGGTAATAATAAATAATCCTAAATAATCTGAGGCGGACTGAGAACAAAGACATTCTGCGGGCAAGACAACGCAACCTCTTCCCCTCAACAACTGCGTCGGTGCATCAGGTAGGAGAACCGTAGAAGAAGAAGAAGAAGAAGACGATGGAGAATAAGATGAAGAAGATTTAAGTTAAGGAAGAAAAAGTCCAGACGACGCGTGATAGTTGCGTTATTATGTGCTGTAATAACATAGGAATCTTACCTTTATTTGGAATTAGTTTGCGTGGAGGGTCGGGAGTGAACTGGGCATCTCTGTCTCGCAGTGGGAGTCTGCTCTCAGCACCGCGGACAGCTCCTCGTGCTATTAGAGAGACCACCTGACTCGTGCGTCAGAGCTGGGAGCTGATACGCAAGACGAGCGCGTGCACACACACACACACACACACACACACTCGCACGCAAGCGCGTAGTTCATGTAAGCCTCTGTTTTTGAATATGAACTGAGACTTAAAACATCACGTCTCAGCGGCTGTTTGTCGCAGTTGATGACGGGAATTATTCAGAATGGCTGCAAATAGAGGACTGATGGTTGGTTAGATGTTGGTGCAAATGCTGTTGTTTCTAATCCTGTCATAGATCGGTTTGCCTATTTGTTTACCACTTCAATATTAAACGTCTGTTGCAGCACCGAGGGACAGACACAGTTAAAAGTCCATCGATGACTCACATATGGACTCCGCCAAAGCCTGAGATGGGAGGGGTGACTTGGCACTGCAGAGGTGTGTGTGTGTGTGTGTGTGTGTGTGTGTGTGTGTGTGTGTGTGTGTGTGTGTGTGTGTGTGTGAGAGAGAGAGAGAGAGAGAGAGAGAGAGAGAGAGAGAGAGAGAGAGAGAGAGTGCTTACAACTAAAGGACTCTATTTCTTTTACACACACACACACACACACACACACACACACACACTGTGGTCTCTATTTCTGGCTGCCTGTCAAATCCTGTCTGTGGATCAGCGTGTGTGTGTGTGTGTGTGTGTGTGTGTGTGTGTGTGTGTGTGTGTCTGCGTGAGTGCCTGTGGCTTGCAGTTTCATTCATAAATCCTCCTCGCTGTGTTTGATGTGAGCTAAGGCTATTCTCTGCCTGATATTCAGTGGAGCTTACTTAGTTTTAGCTTTGTCACAGTTGCATGGTAAAATAGGTCTAAAATCAGGGTTCATTCACTCATTCAGCTTTGCGGTGCCAACCACAATGACTCATAATTACTCACGCTACCGAAATACAATGTAAACAACCAAATCTGTGTAAAAAAAAAAAAGTGTTGTGTTTGGCAAATGTGTTGTTAATCGTTCAGGTTGGGAACATTTAGAACCATACATTCTCACCTTTCGTAGCTCAAGATTGTTCTCCCCTATCATATTTTCTAGTGTATCTAGAGACACTTTCATCCTTGTCACACTCACCCCCACAACATTTTCTTTTCACATTACGTTTCGGATGGCCAGCAGTGGGACTGACCTTCACTTAAATAAATCCCCCTTCTCTTTTCTCTGATGCCTTACGACAAGGGGAGCGGCAGAAACCAGGACAGTAGAGCTGATTTTAATCTTGTGTGTCCGTCAGCCTAATTACACTTTCTCTCATGACTAACACACACGCGCGCACGCGCACACACACACACACACACATATCCTTGTACTTATATCTTTGTGAGGACTTTCATTGACGAAATACATTCCCTTGCCCCTCACCCTAAACCTACCATCTCAACTGACTGCCTGACCCTAACCTTGACCCTAAACCTAACCAGAACCTGATCCTAACCTCGACCCTAAAACCAAGTCTTGACCTTCAAACGGCCCTTTGAAGATGTGAGGACCGGCTAAAATGACGTCACTTTTCAAAAATGTCCTCACTCTGTTGGTTAAATACGTTTTCTAGTCCTCAATATGTAGCAAGTACAAGAACACACACACACACACACACACACACACACACACACACACACACACACACACACACGCATGCTCACAATGCCAGTTTTGTACTGATAGAGCCCAAAGCTGTCTGGCTAATTGCTTGTGGTTTTGTCTGGCAGGGTTACTGGTAAACAGAAACCAATTACAGTTCAGTTCCACCCCCATCTCCTGTCCGCTGAAAAAACACAGGGCTCATCTTAGGTCACAGTAGAAGTTTCTTTCAGGCAATTATAATTTTTCCTTCACAATGTATTCATACAGGCACCTGTTTGTGGGGGTCACATTTCTCATAGATGGTAGATTTGATTTTTTTTATTCAACACAGGGAGAAGCACGTTGACTGTCACCTCAGGTTCCAGGCTCATTATACTGTGCTCGATGTGACTGTGTTTGGGTCAGAGTCTTCTCTCACACTGATAGGGGTTCATCATGCACTGCTAAACTTTAATTTCGGAGTGCTAACTTTGTCCTCAAGGGTCTGACTCTGATCTTTGATTGTGTCTGTGATTTTACTTTAATCGATGTTTGATCTTCAGTTAGGATCTTGGTATTCAGATTCATTCCTGACTGAGTGAATCACTACAAACATTCTGAGAAACAGAGCTTCATCGTATCTATAAACAAAGGAGTGGATGGTGAATCCTGAAAATAAATCTGCCTCACATTCCTAATATACATGTGTAGCTAGTCGAGCAAAATCTCATTTTAATGTTCATATTTATCAATCATCCGTTAACACAGTGATACATAATTAAAAGTACTTGTCATTTCTGTGTTTATTAATGTGAAGCTATTAATTCCTCAGTAACAGATGTGAAATTTGATGCTAACTCAGGGTTTAGTGTATACACTCTCACTGTCTGGCTGTCTGTTGGGTCACGCCGACATTTTGTCTTCCAATGAGCTTCTTCACTGTATCCTCCTACACACATTTCTCTTGACATAATGTGAACTTTTTGATTTTGCTTGCTTTTTAAAAAATTTTTTCTCACGACTGTAGTTTCCCTTTTAATGAACAGATAGATCTCCTCTGCATGTAATATCATTGACAGCCATAATTATAAAGCCTTCCTGATTACGCCCACTGCTCTGTTTCATAACTGAAAAAAAAATCGTATTATTTGGCAGTTCAAGCTAAGGTCATTTTATTTTGTGAAAACTAGTAAACTTTAAGAGAGAAAAAAGTTGTGATGAAATGGAAGTACGGTTTCCTTTAAATGCACATCTTGTTAAAGAGATGTCACTTTGTGACAGGGATTTGTGCTAGGGGGCGGCATGGTTCAGAGGTAGAATGGCCGTCAAGCAGCTGAAGGGTTGCTGGTTCAGTTCTCACTTCCCTCCGGTGGCCATGTCGAAGTGTCCTTGAGCAACATACTGAACCCCACCGATCCACGGTGAACCCCAACTCTTGCCCAAAGTGGCATGTTTTTTTTTTTCTTCTTTATATAGAAAATCCACATTTACATTTATTTAGAATCAAACATTCCAATCGTCAGCCACCTGGAGTTTTTTGTTAGACAACTCTGGAAACACAGCAAATGTCCCCAAACTTTCATCAGCTTCACATACAAATGTTGCTAAAACCTGATGGATGTATTGACGTACATCGGGACATCATGTGCAACAATGTGAACAAAGTTAGATGACAAAACTCTATTTGCGTGTGTGTGTGTGTGTGTGTGTGTGTGTGTGTGTGTGTGTGTGTGTGTGTGTGTGTGTGTGTGTGTGTGTGTCCCCTGGCGACTGACCGGCTGCTCCCCATTCATTACCAGTGAGCTTGACAGCCATTAATTCTGCCCCTTAACTCAGGTTGTCAGAGGCTTGGCAGGCACAATGCAGAGAGAGGCAGAGGGAGAGGTTGTGAATGGGTCTACAGGGTTTGACGTCAGCCTCCTATCTGTGGTCGATGTGTGTGTTTTTGTTTGTTTGCGTGTGTGGGTGTGTATGCACATCTGTGTGTATGTGTGTGTGGTAGCATCAATTTTTGGTCTTTGGTGAAATGTGAGATGTGGCACCAGATTGTGTCTCTCCTGGTCATTTATAGCCCACCAGGATGAAATATTACACACACACACACACACACATTGTGCTGTTAGCTGTGCGGTTTATTCATGACTGAAGGACACTGAGCGTGTGCTGCAGACAGCAGACAGAGAGAGAGAGAGAGAGAGAGAGAGAGAGAGAGATCAAAGGAAGAGCACTGCCTGACATTTAAAAATGTTTCTTTTGTGAAGCAAACATTAAAAGACCCTGGTTTGCTAAATTTGAACTGCTTCATCACAAAAAAAGCCATTCTATTCATTTTCATATTGTCTGTTGTTCTGATGAAAAGAAGAGGCCTGCTGCTGGTACAAATGATGTGTGTATACGCAGGAGCATGAGTCACTGATGCTTTGTGAGAAGAATACAGCAGAAACAATCACACCACTTCAGCATATGACGAAAGTGGCAAGACGTATGGAAGACGGAAGGCATTTAGAACAGAAAATTGGCAAGTATGGTAATTAAGACATATACTAGAACAGCTTTTAAAGGCAAATGTGTTTAATTATTACCACAGAAATCTGTTTAAAGCTGTGTTACATCACAACATAGAATATCAATATTCATCATGAAAAAAACCTAATGAAATATATAATCATAGGAAGAAATATTGTGGATGGTCACTCAAACAATTTTCACAATAGTAGAAACACTGAAATTATACCTCTGGCATTTTTCACCACCAAAGCAAACAAGCTAACATGTAACAGAGTCTGCTTGTTACTTATTCAGCTAAGTAGAAGCTTTTCCTCTGAATAAACTAGGAAGACCAGTGCTCCCTGAATTCTGGAGACCATCTCATTTCTGGGTGACTTGTGCCCAGTAAAAGTTGTCCCCGAAAATGTCCCCAAATATAAAGGTACATTTAAAAAAAAAAAAAAGACTGACGCGAGGGTGGCGGGGCTCAGAGGTAGAGTGGCTGTCCAGCAACCAAAGGGTCGCTGGATCGATCAACACTTCACCACGTGTCGAAGTGTCCTTGAGAAAGATACTCAGCCCCTAATTGTTCCTGATGGCCCGACAACGGACTGGCCATCCAGGGTGAACCCTGCCTCTCTCCCAATATCAGCTGGGATAGGCTCCAGCCCCCCTTCCGACCCTTAACAAACAAGTGGTATAGAAAATGGATGGATGAATTAAAAAGACTGCAAAATAAAATACAACCAAAGTGTGCTTCCCTCAAAAGCTGAACAACTGGCCTGTGTAATAACCATTGCTCCACTCTACAATACAATCAGAGCAGATGTGCTTGTCGTTGCACATTAACTAGAAACAGGGTAATAATGGAAGCCGGTTGAGCTGCTGTTGATGCAAGCACTTTCTGAATTTGCAGGCTGATTTTACAGCTTTATTCTACAGACTACCAGGGCACTGACTAGCTGTTTATCAGACTGAGTTTTTTTGTTCTTTGTTTCTTTCCCCTCCCCTCTATACAGCATAAGGCACAAAAACTCAATATAACATTACATGACAGTACAAACAGCATGAGGCAAGGCAAGGCAAGGCAAGGCAATTTTATTTGTAGAGCCCGTTTTCACCAACAGTTTGTCTCAAAGGGCTTCACATGGCATCATAACAACATCCTCTGCCCTCAGACCCTCACATCGACGGAGGAAAAACTCCATAGAAAACCCTTTTAACAGGGAAAAATCTGAGAAACCTCAGGGTGAGCAACAGAGGAGGGATCCCTCACCCAGGACGGTCAATGCTCAACAGACATTATTCCTTTCCTCTACGTATGTGATTGGTTAGGCCGTAGTTTGATTATTCTTCCCCCGGGCAGTGCACTCTTCATGATGATTGTATTGTAATAAATGGTATCGGCTCTTAGCAGGAAAGAACTGCCTCGGATCGTTTCTACCTCATAAAGCTCATAGAAGCTTGTTTCTCAGATGGATGATGTCACACTCCGGCATCATCTTTATCTGTTACTCAACAGAAACAGGCAGTTCAACAAATTAACGCTGTTGCACACCAAAGCAAAGACTCGCCGGCTAAGCTAAACATAAGAATATGTGTGATTTATAAAAAACGATTCTTGTTGAAACAGACAAAATGTTTACAAGACACCTGTGAATCCTAATGGTTGATGCTGGAAAATAACTGTTGGACTGAGCTTCTCCCATATCAAGTGTGTGTCTATCAACATAGCCTTCAGGTGAAGCTTGTGCTGCATCTTTTTGTTAATTTTTTTTTTCTCTACTGACTATTTTGGTCACCATCCCTGTATTATGTAAAGCACACCAGCTAAGCTCAAGCCTGTCATGATTGGTCAGAGGTTGATAAGAGACAGACCTGTACATGGAGGATTTCAGCTCAGAAGACTGAAGACATTAAAAGGGGAATATTCCAAGAATCGTGGTGATATCAAAGTCATGTTTCCATAGTGAAAGTCATTCATTATGCATTATGTTATAGCTTTGTACATCAAACAATGATATTTGTGTTTTACAAATCACAGAAATGTGTTCATTTGAGAAGAACATGTTTAAGTATGAAACTTTTGTTCACCATAGATTTTATTCTCTGCAATGATGATTTTTTTTTTTTTTATAGTGATTTCAGGGTTGGCCTACAAAAATACGTAAATCTCACCGTGCCACCGAAGAAAAGATTTCAAAAGTTGAATTCAAACTCTGGTTTTACACACGATATTTGGAAAGTTGACGGCACGGTGGTGCAGTGGTCAGCACTGTCGCCTCACAGCAAGAAGGTTCTGGATTTGAGTCCCGGCTTGTGTACAGGATCTTTCTGTGTGGAGTCTCCATGTTCTCCCTGTTCCTGTGTGGGTTCTCTCTGGTACTCCAGCTTCCTCCCACAGTCCAAAGACATCAAGAGGGGACGAGGCTGATTGATACTCTACATTGACCGTAGGTGTGACTGTGAGTGTGAATGGTTGTCTGTCTCTATGTGTTGGTCCTGTGATGGACTGGCGACCTGTCCAGGGTGAACCCCGCCTCTCGCCCGAAAGCTGCTGGTATAGGCTCCACCCCGCGACCCTTAACAGGAATAAGCGGAAGAAAATGGATGGATGGATTTGGAAAGTTTCTGCATTTACATATCAGTGCCTGCTGATACACTGTAGCTTTCGTTTTTATTCCTTAATATCTGCATCGTTCCGACTCCGCTTTATTTTCTGCTGGATTATGTCCATCCATCGTCATCTTCCACTTATTCCTACACATTAAGGGTCGCGGGGGGGCTGGAGCCTATCCCAGCGTCAACGGGCGAGAGGCAGGGATCCCCCTGGACAGGTTGCCAGTCCATCGCAGGGCCAACATAGAGAGACGAACAACCATTCACACTCACAGTCACACCTACAGTCAATTTAGAGTATCAATCAGCCTCGTCCTCTCTTGATGTCTTTGGACTGTGGGAGGAAGCTGGAGTACCAGAGAGAACCCACGCAGACACGGGGAGAACATGGAGACTCCACACAGAAAGATCCCGTGCCCGAGCCGGGACTCGAACCTGGAACCTTCTTGCTGTGAGGCCACAGTGCTGACCACTGCACCACCGTGTATACGTCATTTTATAAATTTTAACAAAACATCCTTCTCTATTCTCCACCTACTCTCAGTGTCTACTTTTAATCAGTGTTGTCACAACACATCATCCAGCATCACGGGTCGACCACACTAAAGGGTTCATGGGCTCAACTCGGATATATTTCACGTCTTCTTTCTCACACTGTTTCTTGCCTGAGGCAGTTGATAAAACCCAGAAATACGACAGAAGTTGTCGGAAGAGATTATAGAAGAAGGGGCTGCGTTTTCTTTCCGTCTTGGGTTTAAAGACTTCAAGACAAAAAATTTCAGTTTCATATATTTTTGTTCCACTGAAATCATTAAACTGGGTTTGGTTGTTGTTTAGAACATCCACATCTGTTTGCTTACAGCGTCTTTGTGCTTCAAAGCTCTGATGTTACTGTTCACCAGTCAGGCCTGTGTTTCACTCCTCCATCTTAAAGTCATAGAGCAGATGTTGTGTTGTTGGCACATAGGGGAATATTTGTTGTTTACCTCCGCCAGATAGACAAAAATAAACCTGCCCCTCCCTCCTTTGCTGCCCCACTGGCTCTTCTGAGAAACAGCCCCTTTGTGCTGCGACACATCAGCAAACATGGGGGATGGGGGGTACTTATAAAGGAGCAGGGCCTTGAAGAGGGTTTCTGAAATAAGTAATAAAGACATTCTGTTACCATCGACATTTAAAAATGGAGAAAGGGACGGACAGCTTTTGCCACCATGAAGGATTTCACCGTTGACTGTGTGGCTTGTCTGCAGTGGCGCAGGTCTGGAGCTCCATGAACAAACACACACACACACACACACACACACACACACACACACACACACACACACACACACACACACACACACACACACACTCATAATATATGTACTGACACAATGTGACACGAATGGATATCTTAGTGCTGTCTTCATAGGACTATACAACATTTTGCAGTTGCACCAGAATGCAAAGGTGCTATCTGAGTGCTGCTGCAGCCTCTCATTGGCTTGTAAGAGGATTTATTAGAAAAAGAATTTGCCTCTTGCGTAGTTTAGAGCTGTTGGTGCGTCTGATGCGCCGGTCCCCCAGTCTAAGGGACGAAATGTACGTGAAGAAAGGAAAATATGAGTGATATGAGTGGTGGCCAATGACAGTGGAACACTGACAGTTAAACACATATGGTTGACCTGGTAAGACAGCGATCCTAATGTCTGAAATAGCCTGGAGACACGCATGATATTTTTAGGGTTTTTTAGCAAGTATGCCGGTTAAAGGTGGAGATTCTGTCATGGCACAATGAGAAAAGAAAATCCCATCCTGTAAAAACTCATGCTCCAGAAACTTTGATGACACAAAGACAGACAGGTAAGAGTAAGATTCTCCACTAGGAAGTGTGGTGCAGAATGGCGAAGGCCCCAAAGTCACACGAACCAGAGAATTTAGAGACTAACAAGACCCGGCGTGTGCGAGACATCCAGTAGACCAGATTGACATGGAATGGTGTCCGACTTCTCCTGGGCCTTGAACTGACTAATTTCAGTTGTTATCTCCATAATAAAAAATCCTGACAGAGGTCTGATGGATGCATAAAATTCAGCTTCACTGATGATCACTGGAGGCCGCCAGAATCGATTGTAAAGTCTTTATTGTGTTGCTACAACAGTAGTAACACCAACAAATACAGGAACAAACAGCTGAACACTCTCAAAACATCGTCCTCTATACCTGTCATAGCTCCCTAGATGCACTGGAGACTGTGGCGAGTGTCTTCCTGGATCTACCAGAGTCAGCACTTCAGCAGGTGTGCTCGGTGTTTTTTTTTTTTTTTTAAACACTCATGAAGATCATTAAAAATGATGATGACAGCCATTCAAGTTCATCAAAACATGAATGTAATCAAACATTTGAATAAGTCCCAAAACAAATGCTTATGTAGTTTGGTGAATGTGAACACACACGCGTGTGGCTGTCAGGAGGAGGGGGTACGTGCAGACACACAATACTGCATGTGGCTGCACACCGTCTACTGGGTTACCCAGCAGAAGGCAAAGGCGACACATATGTTTGCACATTTAAGAGTGGAGGAACTCCCCAAGATGCACCAAGTACTGTTACCATATATGCACTCTATCACCTTACTCCTCATCAGAGTCAGCTGGAACGGGACCAAAGACTGGTCGATGGCCTGGAGTCCATGACAGAGAAGCCAGAGCCATAATCAATCATAAGTTTCTGAGATGCACGCAACACCCATAGACTCGATATCGCCTTAATACATCCAGTGTGAAAGCAGTGGCAGATAAACATTTTTGATGAGAATATATTATAATATTATTATTTAATAGATTGCCTTACATTTTTGTACACTCAGTAATACTACTAAAAGGTTAAGTTGTGTCATCAGCCACCAGCAGAAAGATGACTTTTAGTTTAGCGTGGGAATTAAATGTTAACAACATGCCAACACGCTAAGAAAAACAGAAGTACTGTTAATTTAATTCTAAAATGTAGCTCCACAGAGACAACTATGGTCTTGACATCCTGTGCAGCTTCACTTCCGACTTTGCAGTTATCCCTTGTGTGACTATGCTAATGAGCTAAGGAGCTGATTGGTCCACTCACCGCCCAATCACAGCTAGCTCCGTCCCTGAATTCTTGTACATCCGTGCTCACCAGGTTGATTATGGTCAGGTGTTACAGCTGTATGTTCTAAGGTCAGCGGAGGACTCACTGATGGCGGCTGGAATGTGGTGTGAGCGGCCCTGCTGGTCATGTTCCAGTACATTTTAATAACTCAGAGCATCGGTGAGGGTAATATGACATTGCATTTACGCTCACATCCCGCTCCAGCTCCTGAGTGCACAATCAGTTTGTTGTCTTTGTTTGGTTTTTGGTCATTGGGTTGCTCATTAAATAAGACAGGATAGATTAGCTTGTGTTTTGTTATTTGAGTTGAGTATCATCTTTTGCCAACTTTTCATGTTTCTCATTGATCGATGCTAATTTCATTGCCTCTCCATCTGGTATTAGTTGTCATGTCCCTTCTCCTGGCCAAACCCAGGTCACAACAGGGTTAGGACACACGATGAATAATTCAGAAGAAAAGATGATGGTGTTTGTCTGGACCCAGGATCAGCTGATGGGCACTTACAAACCTCTGTTTCATTACAAATTAGAATTTTTTTTCTGGTTATTAAAAAAAAGTGACGAAGAAATGTTACTGATGAGCAATTTGAAAAGGAATAATTTGAAAAGGAATTTGAATATGCTGTAAATGACTTACTGTAATAATGAACAGGAAACAGGATCTCATTGCTTTCCACCCAATTAAAAGATGAAAGAATTTGGAGAGAGTATCTTGTCAGAGCCTATTTTGTTATAGATGTAATTGTTTTCAAGTCATAGGCAGAGGAGAGTTTCTGCTTTAGAAAATGAATCATCGGGTTCTTTTTTCTCACTTGTCCTTCAGGATGGGGGAAGGATATTCCTCCGAGTTCTCAGAGAGCTGTCAGCTGTCAATACTTCCCGTGATCTTGAGATCTTGGCAGGACTGCAAGTTCTCACCCCTGCTGATCTCCTGCAAGGTGTTGATGGATACTGGGGAGTTCAATGTCAAGTTCAGCATCAGCTCACAGCCCCAAGCTCTTTTTAGTCTAGCAGTAAAGTCAGTTCACATGATGTTAGAGAGAGTTGAATTATTGTGTTAGTCTGACTGAAACGGAGCCTTCTGAAGCTGGACTAACATGCTTAGGTAATCCCTCAGGCATGTGCAAGCCCCGAACTTGCGTGGTGTTCTGTAGATCCTGCAGTGATATTCAATTCAGACACTGAACTGTCAAGGAAGGTCTCATCATGGCAGGCAGAACAACGGTTAAAAAAAAATACACATGGGGAGACAAACTTTGCAATCTTATCTTAAGGAGTCCTTTATTTTTCTTCAATATTCTTTTGATTCAAGTCCACTCATAAACATAAATTCCTTGATAACTTATTTGGCATGTGATGAAAATAGTGATCCATAAGATAGTCTGACTGCAGCCAGCAGTGAGGAGGCATATCGCCCCCTACTGCGCCAGAAGAAGCCCTACTTTCATGTTCATGTACAAAGGGAGAACATCTCGGTCGCCCAATTAAATGGAGTACAAAGTGTTTTATTTTGAAGACGATCAATGTCAGTCTCTGAAACCAAAACACGTGTGCAATTATCAACAGACTATCCAGGACATAGAACAGTCTGACTGCATCCTCACGTGTGATGAGGTTACATCAGTTTTCACTGTCAGTTTGCATGACAACGACATGTCCTCGCCTCTCTGTCGCTATGAAACACACCTTCTCTATAGACTCATCTAGGAACCCCTCAAAACAGGTTATATTCACATCAACCTTACTTCCTATTTAGATGCAGGATCTGTTGCAGCATTCTGTTGTCAGATTAGAATAAGATGGTGTTTCAGTAAGAAAAGAAAGATACAGTACCTCTCAGAACTTGTTTAAAGAGGATTTTTATTAGAAACATTATAAAAGCTGAGTTATTCATCAGAAGGACTGAAGATTTAAAATAAATTCTTCCATATATTCCCAAGAATAACATGATTAGGGAGATATGTTTGTTTAACAATGACATTTTAAATCCTCCAACAGTTGCTGTTATCGGTTAGCGCCTGCTGAATGTAGCAGTTGCTGAGATCTGACATACTCGGGTTAGCACACGTCATCCACACATCTTCTGTTACGCATGTATTTTACGTCACCGAGAGCAGCAGTATTGACCAAAACACCATCTATGGTCAATTTTCAAATAAAAGCAAACCAGATATTAACAAAGGCATTTTAAAAACCTTGGATCATGATGCTATTTTAGTGGCTGACTTACAGCTCACAATACTCTAACCGCAGGAGATCAGTTCAGGAAACAGATTGACCAATTTCAAATTCCCATAATGCCGTGAATCATTTTGCTGGATTTAATTCCATCTAAAGATATCTGATTTCACACATCAGCCTGTCCCATCTAGTTGTTGGTACGGTATTTGTTTTATCCAGTCATGCACTCTCTCCACAATCATGACGGATTGCTCCTTTAATTGCCGGTTGAACTCGGCCTGAGCCTTGTGGTTGCTAAGTGCCCAGTGAGAGACAGGAAGCAGCATTAAGACTGCGGCTGTCTGCTGCATCCATCTGTGACATGCAGTGGGTTAGAGAGATGGAGAGGGTGGGGGGTTCTGAACGCAGAGACAGAATGACTCATAGGTCAGATTTATGTGTGAATGGGGAAGTTGTGTGTGTGTGTGTGTGTGTGTGTGTGTGTGTGTGTGTGTGTGTGTGTGTGTGTGTGTGTGTGTGTGCGTGGGTGCGCGTTCATGTCTGCATTTGCGCATCAGCCCTCCAGAGTGAGAATCCTTCACTGGCTGTGGCGTTACAGCACAGATACGCCTCCCTCTGATGGAACATTAACTTTCAGCATCATTCTTCATTTTGTTTCATTTTCAGACTCTTAGTGAGCCAGAGAGCAGTCTTCACTTAACTGTCAGGTTTAGTGAAATTCTTTGGCTTTGTATTGGTTATAGCGAAGATCAAGATACCCTAACCCATCAACTTTTAGAGACATATGCTCATTATCCATCCTCCCCAGTGCCAGACAAGAAGGTCGATATGCTTCTCTCCTATATGTGTGCTTTAGGAGCTGAGACCCACAGAAGCAGGCTTAGTTAGCTTAGCACAATGAATGGTTTTGAATGGTAAGTGTTAGCATACCTCCAGCTTCTAAAACCTGTAGTGCCTCTACCTGGTTTAGATAGATAAGGATCAGGGTCTTGATTTGTCCAGAAGTAATCCTCCTCATCCTCTCCAACCACGTTTTCAGCAAACAAACATTCTGGTTGGTGGTTATTTCATTATGAATATTATGCTGCCTTCAAATGGAACTCCTGAAGTCGTGTAAAGGAGTGGTAACCAGACGGGAACACTTTTGCTCGTGTGACACAGCTTTTACCATTGGCTGATGTTACTCTTGCTGTTGAGAGGCAATGGCGTTAACAAGCTTGTAATGTAACTAAATCTGATGAGAAGGCTAATAACATTGATTGATTATTAATTTTAACATTTTCACCGGACAAATCAAAGAATGACAGAGATAAATGTTACTCAAAAATATGTCCATGTCCATTGCATTTCTATCCAAGTCAATTAGATATGTCACAAGACGTGAACCTGAGGCTTTCTGAAAAACACAATTTATGATGTTGTGAACATGGGGGGGGGGGGGGGGGGGGTCAAATGGTCTGTTCTCACCAATATGGTAAACAAACCCAATTTGAAGGCACCATTACACACAACCCTAGTCTTATTAATGCAGGTGAGGATGGTCCTGTAGGAATGTATATTTGGTGACTACTGGCGGAGAAATTCATGCTGCACAGACTGGCTAGTTAGCTTTGCACAGTGAATGGTTGTGGAACTACATGACTATTCACTGTGCTAAGCTAACTAGCCAGTCTGTGAGACTCAGATCCCTAATGCTCTCACACAGACAAGTGAGGGAGTATCTATCCTCTTGTGTGGCTCTGAGGAGGACAGTGAATAGGCACATTTCAAAAAAAGAAAAAAAAAAAAAAAGCCAGCATGTTTCTTTAAAGCCGGGACCTGATTTATTCTTTCTCTGATGATGGACTCTTTGTTCCCAACATTCGCAGGACACATTGTGTTCCCTGTAACACAACTAACATAACTGATGGCAACGTCAAGTCCCTCAAACACCCATTACTGATTACAGATCCAGATTTTCTGCGTCCAGACATTTTTGTAATACTCCAAAGGTGACAATCTGACATTTCTCTCTAACTCATGTGAAATGGCCAAATGTACAGAGATGAGAAAGGAAGCTGCGTTTGAACCTCAGAAAATAAATGGAAATGAGTTGGTTTCTTTGTGTCCAAATTCTACTTTCCTGAGCTACTAGGATGTGTTTTACAGATCTGTACAAGATATTCAAAAAGACACAGATGACCGCCTGCATCTTAGCAACGTATGCTAACATTTCTCAATTAAAACACATAGTACAACACACGCTGGTGACGCATTATTAGTTGTGCAGGTATCTGGTTCAAAAAAATGAGACAGAATGAAAAGTTTTACCTGATAACGGTGTTCTCTGAAACTTTAAAGAGCACCAAAATTGTAAGCAGACACTGGCTTTAGTTTGGCCAATATTTGTGGAATATTTGTGCACGTGGTGGTGATAATAGCCTGACAGTCATGTATATCAAATAATTCCAAAACGGGGGTCTACCTCCTGTATTTGCACATTTCATCATTTTTGAAAGAGGAATAAAAAACCCTCAGTGTGATATTTTAAAATATGCATCAAAATATGTTGATAGAACCACAACTATTAAGCGATTCCAATTTGAATTAAGTGGCTGTGAAAACCACAGTGCGGACACCATTTTTACCTCATCTTTGGTTATAAGGGGCAATTTGAAACAAATTTTCTTCTACTGTGTGTAAACTGCTGAAACATTTCAGTTTCATCATTTTCTATACCTCTTATCTGTTAAAGGACGAAGTGAGTGGGGGCGGGAGCCTAACCCAGCTTCCTTTGGACAAGAGGCAGGGTTCACCCTGGACAGGTCGCCAGTCCATCACAGGACGAACACATAGAGACAGACAACCATTCACACTCACAGTCACACCTACAGTCAATTTAGAGAATCAATCAGCCTCGTCCCCTCTTGATGTCTTTGGACTGTGGGAGGAAGCTGGAGTACCAGAGAGAACCCACACAGGAACAGGGAGAACATGGAGACTCCACACAGAAAGATCCCATTCTTGAACCCGGAACCTTCTTGCTATGAGGTTCACCCTCACCCTGCACCCTGCCCTTTTGCACATTATATATACACACACACATATATATATATATATATATATATATAGAGAGAGAGAGAGAGAGAGAGAGAGAGAGAGAGAGAGAGAGAGAGAGAGAGAGAGAGAGAGAGAGCGAGAGAGAGAGAGAGAGAGTTCAGTTTCATCATTTTCTATACATCTTATCTGTTAATACTCTTTAAAGATAATAATTCACTGTAGGTGTGGCTGTGAGTGTGTATATATATATTTATATATAAATATTGTAAAATCATGCTGTTGTTTCAATACATGTGAAGTGCGACCAAACTTTGTAGCAATCCATCCCAAAGACTCAGAGACATTTGCACAAAAGTGGACTAACTCCCCTTGACACCACCCCCCCCCCCCCCCCCCCCGAGACACGCTACTGTGATGAAGTCAACTCATCAGTGTGTTAACGTTCCAGAGTATCTGACCTGCATCATGGCTGGTTGACTGCCCTGTCAGTTAACTGGGTGGTTGCATCTTGACAGAGCAGACAGGGCTTGCGCGCACACACACACACACACACACACACACACACACACACACACACACACACACACACACACAATCCAACTGTTAATCTGAGAAAGCTACAAGGACCTGACACAGATAGATAAAAGCAGGATGTAATGACAATTAAAAAATCCTGGTTTTGTGTAGCAAACCATCCCTGACATACTCTGACATACCACGATACCTCTCCCATTCCACACACACATGCACACAGACACCTGACAGTGCAGTTTAGATACTGGCTTCATACTATATATCTTTAAATTAGCTTCCTCAACTATCATTTTATGTATCCCTTTACCCCAAATAATGTTGTTACCACAACACACACACAAGGAATTCATAATGGAAAGTGTCAAAACAACTGGATTATTAGAGGTGTGTTAACAGAGGTTTACTGTGAATTGAATTAGGTCCCCTGGTGGTTGGGGTGAGCCCCGAGACTTGGTGTCATGCTGATGCCCACACAAACAGTTCGATTAGTGAGGGAGAAAAATGACTGCAATTATACTACCAAGTCACTGGAGACACACAGGAAGACTGGGAGGAAGTGTGTGTGTGTGTGTGTGTGTGTGTGTGTGTGTGTGTGTGTGTGTGTGTGTGTGTGTGTGTGTGTGTGTGTGTGTGTGTGTGTGTGTGTGTGTGTGTTCTATAGGGTGATGACCCTTCCAACACATTACACTCTGTCTTCGCCTATGGATCTCATGTTTCATTTCCAGGCTCTGCTGCAACACTGAAACCTACTTTGCTCAGGTGCACAGCTGGTATCCATGGAGACAGAGATGGCTCTTCTCTGGATGGATGCCTCCTCTGAGATGCAGCTGTGTACTATCATGATTGGCAACAAGACCCATGGGGGCCCCAAACCAACACACACTTCCTAGGGTGAGATGTCTTCACACTCCTGAAAGTGACTGTGACAGCATTTCATGAAGGAAAAGACACACAGTTATGATTTATTGTTTGAGGCTGTTTTGTTTCAGGTGGTTATTAGTTTTTCTTTTCAAGATATACATATGCTCTTGAAAGTGATGCGCCAGAGGTCAAATGTGTTCAGTCCAACTCTCTGCTAATTGGCTTAGTGCAATTAATAGGAGTGGATGAGCAATGTTAGCATATGTCCATCAAAATTCATCAAATGCAGTTTTCTCCAAAACAATACTTGCCTGAATTATCATTTTCTAGACTAGGAGTTGCCCAACTTTTCTATGCCATGGCCCCCCAAACAGCATTAGCTTCTGGCCCCCTTTTGCAAACCCATCGACAATGCTAAAAAATATGTAAAGAAACATCAACTTTTAGAATGATTTTCTTACTTTTATTCTCTATTCAATAATTATTACATTTGGTTTGCATAAGAATGTCATTAAAAACATGTTTTATTGCTGTATTATATTCCCTCTGAATCATAAAACTTTTCAATAAACTGTTGACAGACAAAAACAGAACCAAAGAAATCAAACCTCTCCCTGATTTAAAAACATATTTATTTCATATTTTATAATAATGATTGAAAAAAATGAGATTATTTTGGTTTGAAATTTATTTCGTATCTTCCCTTCAATTTTCTGAGGCGCTCAAACGTCCCCTGGTGGCTCCCACTTTGAAAACCTCTGTTCTAGACTTAAAACATTTTTTTTCCACTCCGAGATCACCTTTCCTAAACACTTGACACCCACAGACTGAAAGAGAAACTCACTGGCTAAAATGAAAAAAATATCTCAAGATACTTCCTCTCTCACAAAAACATTCAACACGTGGAACAAAAGCAAAGATTTCCAAAATATTTCGGCAGGAGCTAATCAGTAGCAACCTGTTCAGCCTTAATCTGTGCAATAATGCCTGCATCATTTGTTGATACTTTACGTAATTTTAGTATATATCCTAAAAGGAAAGCAAACCAAGCCAAGTGTATGTTTTGCTTCATCAAAATTAATTATAAGGCCTATATTTTCTGCCAGCAGTGAATAAATGCTTCCCCTTTAACCTTTTAATTTTTTTTTTTTTTGTCTTTCAATAAAGTCTTTTCACTGGTTTGAAAAATGTGTGACGCCATTAAAAACGATCAAATCTTTTGCAATAGAAGACAGCTATTTTGGTACAAAAAAAGGTGGTAAAGAAGATAAGGTTTGCTTCATTCAGAATGTTTTAGCCATCAAGAAAAGCTGTAATATAACTAGGGTGGTGTATAACATTTATTATGAAACAAAAAATAAATGAAGGACTTGGTATATTTTAGAATCATAACTAATTTCCTTGAAACGATGCCTCACTTTGCCGACAACCACCTGGAAGACCCCTAAGGACCCCTGGGGACCCCACCCTGAGAATGCTACACACAACATACAATTCTTGATTAATATTGATTCTTCCTACAGCATGCTGACTCTTACCTTGAAGCATAGCAATTAAGTAATCATTGTGAAGCAGAGTAGCTTGGACACAATAAAATGAGTCTTTTCTTGGAAATGTCACTGACGCTACATGTTGATAATGCAGTGACCCGCAGGTGGAAAAGGGTGGTTGTGATAAAAAAAAGACAGTTTAAGAAAGGTCGCCCTCAGTGAGGTGGAGACAAATCATATCGCACCATTAAATGTTGGCTTTGTTTGCATTGAGGTTGTTAAAAGTATAAAACCTTTCCGTGAGGAGGTGAGGGTACAGCTGTGGCCATTAGAGCGCTGCGATTTCAGCTGTTGGGAGGAAGAACAAATACACCGAGATATAGCCAGAGAGTACAGGAGGATGAAGACAGCGGGTTTGGAAGTTCAGTAGTGTGGGGCATCATTTGAGAGGTGGATTAAACCGGTCCTCAAATATCATAAATAATCATACTATGGTACAATGGCCAGCAGGTTTGAGGTTTCTTTGAATATCAGAGATGCAGCAACTATAGTTCATCAGATATACTTTCCAGTTATTTCTTGTACCAACCAACCTTTGAAGTTATTTCCACTCAAAAATTGGTCTTTGAGCAGCAAGCACACCCATGAGGTCAACTTCAAAGTTGGCTTTAAGGGATCAGTTACACATTACAAAATGTTTTCTTTTCTTTCTTTTTTTTACTGCTTATTTCCAGCGGTGCCAAAGCACACTGATAGTGCCACTTCTGAGGCTTCTGACTCCCCCAAATACCACGGAGGTGAATCAAATTCTCACTGGTGGCATTCAGCATAGAAAATGACATTTGAGGAACTCACGACAACATTTCTGGCCCTGACATTTTGGATAAACTAGCTTGGATTCATAGATGGAATAGTGGGGCAGTCATTTCACTGTTAAGGATGCAAGTGTGAACAAATAAAGTTGTTTGTATTTTGATGAAAATTTGCACTGTTGCATCTACAGTATGGACAGTAAGGAATTGGATTTTGCTTCCGTCCCATCTGGTATTTTGTGCGCTGTCAGTCTTTGGAATTGTAACCTCCTGTTGTCTATGAAGGAGTCAGTAACACAAGATCAAGGCTTTCACCAACTGTAACTGTGTACCAAATGTACCTTATTCTGATGTTGATGTGCATCAGCAAATCAAATCAAAGCATAATGTTGAAGTATTTCTGCTTTCTCTAATGTTAGGACCCCAGCTCAGTTGAGGGTTAGGAAGTAACATAAGCAAAATTAATAATGTTTAACCAGTAAAGTGATGAGTTACTCAGGACAAAAGGTCACTCAACACAAAGAACCAAATATAATAAAACAGAAGTGCACTTAAATGTATCTAAGTTCAGGAATAAACCAATGAGCACCAAACTAAAGAAAAGCTAACCGAAACAGATAAGTGGAAACTAAGCTGCTCAAATGTAGCACACGAGCAACATTGCTAGTTTCAAGGCGGCACATATGGGGTTTTCGCGCCAAGCACCTCGCCCTTTCACAAGCAAATGAAGAGGCACTCCACCTGACAGATGCTCAAGTATGATAATGAGGCCTGGTCTGGTGCACCTACTGCACATTGCTATTTGAAAATGTTTGTGCCATAGACCAAGACGAGGCTGATCTTTGGTCAGTTGTCGTGTGAAGTGCTATCTTAAATCAGATGAGTAAATGCTCAGCATTGTAATGCAGCTCAATTGATGCATGATCATGTGGAAACATGGCCTCCACCTCCTCTCAGGCCCGCTTCACCTCTGATGTGGATGCCTGCTGCTCCCTTATAGAAACATAAAATGTGTGGGTATTGTTTCTCCAGATGAGAAACACTTTTCCTGATTTGCAGTGTGTGGCCACTGAAATGACAACATGCCAAGTCCTGGTGTAACCTGGGCTTTACAGGGAATGACACAAGGCACTCTGATAGGTTTGACTGATGTCAAGCCAATCACACCCATGAATAATTAGGTGTCTGAGGACTTCCTCTCTGTACTGTGCACTGTTGTTTTTGCTCTGATTGCCCTCTAAATACCAAAATTAAGTTGAACAGCCCAAACTCACACAAAGCACCTTCCGCCAACCACCTGGCGCCATAGATTGCTTAAATAGGCTCCTGTCTTTAAAAACATCCAGCTGAGGTAATCAGACAAATCTTTCTGTGTGGATTCTCCATGTTCTCCCTGTTCCTGCGTGGGTTCTCTCTGGTACTCCAGCTTCCTCCCACAGTCCAAAGACATCAAGAGGGGACGAGGCTGATTGATACTCTAAATTGACTGTAGGTGTGACTGTGAGTGTGAATGGTTGTCTGTCTCTATGTGTTGGTCCTGTGATGGACTGGCGACCTGTCCAGGGTGAACCCTGCCTCTCGCCCGAAGGCTGCTGGGATAGGCTCCACCCCCCTAAGACCCTTAACAGGAATAAGCAGTGGAATGGAACCTATCCCAGCTGACATTGGACAAGAGGCAGGGTTCACCCTGGACAGGGCCATCAGGAGCAATTAGAGGTTCAATGTCTTGCTAAAAGATACTTCAACATGGTCACAGGGGGAAGTGGAGATCCAACCACTGACCCTTCGGTTGCTTCCTCCAATTCAGTTGCTCAAATGTGCTTAATCAAATATATTTTGGGAGATAGAGCTTGGGGTTCCATCAAGATAGTTCCTGACTAAAAGGTATCTTTGGATTATTGAGTATACAACTGGATAAAGAAGACATTGATTATACCATACAAGGTGAGTTTGTAAACAGATATTTTTAGACACTTTTGCTGTTAGTAGCCTTCAGTTGCCATTAGCTTTACTTTAGATATATGTTGCTGGTTCCTCCTGCATTGTGGAGACACAGAGATGGGATGCAACAGGCGGAAAAAAACACATTGGTGAGTTTTCATGTCCATTCAACAGTGAAGGTTGTGTGGGTGACATCATCACGCTGGTTTCCTCAGACTCAGTATTTCATTAGAGTGTAAATCCTTTAAAAGATACAGCAAGAAAGAATGTTATCTGATCTCAGTCTGTGCAATAAAGTACCTTCCTCACATCCAGTGTTGACCAAGGAGCATTCGGCTCTATTCTGGTCCCAGCAGGTATATATTTGATGCTAGGTAAACAACAACAAAAATGCAGAGAACGTACTATACGTGATCAGCAGCTGAATGAGTCGGTGAAAAGCAAATAGATAATATATTTTGACCACATTACAAATAGTTGCATCCCTAAAATGTTTAAGTGTTGTGCTTGTTAAGTGTTTGGTTAAAACTCTTTAATGAATCTCCAGTCTGAAAGCATTTAATATTCACATGAACATGCCTGCCATTTTCCAGTGACATCATTGTCTGGTGCTGATTTTTCTGTTTTGTCCCTCTTATCTATAAATACTCCCAGTGGATGAATCATAATCCACTCCTTTCATTGAATACTGCGCCTTTGCTTTCTCCTCCAACAAACACTCACTGCAACTGATCAAACTAAAGCTGTAAACCACAACACAACAATATTTTGGTGCAGTATCACATTGATTCCACCTCTTCTCCAATCTATCCAACCGCCTCTTGTCATTAGGCTCATCTATGTGTGTTTTTCAAAGCATCGGCGTGCAGAAAAAAAAGACAGAAAAAAAACAGCTGATCAATCTTCCATCCAAACAGATAAAGGCAGCCATCTGGAGAATCAGCTTGTGACCCGACTGCAGGGACCCATGATGTTGGGTGGCAGCCAAAATAAGCTGCTGCAGGGAAAACAGGCCGTGGCCATTATTTACACCAGCCAGACGATCCTAGAAAGAACAGTTGATCCACTGGTCATCAAGGTCTTGTTACGTTGTCAAAGACATTCATGTAATCTAGAACCAGTCAAGCATGTAGTGCAGATCAACACTGATAAAAAAAATTAATAAGCATTCAATGACAACACACAGATGAAGCATGTACAGTGCGTATAAGTTTAACAATCCAATTAATGTAGTGTTTTTCATCCCTCGAATGTGACAATGTTTTGTGCGTTATATTTTTATGAAACCTGAACCCGAATTAGGCAAGTCCTGATGATACAGTGACTTCATTGTGTGTTTTAGCTGGTCATTCTCAGCTTTGACACTGTCTACTTGTTTGACAGGAGAGATTAAGTAAGTTAACTTAAAACAAAACAAGTCCCATCCATCCATCCATTTATTCCTATTAAGGGTCACAGGGGGCTGGAGCCTCTCCCAGCGGCTACAGGCGAGAGGCGGGGTTCACCCTGGACAGGTCACCAGTCCATCGCAGGGCCAACACATAGAGACAGACAACCATTCACACTCACAGTCACACCTACAGTCAATTTAGAGCAGGGGTGTCCAAACTGGTCCAGTAAGGGCTGGTGTGGCTGCAGGTTTTCATTCCAACAGAGCAAAAGCAACACCTGATCCAACAAATGAGCTGTGTGGACACAGCTTAGTTGATTTAAGTAGAATCAGGTGTTGCTTTTGCTCGGGTGGAATGAAAACCTGCAGCCACACCGGCCCTTACTGGACCAGTTTGGACACCCCTGATTTAGAGTATCAATCAGCCTCGTCCTCCCTTGATGTGTTTGGACGGTGGGAGGAAGCTGGAGTACCAGAGAGAACCCACACAGGAACAGGGAGAACATGGAGACTCCACACAGAAAGATCCTGTGCCTGAGCTGGGAACTCGAACTTGGAACCTTCTTGCTTTGAGGCAGACAGTGCTAACCTCTGTACCACTGTGCCGCCGACAAAATAAGTTAACTTTAAGCAAATATGATGAAAGATGTAAGAGAATGAGCAACACTGAAACAAGTTCTAAGTTCATTTTCTCAATACAGCCTAATTTAGATGCATCACGTTGGGTCAGTGGAAGAAAAACAGGCAGGGCTCATTCTAAGCAAACAAAACACAATTATTCTAAGTTTCAGATGATTATATAACAATGCCAACATAATATGAGTGTTACGGTCAAATTCCAGCCAATAAATAATACAAACATAACTTTTGATAACTGATAGCTTATTGTTTTTAGATTCTTACCATTTTAACATCATCATTGTCTCTCAGTGTGACACACACACACACACGCACGTACACACACCTCCATCATTATTATAAATAACACATACACTCATACAGACACATAAGCTCCCTTCCACGCTGTTGCTATGCAGGTGGTCCCTAAACAGCAGGTTAGCTCTCTGTTAAATGCTGCTGCTACCTGCTTGGTGTTAATTAAGCTTACGACAGCGTTACATGATCTCAGTGTTAATGAGAACAGTTAGACCTGGTTTAACGCACGGGTTCAAACTCATGTCAGCTAAGACATGAGGTCAGAGGACAGAAACGATGATGTGTCATCATCATGTGACCAACATGACCTAATATGGGCCAACGAGGTCTGATCATTATGGAGGATCAATCTTAAATCAGCAATGGAGGCCTCTTCCACAAACATGTAAACCATTTGATGATTTATTGGCTCAGTCTATAACAGATTTATCTCAGTGTGGTATAACACATTTCTGAGCCAATAAGACATCAATCACCCACGGATCAAATATCACTTCTATTTTACAGTTACATCCACAGCGCAGCAGTTAATACACCATAAGCATTACTAAAAAAAAATTGTAATTTACCTCTCAAGTACTTAAAACTGGTGTTTTGATCTCACAGTCCTTTTGAATCCAGAAGTGGCTGCACGGTGGAACAGTGGTCAGCACTGTCACCTCACAGCAAGAAGGTTCCAGGTTCGAGTCCCAGCTCAGGTACGGGATCTTTCTGTGTGGAGTCTCCATGTTCTCCCTGTTCCTGTGTGGGTTCTCTCTGGTACTCCAGCTTCCTCCCACAGTCCAAAGACATCAAGAGGGGACGAGGCTGATTGATACTCTAAATTGACCGTAGGTGTGACTGTGAGTGTGAATGGTTGTCTGTCTCTATGTGTTGGCCCTGCGATGGACTGGTGACCTGTCCAGAGTGAACCCCGCCTCTTGCCCATAGCCGCTGGGATAGGCTCCACGACCCTTAACAGGAATCTGTGGAAAAAAATGGATGTATGGACTCCAGAAGTCATAAACTGGCCTTGTACATTTAGCTCGATGCTCAAACCCACTCAAATCAAGGCAGTTTTGGATTACTGACCATGCGGCTTTTAGGATAAAGAAGACATGGATCATTCTGGGCCTTGTGCTTGAGAGTGTGATGTTGTTTATGGGAAGTTTTGCTGTTGTTCCGATTTAGCTTCCAGCTAACAATGTGGGTCTTTGTGACATCTAATAGTGAGTGCTTGAAAGGCACTGTGTGGAGTACTTTACTCACTGATTAAGCTATGTTATGCTACTAGCATCCGCCACAGTCAAACACACAAAGTGCAGTTGTGTTTATAAAAGACTAACAGACTACATGTGGATAATGGTAGAGACTCCTGCATCAGCATATGGTTGGCATGGCAACAAGCCTATAGGGGGTCAGCTCTAGGAGTGCATAATTAAGCAGCGTGGCTCAGTTCACCATTCATTAGGCAGGTGTGTTCAAACAGCCTGCAGATATTCACATAGCTTTGTTTGCTCTCAAAGAGGAGTGAGGCGAGTGGACGCCTGAGAGGAATAATGCGAGATTCACGTTCCCTCACCTTGACAGTGAACTACAACAATGCCCATGAGTAGTGATCCAGGCCAAACCGGCAAGATGATAAAATACCTCCCGTGGAGTTTTTGAAGCTTCACACACTCACAGGCCCTGGGTTAGACTCGTTACTCCCAGCTTGATGTCACACACGTCAGCATAGCAACCCCACCAGAGTTTAACATTAGTCAGACTCTAATAAAAGCAACAGCTCATGCAGTGGGAGGACATTGTCTCTCTCCTGTAGATGTGACAGGTATCGATCTAGAAAAAAATTGTAAGTAACTAAAGGCAGAAAAATAAAGCTTCACTCAAATATACCCTGATATTTAATGCATTTTTAAATCATCCAACAGTATGAATTAATCCACATCATGGAAAATTGAACAGAATTTAAACACTATGTAAACATGGAAGCACCAAGGTACAGTTGGTCAATAATCCAAGTTGGTCCTGGATCGAAGAGAGAATAAATTACAACAAAGAGCGATAGATGTTGAGTTTGTGGGTGGATGGCAATCCAGGCAGGGTGCAGTCCAGGCTTGGGGAACGTTTACTGTAATGGAAGGCAGGAAGGAGGGAAGGGAATGTCCTTTCTGACAACTATTATGGTTACGGGGGCAAAAATAACTTTCCTTCCACCGCATTTCCAGAAACTGAAACCAGACCAGTGGAGAGAAGACAGGAAGCAGCCTGCAAAAGTATTTATCATAACACTGAAACAATTACCCAGAAGCGATTTATGGATTAACTCTCGATTAAGTGAGAGATGGGGGAAAAAAATGTGTATTATCAGCCGGTGTTTAACAATGTCCCCTGAAAGCACATCTCTGATCCTTTGTGGCAGGTCTGGGCAAACAGTTGTTGAAAGCAGCTTCAGGGGACATTTTGAATCCACCAAGATCATTTTGTTAACTTTTATCAGTGCATTATTTGATTTACAGGGTTCGTTTTTTCTCTTACATGATTTGTGTTTGTATGTTAATGTGACATTAAACTTCACACACAAAAAGAGAGGAAGCATTTGTGGTGACGCTGATGTGTTTGGTTCATAGCGGAGCATTTGTGCTTCAAACGCTTGTTTTCAGGCTCCAGAAAGCACAAAAGTCATGTTGAATTGTTTTGTACGGTGATTTGCAATGTGAACGTTTCATACATTCTTTTGTTTGCCCCAGTACTCATTTTCAACAATGATCCAAAAATCCAATGTAAAAATCCAATTGACTTTCAATGAAATGAATCCATGGCAGATCTAATCCAAAAATATGTTTTTATCATTTCATATAGAAATTCTGAAAAGCCAAACATGAACCAGAAGTCAAAGCCGACAGACAAATTTCCTGTGACGCTGCTGCAGATTAAAATTCATCCAACAAGTTCGTCTGTAGATGAGTTTACATTATACAGTTTACATTATCCAGCCCATTATTGCTCTTGTCCATCTAATTGGCATTTTGGATGCTCTTCTCCTTCCTGACTTACAACAGCGATCCCTATGGACCTGCAGCAGGCAAATGAGCCTTTGACTTACGTTTCCATAGTAACCCTAATGGTAAAAGGCTGTGTACCGGTGGTTGTGTACAAGAAAACGAGGCTACATTTATGCTGTTGACAAAAGTGTGAGTCCTTACTCAGTCAGTCACACAATAATAAGAATAAGAATAAAAATAAAAAGAAGACGAAGAAGAAGAAGAAAAATAATAAGAAGAAGAAAAATAAGAAGAAGAAGAGTAAAAATCAGAATAAAAATAAGAAGAATAAGAATAAAAATATTAAAAATAGTAAGAAGAAGAAGAAGAAGAAAGAGAAGAAGAATGAGAATACTCCAGCAAGCACTAAAGAAAAGGTAAACTTCCTCCAACTTTGAGCTGATTATCTCAGTCAAGGTTGTCTTCATAGTCGCTGTTGTTATGTGAGTTATTATCTGCAAACACAACACAATGTGAATCTGTGAGAGATGAGTCACTAATGGGCCCTGAGATGAAGATCAGAAGGTCAGATTCAATGTAACAGTTCACAGTTTCTTGTAACAAGCTGATTATCGCCCACTCTTCATATTCTCCCAGTACATTTGGCTGTGAGCTGCAGTCAAGAAGTAAATAATCTTTAAAATGTTGATGCAGAAAGACACAAAGGGACGCACTCCAGGTTATAGTGACAAACTCTCATTCTCCAGCAACAGGATACTGATGAAGCATTTCATATTTTCAAATTGAATAAATGAAGTTACTGAAATAATGCAACAAAATAACTTATTACTTATTTTCAGAGGTCCCATTAAACTATACAGGATACATCCTGTGTCTCCGTGTTAACTGCACATTTATCTCTTCATATACACAAATACCTACTAAGACGTCTTTATCTGTGCATGTTTGCATCGCACAAATAAGCATCTTTTCTCTTCTGTGAAAACACATTCAAATATTTGATGACACGTCCTGTAATTTTATATGCAATGAAAACACTCTGCTGGATTATGTCGTCCCCCCCCCCCATCTTCATGTGACGCATTCCAGTTCCCAAAATAGTTTTTCCCGTAAAATTACATTGTGAAAAAATAGGTTGATAAATCGTTCAGAGCATCACACAACCTGCATAAAATCGTATCCAGCTAGACCGTGTCATCCAGTCTGCCTGGTAACATTTGGAGGAAAAGTCTCTGTTGCACAGGCACCTTCAGGCAGTGGTTGTTATGCATATTCAGTGTTGATGGCCAACACAAACAACAATCAATACCTGCGTGAAGTCTTTCCGTTACAGGACATTTCGGATTAACTATCCTATAATTAATCTGTTCTCAGAAAGCTGTTAATGTGGAGTCAGTCAGCATGCGTACGCGGTGACTTTCTGTAGTCTGAATGAATGAAATGACCTCCTTATCTTCTCACTTGCTCAGATTGTTCCTTGATAATAACTCTGGAGAGAGTCAGTGTGACGCAGACTTGCTCCAGTTCTGAAATTGTGTTGACTGCATGATATAATTAGCTATGACCCAGAAAAAAAAAAGGATTTTCAGTTTATTATGTCGCACCCACTGTAAACTTACATATAAAAAAAACAACAACAAAACCCTCAATCAAGAACTGAGACGATTCATACGAGCAGAGTCACTTTGGTGACTTGCCACTTGGGAGTTTGACTCTTGGCTGATATGTAAATCACTTTGGGCAAAGTTCAAGCTGCTCTAGAAGATTGGAAAAATGTTCTCTTGGCAGTTGTTTCAATGAAGGCTCAATAAATCACTACTGCATGTGACATTTAAGTTGTTTGTACATCCTGGATGTGTCCCTGCCCCTAAACACCATACCCTGACTGACCAGAGGAGGCACTAGTGCAGCGACCTGGCCACGTCCCTTGGTGTTGACTCTGAACCAAATTGGAGGCCTCACAAGGAACCAAACCAGCAGCCTCTTCACGGGGCTCCAGTCAATTTTCAGGGGAGGTGAATGGCGGGCGCAAGGCAGGGGTAGGGAACCATGTGCCATGGAGAGCCGTGTGTATGCAGGTTTTCCTTTCGACCAAACACTTTCACAGGTGATTCCACTGATTAAACACTCCTTCAGCCACAGAAGAGTGTTAATCAGTGGAATCACCTGTTAATGTGTTTGGTTGGAAGGAAAACCTGCATACACACGGCCCTCCATGGCACATGGTTATGAACAGGACATCATGTAGAACAGCCTAAATGTACAGTATGTGATTGGTTCACGGTATTGGTCTGGTTGCAAAGGTCTGAAACTACTAAATAACTCAGCACAGAGTTCTCATGTGTTTTGTTTACTTGCATGTTATGTTACCGGGAGAAATTAAGCTAACATGGCTAATGAATCTTTACAGAGCCGGAGTGTTGATTGCAATTGATTGCTGCTTTAAATTTGAGCAGTAAAGTGCCAAATAATGAATCAATCAATTAATCAATACAGGTGTCTTTTGGATGGTTTGTTTTTGTGAAATTGACAAAGGTGCTAAAAATTGTATGACACAAATTTGGGGAAATGGACATTATCTTTATGGATGAAATCAAAACTGAATAAAATTGTAAAGTAAGTTTATTCAGGAGATGGGAGGATAAAAGGAGAGCTGTACAATACAATCACATCATGAATTCAGGTTCGTGTGTGTGTGTGTGCGTGTGCGTGTGCGTGTGTGTGTGTGTGTGTGTGTGTGTGTGTGTGTGTGTGTGAGGCAGACAGGACACGGCCCCCACCACTGACTCCCACAGGGGGGGTGACACTAATGACAAACATCCTGCTTCACAGTGCAGGAGGCGGCCTGCACATCAAATCGTTTCTTTATTCTCACCCTGCCTGCTCTTACTCACCCTTTATGCTGAGAAAGTGCTCGCTGTCCGTCTTTGTCACGCTCTAACAGCTGTTGTTGGACCGTAAAACAGGACATGGCAGCTTTCACATATTTCTTCTCCTTCAAACACAGCAGTGCATCAACCTCTGCTTCCTTTTTGATAACAAATAAATGCTACGCCGTGTGTTTGTTGTGTACATGAATTATTCAGCAGTGTTTATGTTGTGAAGGAAATATAATTTGGAATGCTTCAACAAATCCTTGTCAGGCAATCAGGACCATGAAGACAGAGAGACACAGGAAGTCCTGTTTTGTCCTCTTTTACACTTGAGTGCTTGTCCAAAATTACTCTTGCAAATCTCATTAACCCTTTACTAATGAGGCTAAAAATGGTGATTTGGAGATATTTTGTTATTATGGCTGTAAAATGGTCAGGAAATGCTCCAAGCCTGAGAGCTGTTGTCCCTTTTCCCAGGAATACTTGAACTTGACTTTTCAACATCTGGTCAATGATTTTTTGCACATTATATGGAATCGTCTGCAGTTTGAAAGAAGAAAAGTTCAAAAACGCATTGTTTTTTTTTCTTGGCGTTTATGAGAATAAATTTTGTTATTGCTCATGAGGTTCTGATTTGACATTTGAAATGTGAACCTATACATGTTCAGAATAAGTAATAATAAAATCACCAGTCCTTTTTTGGGTCCACGACTCTGGGTGTGCCAAAAGTGCAGAATATAACTATATACAAATGCAAAAATTAGTGCAAATAACAGCGTGAAGGTGGAAAAAATGCATTCTCAACATTTTCAAGCCACATATTGTTATTGCACATGAAGTTTTGATTTGACATTTGAAATGTGAGCCTATATGTGTAAAAAAAAAACAGTGCAAAAAGATAAGTATGTACATACAGTCAGAAAAAGTGCATTTTCAACATTCTCAGGTCAAATGTCAAACCATAACAACGTAACAACAAAACTATAATCACAACTTTTACACTGTCACAATAAAATATGACTATCTACACATTAGCTGATTGCTCAATATGGAACTGCTTGCCTATCAGCAGCACGTGTGGTCGCTGCTGGTAGGCACACACCTCCTTGTGGATTATGAAGCTGTTGGTCACACAGATGTACACAAGATGCTGGAACACGGTGATGGTCCACCTCTTTGTTTTGCAGTGGACTGATCTGGTTCCAAGCATTTGATCCGAAGTGAGAACTCCTCTCATGTGCTTGTTGTATTCAGTCACCACTGTGGGTCTGGGGATGGAGACTCTCCGGTGTTGCTCACCCATCTTTTGCCACAGCTCCACCATGTCCCCGCTGTAGACCAGGTGACCACTAGAGCAGAGGGAGACATCGCGTGTGTCCCTCCACTTGATGAACAGAAGGTCACCATTGCTGATCCGTGGATGCTGCCCCTTGATGCCCTTCTATCTAGTGCATTCTCTTTTGTTTTTGGCACGCCAATTCTCCCGTCCTGGTATGTGCCATAAACACCAGATTCCTCCTAGATGAGGCGGCAGAAGAGCAGGGGCTGCTGGTGTAAAAGTTGTCCATGCATAGGATGCAGCCAGTCCCCGAATACTCCTTCTTCACTATCGCCACAACAGCATCAATTGATGTTTTTGGATAGTTTTTGCTGTTGTTTTGTTGCTGCAACCATATTTTGCAGTTAGCATCTTGCTAATTATGAATTGCTGGCTCTTTCTGCACTTGTGAGTCAAAATGAAGTGATGCAAGAGGACAAAATGTCTTTGTGAGCTCAAGACAACTATTTGTGAGTAAAACCTATTTTTGGGTGAAATATTACTTTAAGTTTGTTTTGTCTATGATATGTGACAGAGAGTCACACACATCAGGTTCAAAATGAGCTAAAATGGTGGACTTAATTCAACAATGACGCTGTTTCCCTGACAGCTGTTGATTCATTGATGCTTAAGAGTCCACTCATTCACAAAGATTTATTAATTTGCAAATGCCTTCGGGCCTATCACACTGTCAGTACATGCACATCATAAAACTAGTGGCGCGTTTACTCCCTCTGGATATTATTGTCGCTTGTCTTGGTGTGGAGAGCTGTCAATGCAGGGAGCTGTGGGACCAGAGCCTGCAGGGATGATGATCGCTTGTGTGTGCGTGTGTGGGCAGGGTTGAGTGACGCAGCTTGGAGAGAGAACATGAAAAGCATCGCCTTCGAGGAACAGAGGCTTCACTTTTTGCTTAATTTTTATCGTCAGACAATATGAAAGTGTTCAATGAAAGGAGATGAAAGCCTCAGTAACAGATTCAATGAACACGTGATAATCAGGTCGGATTGGTTTCTAATAGTGTGTGTGTGTGTGTGTGTGTGTGTGTGTGTGTGTGTAGGGCCACATAATGGTGTCTGCCCTGGTCTCATATTCTAATGTATTCCAAAAATAACATGAAAACAATCTTTTCCTCTCCTCCTCTCCCTTTCATCTTCCAATCCTTACTGAATCACTACAAGGCTTCCCTCTACTGGTGTGATGAGGTAGTACAGAAAAAAGGAAAAAGCTTTCATTTTACTCATTTATTTTTACCCTCTCTATTTTCCAAGATTCCATCTTAAATTAAGTGTGAAAAATACAACAACAACAAAACAACATGTACGAAGTGTTCATCAAGTATATCTATACATTGCTGACGAGTGTGTCGATCAGGAACATCTACGTCTTTCAAGTGGGTTCCAGGTTCATTTCAACACTCAAGGTCTCAGGTCGGTCCAGAGAGAAGGCTGTTGGCCTCAGTTCCCCCTGCAGGGTGAGTCATCAGTGCTCAGCAGGGTGGGAAGAGTCGTGAATAAATGAGGGATTTCTACTGGATACAACCCAGTTTCATGTAAAGATAGAAAACGTCGCTATTGGCACACACTGAACATCAATATGAGTGCATTGATTTGCTCATCAAATAAGGACAGTCATTATTCAACAGTGTCCCAGTGGAGAGTGTGTGTGTGTGTGTGTGTGTGTGTGTGTGTGTGTGTGTGTGCGTACTTGTACAGCCACCGATGGGAGTGTTAAAACCGTCTTAGTAAGGACATTTTGGTCAACACTCACTTTGTGAAACATCATTAAAGGACAGGATGCATTGTACCAATGAATGTCATGGCAGTGTGTATATGTGTATGTGTGTGTGTTTTGTTTAATTGGAGAGTAGTGACCACCAAACAAGTTTGAAATCATTTCAACACGTCTAAACAAACTTCAGGATAGTGTTTTCTCCAACGTTTCGTCTGGCCTGGAGTTCTCCAGTAAGGTGTGATCACGTGACATCAGTTCCAATCCCTCTTGTATGGATGATGCGTGTCGCTGTCTGGAGTTCAGCCGGAGTCGTCGCCGCTGGTCTCGCACCCTCCCTTCAACGTTCCTCCGCGGTGCCGCTGTCAGATTCCTCCTCCTCGATGGCGAAGCGCGCGTCCGCGGACGAGCACAGGGAGCTGATGCTGCTTTGTTCCGTGCACAGCGCACATGCCAGCGGAGAAGGCAGCGCGCCCTCGTGACGGAGATGTCCGAAGTGGTTGCCGTGGTTACCGCAGAACGGCAGGGACACCTGCACTGAGCGCAGTCCTGAGACGGCGGCAGGAAAGGTGAGGCTGTGTTTCTTGGGGAGCGCGCCCCACTCCCGCTGCTCCTCTTCGTGCACCAGGCGCGTGAAGATGTTGCTCCTCCTTTTCTCCTTCCTCTTGCAGTGGAAGTAGCCGAGCATGATGCCGCAGAGGAAGACTCCATAGAAAGACATGACGATTAATATGTAGAGGTATGCGTTCCCGCCGCTCTGATCCACCGGGGAGTTCGCTGTGCGTCTGGAGGTCTCGGTGGAGTTTTCCAGGGGCTCCATCTGGTCAGTGCTGCTCGGAAGAGGAGCCGTAGAGTTCGCTGTAATAATACACACACACACACACACACACACACACACACACACACACACACACAGATCCATAAATACAATAACTTTTTACGCTCAGTTGCGCTACAAATTACCGGCTTCATGCTGTCACACAAGAAATAGAAACGCGTCTAAGTGATGATGGAGATTGTTGGAAGCAATGGAACGTAACAAACCAAAGATTCAGTTTACCCTTTACCACGAGACGTTCGAATACATTTTAATAAGTAAAAAAATAAGAATATTGATTTCATTTGACGGCATAATGAAACCTCTTCACTGTCTGCATTCAATAAAGGAATTTCCAGTAGTTTGTAAAAAAAATAAAAAATTTGCAACATTTTACATAAACGTAAAGAATCCATGAGTTACACTTAATATATTCTGAGTTATACGAACTCACCGAAGAAAAGAGTGAGGTCTCATGTGACGTTTCCCAGATTGTAACTTCCCGCAGCTCTTCTGGATTTAAGCACATCCTCTACATGCATGCAGATCTTTATACAGTGTCAGGCGTGTCATGAGTCACGTGACAGGGCCTGGTTTAATCAGTCGTTTGGAAACTGAAGGGACGTTACGTTAAAAAAAAAAGACAGAAAACATTACACGGGCAAACTATTTTAGCATTATTTAGCATTTTTCATGAGGGATTACACCCAGGAATAAATTTGTCATCAGAAAAATGAGAAAAACACTTGAAAGTTGCTTCAGGAAAGTAAAGTGGACTTGTTGAAGACCTTATTTTTCTTTTTAAGTGACTGATTTCTGTCACTTTCCCCCAAATAAAACTCTGCTAATGTAACAAAATGTGGAGCACAACAGTTAAAGTCACAAAACAACTTTCACCGGACATTAAATGACTTGTCTCTCCAACCTCACGCTCCAAACTCTCAAGAAAACATCAGCGAGAACAAGAGTTAGCAGAGGAAACAAACATGGAGGTGAGAGAGCTAGCAGCTGTATATATATATACGTGCAACCATCGGCACCAAAAAAATTAAAAAAGAGGAAAATAAAGTACATTTGGGTGAAGTGTAGGGGGGATGAAGTGGTGGTGGTGGTGGGGGGGGGGGTGTAGGGAGTCTCCCACCTCTTATTTCACTGGCTGTTGACGAGATGCATTTACAACTGGGTTGGTCACAGGGTTGTCTTGCTTGAAAAATTGAAATTTGTTTTATACGCTCCAGCTCACACACACCAACTCGAGCCTGTACCCATGGAACACTTACAGATATCTGAGCCAACCTGCCATGCAGACTGGCCCAGACTAGTGCAGTCAGGTGCAGAAAAAGATACATTGTGATGGTGAATCCTGCATCGGATCATCTGGTCTACTTCCAGATTTGGACTCAAGCAGCTCTTGTTAGCTGTTATGATCATCATCATCAAACCATGATGGTGTGATCGCTGCGGTTCATAGTGATATATTGGTTTTACACAGTGAAAGGTAAGTATTCCAGCTCTGCTCCAGTGTTTCTGCCTGTTAAAAGTCTAGGCTGCTAGAATCCACTGCAGCTAAGCTAACAAAACGCCAGCCATCAAGTGGGAGTCTGCACCTGCAAGTCCCTGGTTTGAGTCTGGGCCATCCTCGGTGCTGTCAGTGTGGGTTTCCTCCATGTGCTCCAGTTTCCCCCACCTTAAAAACATGTACATTGGCTAACGTCCCTGTCAGGGCTCCTGACTAAGGTGCGAAGACCGGAGTTAATCCCTGAATTCCTCAAATGGCTGCTCATGGCTTTATGGGGGAGGGATTTAAAAGCAGAGGACAACACACAGGAAAGACCTCCCTCATATGTTTGCTCTACAAATGATGGAGAATAGGTTTATTTCTTGTCATGCTCCTTCAAACGTGTTTTCCCAAATCAATTAAAAGGCTCCTGCACTTAGACCAAACACAAACTTTATTTAATTTAGGTGTTCTCCAAAGGCAAATTACAAATTAATGTTCAGGTGAAACTTAAGTTACAAGACATGATCTCCATTCAGTGAGTGGGGGGTGTGTGGGGGGGCTCACATGCTCTTTCTCCAACGATCATCGCTCTTTAGTACTGTATATGACGTACATGTCAAGCTCGTCATGAAATAGACCAGCAAGTAGAAGCTGTGAGTCACAAGAGAAGGCTGCACGTGTCATTTTAGGAGAGATGCTGATGTTGTGTTACACACACACACACACACACACACACACACACACACACACACAAACCAGAGGTCACGCTTGCTTAACTGTGCTTCGCCCGCTACATCAGTGCATACTGAAAAAGCTTTATTTATGTACATCTTTGTAATCAAGTCACATTTTTATATTGCACTATTTATCAGAAATGATTCTTCATATTTAATGCAAGCAGGCTAATCCTCTGTGGTCTGTTCGGCACATGGAAACTCTCACAGAGGGGGAAAAAAACCATAAACTGAACAACAATGCAGCTTTATAACAATAATCTTATACAATCAGTGTCAACAACCTCACTGCTGACAAAGAAGTAGTTACGTCAGAGGTGACCTCAGCATCCTCATCAACCTGCTTGTATTTGCCCTCAAATGACTTCTGAAATGAGGATGTGCTTGATGGCAGAGACATCCCGCCAGCATCAAGTCTGATTGCGGGTGGGTAATAAAATAAACTGTTCACAGAACATGTGGCTGTCTCCTGGCCTGCAGGAAACTGCTAAAGAATTTAGGGTTCTGGGAAAAAGTGAAAGAATGACAACATGGTAAAGCAAAGATTTCAAAGGAACCATAGTCAATCGAGTGAGTTATTGTTCAGGTCAAATAATAATACCGGTAACGATAATAATAATAATAATAATAACAATAATAATAATAAAAAAACCTGTCCAGAGCTTCTCCTGTGGCATACAGATGAGAGTTCAACAGACATCTGTTTCATAACTCACAACTGGAACAATAATGAGATCCACAGAGGTCGATCCACAGAGGTCACACACCTGGACCAGAAAGACAGTGGACAGGGAACTGTTGTGTGTCCTTAGTGCTTCTCTGTTGAAGCAGTCAAGTGATCTTTGTGTCCCTGTTTTTTTTCTGTTGACAGTGTAGAGGACAAGTTGGGCTTTTGGGGTCTGATGTTGGTCTGGTCCGTGGTTTGAGAATGCTTTGAGTGCTGGTCCTCATTTACCACCGTACATTCTCTCAATGTCTTCCTGGTAGTGTGTTTTCAGCTCCTTACGTTTAAGCTTGAATGCATCAGTCACTAGTCCTGTCTCAGGGGTCCAAGGGTCTGGACTCAGACGGATCTTGCGTGGGATCTCAAACCGCTCTAGCTGGGCTGCAACAAGAAGACACATGAACTTGTAACTCCCTTCCTCCCATGTGTGGACATCGAACCATCCGTTTGTGGCCTCCTCCTACCTGCTAGAGCAGCCTCAGTGATGACCTTGAGGACCAGCTCTTCCATGACTTTGCTGTTGCACAGCTCCTCCCATGAGCCCTTCACACCATACTGGTCAGCCAGAACCAGCAACTGCTTCTGATTGGGTACCACAAAGCCAATCACGTATGTCTCATCACTGTGGGGGGGTGTCAAAGGCAAAGACAGCATGAAGTCTCATGTTTGCATTCTAGCAACCAAATTTTGGACCAAATAAGGACATGGAGCACAAATATGAACATGCATGTGGAGATTAGTTCTTCAAGAATGAGGTATTTGTATATTAATAGAGAGTAAAAAAAACTTGATTTCCATCCATCGTCATCTTAGGCTTAGTCCTTACTAGTAAGGGTCGCGGGGGGGCTGGAGCCTATCCCAGCATCTACGGGCGAGAGGCGGGGTACACCCTGGACAGGTCGCCAGTCCAAAACTTGATTTCTTTTAAGTCAATTTAATTTGTATTTCTAAAGCTGTTCTTATGTGTTGTGTACATACTTTGCAATTTAAAGCTGCAGTACCAAAGCCACCACATGTTGTCCTGACACCTATCCAGCAGGATTGATTATTGTTGGATTTGGGTTTTTTTTTCTGGTGACAGGAGAGGTGGAAGTGGAATATTCACTCATTTCTTCTACGGGCTCTAATTTCCATCAGACGTAGCTGTGTCACACGATGGCAGTGCTAAGGCAATCCGAGCTGATCGCCACCGTTCTAGTCACGGCTACAAATTTGACCAGCCCAAGAACAACCACTGCATGCCGCTTTGCGAGGGACATGTAACGAGTGAAAAAAACCCTGAAACCACGCCCACTGGAGGGGAAGGAAATCAATGCCACAGGATGCAACAAAGAGATGAAATGCTTCTAGAATGCCCTAGAAAAAAAATGAACTGGAGTTAGTCTGACTAAAACCAAATTGTTAAAATACACAAAAACATTATTAGTCCAACTAATATTGTACTCTGAACTAACATACCTGGATAATGTCATTAGTAATCAAACCAGTCTGCGACGTATAGGCCTTGACTGATCTAACAGACTAGGCTGTCAGGGGACTAAGCAGTTAGCATCACTATGGCAGCCTCTAAATGTAGTTGAATGAGGGCGGGCATTTAATTGAATTTTTTATTTTCAATTAAAGTGGCTTCCAACAATAATGAAAAAAACAAAAACATGTCTGAGTGCCGTTTGCTGCTTGCTAGCTTGACGCCTCTTGGGTGACGAACAAAAGCAATGCAAGCAAAACAATGTACAAACTGTAGTTTTAAGTAGCAAACAAATGAGCACGACTCTTTGACATGTATTGATTTCTTAAGCATAACACATCAATGTGAACCTTGAATCTCTTTGTACTTCTTGTTGATGCGTTCACAACCGATGCCCTCCAACACCCACCTGTTGGCATAGGCACAGATGTTGTCCACCAGGGGGCAGTTCTTCAACATGGCCTCCACCTTCCCCAGGGACACATATTCTCCTGCCTGCAGCTTCACCAAGTCTTTCTTACGATCTGGAAGCAAAGGGTGGACAACTGCTTGTTATGTGTGAGTCCACATGCATGAATATATGTGTGTCTTAAAAAAAAAGGGGGGGGGGCGCACTGAGGGAAATGAGTCATTTTCCACTGTTTACATCTGATTGGTGTCAGATGAAAGAGAAGCCTTGGGGAATCCGCTTCCACCCACTCTTCCATTTAACTGTCACCCATTGCACCACTTACCAATTATCTTCAGGCATCCATCTTCGTGAAACTCTCCGATGTCTCCTGTGCAGAACCAGCGCTGACCGGTCTCATCTACAAAGAAATCTTTTTGGTTTTTTGCCTCGCTCTTGTAGTATCCCATGGTTACGTTGGGCCCTCCGATCAGAATTTCTCCTCGAGGATGTGGCTTGTCACTACTGTGGTAACCACCTGAAAGTTAGATGATTATCAGTGACGACTGCTATGAAATGATTTGTGCTACATAACTTGGAGGATAGAAAAATCTGACAGTGTGTTTACTTTATTTTCTATTTCTGCTCTGCAAGGAAAACAAGCAACAAAGTCAACTTGTTGAGAATCAAGATTTAACACAGCGTAATAAAAGTGAGCTATAATCCCTGACATGAAAAGAGCAGGGAACATTGTTATGTTTTCCTTACAAGGCAAAGAGCAGCTCCAGCCATCTTTCTTTTCATGACAACATTCTCACTGAGCTGGGAAATCAGTGATGGAAGGAACGTTAACTAAAAAGTGTGTGATAAGGAAACCTCTGAGACTCCATGTGGCTGTGTGTGTGTGTGTGTGTGTGTGTGTGTGTGTGTGTGTGTGTCTTCTCTCTATGTTGTCTCACTTACCCTCTACCCAGTCTTTGAGTTTGATCTCACAGCAAACCAGTGGCCCTCCCACTCTCCCAGTGCTATAATCCCACACTGGAACAGACAAAACATACACACACATACACCATCAGAAAACACACTAGCACCAAGGAATGACATTTATTACCATAGCAACATGACCCCACTTGCTCCCTTGCCATGCAAGCCCCATCCCAAAGGAATGTCACTTAACAGTGCTTTCCTGGCTGGAGTGACCGCAGTGGACAGTAACCAGCAGCAGGCTGTTCTGCTGGTTTAGTCTGCCTGGGAACATTTTCATTTTGTGACAAACTTATTGGTCACCATCACTGCAAATACAAATGGGTTTCTTTAATGTAGAAAATGAAAAAAATGATTTCCTTGTTTACTAGTTAAAGGAACGTCCACAATTTTTTTGTATTTATTTTATGAAATGTCAGCACATTTTCAGATCCCTTAGATTTAGACTCAAATAAACAGGCCGATAAATCTCTGCAGAGCGGGGTTTACAGAGTACAAGTAGTTACTTAATACTAATGTTGATTTTTCCATGCCGCTCCATCTTAATTCAACCTACTCCCTACTCCTTTTACCCCAGCTGACTCGCAATACATCTCCTGATCTCACATCCCTCCTGTACATTACTCACTCCCCTTCATGTCCTCCTACATTTCTTCCCACAGTTATGTAATAACGTGCTGCTGGGAAACGATTATCAATTTTATTAAAAAAACAAAACAAAAACAACTACTACGATTCGCGAGCGGCATGGCTCAGAGGTAGAGTGGCCGTCTAGCAACCAAAGGGTCCCTGGTTCGATCCTCACCTCCCCCAGTGACCATGTTGAAGTATCCTTGAGCAAGATACTGAGCCCCTAATTGCTCCTGATGGCCCTGCGACAGACTTGCGACCTGTCCAGGGTGCACCCCACCTCTCGCCCAGGGACAGCTGGGATAGGCTCCAGCCCCCCGCCCCCCACCTCCCAACTGGATGGACCAACTACTATCTATTTGTTGCTGTTAAACATTTAAAATGCCATCCTGCCTTTCCTTAATAGTTGATTTACAGTCAATCAAGTTCAGCTAAAACAGACATCTACATGTTGGATGCTAATTCAAGAACATGCAGTCATTATTACTGGAAAAACATCTGGACTGTCAGACTATAAAAAAGGTAGTGACTTCCTGTCCGACAGATGTTTTAGTATACTGCTCTTCTCCATTTGTGATATACCAATATATTTCATTAGCATGTAAACTCTGTTGCCATGTGACTCTCTTTCTTTCTTACACTCGCTGATGGTTCCAGCACCACAGGTCTCCGTCAGGCCATATCCCTGACCTACAGGGCAGCACAAACACACATTCATGAAGCGCTGTGTGGCGGCGGAGAGCGGGGCTCCACCTGATAACAAGACCCGTGTTTGTCCCCCGAGGAGAGAGCGAATTTTCTTGAAGACGAATCTAAACAGATAAAAGAAGGGACAGGAGAATGAGTGTGTTGATAGATACATATATATGATCATAAAGCTCCTGAAGCGCATACATACTTGTCACATAGAGGCGTGCTGTAACCTTTGGTGAGCTGCTCTAGTTTGTAGTTATATGCCAGAATGAAGAGTGTTCGTTGCATGAAGTTCATTTCCTCCACCTTGGCCATCACGTTCTTATAAATACGATCCATGATCTCCTTCAGATAAAGTGATGGGTTAGTCATACAGGAAGAAGTCAACAAGAAGTTGAGCTGAGAGGATGCGGAACTGTAGGGGAGATGATTTATTACAAATACTAAGAAAGTTGCAGCCAAATAGAATGGGAAGATAAGACAGTGAGAAGCCTTTCTTTCAGTTAATACACACAGATCCTTACATGGTGCCCAGCCAGTATTTAAAACCTTCAAGAGGAAAATCTGATGAGGAAACCTTCAACACAGCTCGAGCAGTATCTTACATATCTATGGTTGTTATTGGTCTAACAAGGGAAACTAAGAGTTCAAAAGAGGCCTGCAGTCCCAGCCACAGATATTCAGAATCACTTCCATCTTAGTGCACAAAATCAAGCTGTTCTGTTTTCAAATGCCATGTTAGTCCTATAATAAATTTCCCTTAATGTTGTGGTTATCCAAGACAGTAAATCAAGTCCAGTTTGGTTGTGTAACAGCAAGCCTTCCCAATGGATTTCTCATAACAAGTGACCTACAAAACCAGAAGAAACTTGACCGAAACCACCAGTGAATCTCTGTGAAAAATGAAAATGAGAATACGGCTGTCAACTTCTTCAATCTGTAAAAATAAGTCAAGATTCTGCAGGCAACATCAGCTATTTACAACCTGAAAACCTTACTCTAAGAGGCTGCTTATCTAAAAAATTTGGCAGTCTCTTAGGGTCCTAGGTTTTCAAACATGCATATCCAAAAAATTCAACTCTAGGTGCAGGACAGAAGCAAGAGTTCAGACATGAAAATCAGAGTCTGCACACTCAGTAGTGCTCCCAGTCAGTTTAATCGCAACTCACCACAGCATATGTATATGACAACTGTCTGATGAAGGGCTTGGTACCGAAATATCACATACATATCCTGAACAGGTAGTTGCTAAATCCAAGCTTTTTGCTTAAAATAGCAGTTGGCAGGTTGAAGATCTTGTCTTCAACCTGCCGGAAAAGTGCTCAAAAAACAAAACAAGTGTAAAGAGCGCTAGAATCTGCAGAATCGCGCAATAAATCTCTGAGTTTAGCTTCATAAAAGTTTTCACAGCTAGGGGATCTTAACAAGACACTCAACCAAAGGAACTTGTTAAATATTGTACTCTGGTTGGAAAGCAGTTGTAGCCGTGACGTGACTTGGTTTCTTCTAGCTAAAAGGTCAGAACTGGTAGAAACTTCATGGGTTACTTTGTTGAATTTTAAGAGGATCTTATTATGGAATAGAGTCCAAAAAAAAAAACAAAACTGGAGAGATATGAAAGAGCACAAAAATGATTAACAACCAGCTGGTCCCTGTGTGTGTGTGTGTGTGTGTGTGTGTGTGTGTGTACGATATGTTTGTGTGACAGTGGGAGAGGAAGTCGGCACAGGATTCATGCAGCCTGTTGTCATATCACAGCAAACAGTTTGCGTGTGTGTGTGTGTGTGTATGTGTGTGTGTGTGTGTGTGTGTGTGTGTATTTGTGTGTGGGTAGGAGTGCATTTCGTGGGGATGACCACATGGGGCTTTCTCACGTTCTGTTCACAGCTGTGAATGGTTCCAGACACTGAGGCCCTCTGCCCTTTACACTACGACCACTGGGAGATGCGGGACAGGGGCCGGGATGGGGGGGGGGGGGGGGGGGTGCAGTCATGAGATAGAGGCAGAATACAGCAGGGAATGTATATTGTTGTGAACCAGTCAAACCAGTCAGCCAGCGTGTAGCAGCGGAACCATATCATGTTGTTATCAACTCTCCTCGTATCAAACCTGTCGTGTCAAGCATATGTATGTACATTTCTTACAAGTGTAAAAATATCACTGGACTCACTCTAAAATGTTTTGAATAACACAAACCCCGAGATTATAGTCATTGAAAATGATTAATAGACCCTTTTCACAGAAGCTACTTTGATGTGTAATTGCAGAGTAAACCATGGTAATTCATAACATTACTGATGGTTCAGTTCTGGTTTGTTATTGTGTATGTCGGCTCATTGGAATGGCGGCTGTGACATTAAATAGACTGGGACCATAATTATAAAACAATAAAAAAAATCATATGAATTTCATTAATAACAGCTATGTTTATCTGCTAAGATATGTCAAAAATTATAAAGCACTTTACAGTTAAAAGGTGAATAACCTTTACTTAAATACTATGATGACGGAAAATTGAAGGTAATAATACACTAAAACAATCATCAAACAGTAAAAACAATAAGAATAAAGGCCAAAAAATGTGAGTTTTTTTTTTTTTTTAAGTGACTTAAAAGAATGTACAAGTTTCCCTTATCTCCTATGGGCTAGACAGAAGTCTGGGCCCCTCTTTGAGGTTTGACTCCCACACATCCAGGAATGACCTACCAGAGAATATCCAGCTATATGTTGGCTCATAGTGGGTTAGGAAGTCAGCTCCTGTAAATGTTCTTGACTTAACCTCCTACCAATCTTAAAAAACAATCAATACAATTTTATAAAGCCTATACTAAAACTGATCGCGAGTCAGGGCAGCTATTTTAAAATTGGTGAGATGTGTTCTGTCGGGAAAAAATGAAAAACTACATGGCTGTTAAAAGGGTCTATTCCTCAAAGTCACTTCCAGATGAATGTGTGATTTGAGCCCCTGAGTTTCTAATGTTCTGGTTTAGAATTCTTTAGTGACAGAGCAGCATGATCCGGTGATGAGAGGCAGAGTATCAACATCATATCTAGCAGATGTAGGCCTGCTGTCACTGCTACTCTGCAGACTGAAATATGAGTTAAATTAAACACAGATCTAAGAGGAGTGATACTGTGTATATTCAGGCTTCAAAGACAGTCTTACTGCACAGTACAATGAGTTGTTTGGACATACCGGGACAGCTGCCATCAGAGTAGGCTTCAGGACACTGGTGTCTCCTTTGCTGCCTTGCTTGATCTTAGTTGACTATGAGAGGAAGACAAGAATCAAAATCACAAACACTATTCCAAGCTTCTAATTGTGAAGTAAAGTTTTCTTTGTCGTCATGATGCAACGATGAGTTTGCCTCTGTTCAAGAAGGGGTACTTGTACTGTACCTGGTCCGCCAGAGTCTGAGGTGAGGAATAGCCGATCCTACAGCCGTGAGAAACACATACAAGCTCTGCACTCAGCTCCAGGACATGAGCCAGAGGCAGGTAGCCGATGTAGGTGTCTTCCTCACTGTCAACACAAATACAGTACTAAGTCAGTCGAGCACCAGGTGTCATAAAATGAAACTTGAGACTTTTCTTTGTTTTTGTTGCTTAATATGATTTGCTGGCTCTCCTTATGAATATAAGTATTTCTGGATCATCTAAAGTCCAATGAAATTTGGGAAAAAGACTCCCATCCTCCCAGATCTTTCCCTCCATCCTTCACTCCCTTCAGCATTTCCTCTCATTCCCATCTCATTCCCCAGAAAGAGGGGTCGGTGTTTGTTTTAATGTAAACACTTCTGTGATATGATGCTATGAGCTCAATGACTCATACCTTCGCACGTGCAAAGTTGACATGAGCCAGGAAGTGGCCCAATAGATCATCTGGCATTCCTCCTCCTAAACACAGCGTTCAGCAAAACCTTATATCCCACATACCCCTTGACCGCGGACATTAGTCATAGAAGAAAGTTGGAAACAGATAAGAGTGCTCTCTGGCCAGTTATGAGGCAATTTATACAGCATTCTTTTTTTTATTAGAAACAACAGGACTCTAGAATTAGGTCCATGATTCCTCACCTGGGGTACGCTTTCAGTGGCATTTTGTGCTCTTCTTTCGAAGAGGAAACACTCTTCAGTTCTGATATAACTGATGATATAGCATCATCGATACTAAGCTTTTCAGCAGCCACCATCACTGTTGTGTGAGCTCTTCAGGTTGCAATCTCTTAAAATCAGCTGCCTTGCAAGCTAAAGATATATGGCTGATGGGCTGGCTTTCCTGTTGCGTGTTGGTGTATCTGTTTCTATGAGAAACCTACCACAGGTTGGGTATCCGCTCAGCCATTCCAGTGATGCCAGCAATAATGTTGCTGTGGGAGATCATGACGCCCTTTGGGATTCCTGTGGACCCACTGGTGTACATGATGACTGCAATGTCTGAGGGTAGAGGCCGCTTTCGCTCACATGCTGCTGTATGATGAACAGAAACAGACATAAGCATAATACTACAGAGCTACATTATAATGGCACAACATGTACACACATTAAAACATGCAGTATTACAGTACACGTGCAGAAGAAAAAGGAAGTACACTTGATGTCAGAGCTCAGGAAATATTTCAAAGTGACAGTAGTTCTCTGTGTTAAAGTTCAAAAACTAGGATGGAAAACTGTCATTTGTCATATTAAACAATCAGGACCCTCTTGGAGTGGTGGACCATTTCTGTCTCTTCCCCATGCCCGTAATGTTTTTTTTTTTTAATTCCTCTTTGCCTCTTTCAACTATCATTTCACCTTTTCAGATGCTCCATTTAACTTAATCCACTAAAAAGGTGCTTTATATTTCCTCTGTCGATACAACCTCAGACACATTACCACATTTGCGGGCTAAAAGTGAGTCTTCAATAAATCTAACCCCAGCTGCCAGCTTTGGCTCTGGGTTCTTTGTTCACCTTTAATATTATTTCATATTGCTTCCAGTCTCTTCCAGTACTGTAATGTAACTGATGCTCCCCGGAGCTTAAAAATATTCTCATAATTCAAAAAAATCAAGGCGCAGTCTAAGCACTGGGATCAGCTTCAGGCCATGTATAAAAATTCCAAATCAACAAAAAATGAAGAGTATTATGGAGGAAGTCATGACGTCACTCTGGAAGGAGACTGCTTCAGCCAGTAATAATAAAAAGCTTGATTATTATATCAACAAAGAACTATACACATGGGCATATCAGAATTATATTATTAAGATAGCCATGCAGACATCTGAACCTACCCTTTAGCAAAAATGCCCCTGAGCAATAAAAATTTACCACAGCTAACCCATGCAGGTTTAAATACAGAGAAATACTTCAATTTGAACGTGACCTTCGTCTGACCAGGGCTTGTCAGCATAATGGTTTCCAACGAAGCAATGGTACACATGCACTGGAAGTTGAATGTCATTATTCATGAAATGTGTCCATACGTGACATCATGTACTGATTGGAACTGGGGTGAAAAGCTGCCATCATGTAGAGGGGCAAGACATGACAGCCATTTCAGTGGATATGGTGGTGTACACTTTCACGGTGGTTGGATGTTGGAGAAGTGGTTCATAGGCTTTTTGAGAATCTGACAGTCAGCTTGGCACTCATCTGCGACTCCCATGATTCCTGGTAGAATTGTTGCATCAGATCGCATTTGGTGCATAAATCAATGTCTGCAACACAGCCATTGCAATCAAGACCTTGAGGTTGCGGTGCAGATTTTTTTTTAGTTAGGACGTCACGTGTTTAGGGGACAGGGTACACAGTCAGACGAGCCCTGCCATGTGATCCTGCTCTTGGACTCCAACTGACTGAATAAACAAGTAAAAGTGTTGGTTTGCTAGGCAAGCAGCAGAGTGCTCTTCATGTGGGAAGTGAGACTTGGGTCTTGTTTTTATTCTCAGTTCAGCATAGTTTAGAACACAAACAGAATTAGGATGTCTGAGCACAGCGGGCCCTGACAAACCAAACAGAGGATGAAGGGGGGCATGAAGGAGAGGAAGGGAGAGTGAAGTACATTACAATCACAATGGGAGGGCCTCGCTCCTTCCTCTGGCTTGGATACGAGGCATGTAGGAGTATCAGAGTTGATGTCATGTGAAGTTAACAGTACTGTGTGGAAACTTCACCCTCCCCTCCATCCCTGTGCTCCATCCTCCCTATATGAACTTACTTCCTTCTCAAAATTTTTCACCACAACAGCACCCGTGGCTCTTGTTTGGGGTTAGATAGTTGAAAAAAAACAAAACAAAACAAATCAAAACAAAACAAATAAATAAAAACTGAGAAGGAGGCGAGGATTTGTCCTTATTTATCCAATCCATTTACTGTGTATCACCCCTAATCTGAGACAGATGGGAGCACTTCCTCATTCACATGACCTAATGGGACTGATACCAACCCACCTACAGTACATCCCCTACAGCAAGGACACAACAGAACCCCACTGCAACCATCCCCATTCAGAGCACAACAATCAGTTTCAAAGTATTTACTGAGGATTAATGGAAAGAATTGATTTCTGTGGGATGCTCTTTTGATTATGCTAATTTGCACTAGCAGATCTTAATAAAGAAATCCATATGAAGTAGAATAAGAAAAGTATTATCATCTAAATATGATTAAAACCTCTTATTTGCAAGACATTTTCGATATAAGGTCATGAGACAAAATGCTGGTAACTCTGGTTTGGACTTTAAAGTAATATTTGTATATTTAAAGTATATTTTGAGTACTTGACAGGCAAAGTATTGCTTTAATGTGTTGCAATTTATACACTTGAAATATATATATGTAAAAAGGTTTGGCTGAAATTAAAAGTTATAAATATGATTGGATGTAGTGAAGTATCTGTAAAAAAACATGTGATACTGCATCATTCTGTTATTCTTCCTGCGACTTTGCTTGCAATTGGTAGAAGTCTTATAAAAAAAAAATACTATAACACTCTGCCAGGATAATTTTAAAGCACACAACTTTTTGAGGGAGTATTTTATCATGTATGACTGAAGAAATGCATGTATTTGAGTCAAATTCAAGTCAATTGAGGCCTTCTTAGATTTTGATAAATGTAACCAGGTTTTGTTGTATTAACTAGTTTAATAAAATCCATATCAAACACACAAACACATAGGTGAAGGCTTACCATTTTCTGACCTGGCTCCCAGCTTCTGAACGGCGGCCATGTTGTGGATAGTAATGCCTCGGGGGAAGCCAGGCCACGAGGTGGGTGAATTGTCCACTACAATGACATGCTGCAGCCTCGGGACTTCAATTAGGATACCCTGAAACAGAGTTATGACAAGCATACACATGTTGTTTATACATTAGCACAAGATGGAAACCAAGGCTCCTCTTTGTCAACTACAAACACCATGCACATTATCTTCAAGGCTGAAAGTGGCATAAGAGAGGAAGGAAGTATGAGCAGAGGAGCTGTGTTTATTCCACTCGGATAAAAGTACCAGAGCATTATTTGACTTTGGAGAGTCAACCTGTCTGACATGGGCTTTAACACAGAGCATATGCACTCCTTCCTACTTATATGTCTCTATGGCGACAGGCTCCTCTTCCCCTCCTTACTCACACACTCACACTGACTGAATGAGTCATACTGTCGTTGAGGGTTGCCGCTGTTGTTCTAACCTTGAGTCTGGTCTCCAGGAGCTCTCTGCTGGTGATGATGTGGGTGACTTGTGTCTCATTTAGTCCGTGAGCAATGGCTGGACCCCCCAGCGTTGAATAGAGTGTAACCACTGCAAAACACAGATAACAACAGTATTCGTTAAAATGAAATCAGCTTGACCATTCAATCACAACATTATTTTAATGGACTGTCTTGATTTCTTTAATGTAGTAACTTCTTATTCCTGTAGACATAATGTAACACACACAAGATACATATTTGGCTAAGTGCTTGTGTTTTGGTACATGCTTCCATGTAGGAGCATCTGTTATCAGGGATATTACAGTTTCATGTTTGAATTGTTCTATTTAAATCTAGTCCTGATATGTTAGATATGATTAGTTTGATGCAGTTTCTTTTGTTAAAAGAATGTGGACAGCTTTGGTTAAATGAATAGCGAAGGAGCGAGAAAGAGAAAGAGAGAGAGAAAGAGCCGGAGAGAGCCAGAGAGAGAAAGAGCAAACACTGAGTAGCGGCAAGTAACCCAGTGTCCCTGCACTGACAGAAGACACATGGGTTTATGGGACAGGGTTTAAGTGACATCACAGTATTGCGTCATGGAAGTCCAATATTTCCTGCTCTGTGACTGCAAGTATGAGGGCCATGACACCTCCTGCCGTGAGATCTAAATAAAAGATTGGGACCCAGCGTGAAACATTTTATCACAGAAAACATCCTCAATAAAGCAGCAGCAGATGTGCAAAAAACGGCTGACGGACATGTTTTTTGTCTTTTTATTTTCCATAGAACACATAGTTGCCTATGAAATATTAAACACAAGAGTCCAACTCCTGCCGCTGCACAGTATGCAGTAAGCTCCAGCAACCGATATTAGAGCATGAATTCATGGGAGAATAGCATTATTAAAAAATGCTTGCAGCGTAATATCATTCCTCTTAGTCACAGTAGTGACAAGTGCAAAGAAACAGACAACGCATGCACGCAACCACACACACAAACACACTACTTGAGTTCACTGGGGGCCTTTGGCTGACTCCATGTTGCCTCTGTCAACATCAGATGCTCACGTAGACTCTCTCACCCTTCCTCTGACGCCATCACTCTCCCTCTCTTCCCTCTCCTCCATCTCTTCCCCTATCACTCCATCCAACCTTTAACTCCTCTTTAACCTCAACCCCCCTCCCTCCTGCACTGTGTTAGCTCTGTGCTGGGCCCCGCATTTGTGTTTGCGAGCAAGACTGATGCACTATAAAGATGTTTTATTGGCTTGTATTTGCAGCGCATTTCCAGTTTAATGGAGCATAAACCAAAGCACAAAGAAAATTAAGGCTCCTTCAAAGATCATCACAAAGATTAAGTGAACTCTAAGTGCCGCTGTGAAGGCTCATTATATTGAAATTTTGGTGCAGACATGAAAGAGTAAATCAGTACTGAATCCCTCAATTGCAGGAAGTATGAACTTTTTAAAGTCCTGCCTGTTTAATATGCGGTAACACAAACATAAACATCTTTTCATAGAGGCTGTGTGTAAACTACTGACAACTGACATGAGCTGAATCTCTCTTCTGCTATATCTATGCGTTAAACTGAAAACAAATGACAGAGGAAACAAACATAAACAAAACCCTCTTTGAGTGTGTGCGCGCGCATGCGTGTACTCCATTTGCGAGTGTATGCAGCACTCTTATAATCATAAAATCACAAACGCTTGACCACACATGTACAGTGTACAAGATGAAAAATGTGAAAAATATTAAAAAGGCACTGCTGTGAGTATTTCACTTTGATTCTATCACAAAAATAGGAAGGTGGTGTTGAAGAGAAAGGAGTGAATGTGAATAAACGGGTCACTTATATAACAGTGAAACAGAAAGGACATAGTGATCCTGCTCTGTCTCAGCACAGCGCCACTTTATGAGTTGTCCCCTTCGTCCGTATTAGAGTGTGCGCGCATGCACACACACAGACACACACACAGACACACACACACACACACACACACACACACACACACACACACACACACACACACACACAAAAGACAACGAATCAGACACACATGGAAGATGCTCACTTGGAAGGACCACAGTGAAGAGAACAGTCACAGTCCAGTACAATCAAAAAGGAACGTACTGAACAATGTTGTTGTGTTCATCTTCACATATTTAGACTCCATTAAATCCCTTGAACAGTGAGTTAACAGCCATGCTGGTGCCCCCTTGAGGACAAACATCTTTCAAAGTATAACAACAATGCTGACACATCCTTATGTTAAACATTATATTTTTCATGTTAGCATGCGATTTGCTCATCAGAAGCAAACATAAAGAGGGCATCATTCGTGCAATTGTTTTTCAAAACAACTTAGCATGTCGAGGCTTCAGGAAATTTAGATTACATCGGACGCGTGGAAGCTTTGTGTAGCTTTTTTTATGTTTTTTTTTTTCTTTAAGCAGTGCTCGTGGACTAAAAACACTGCACCCAAAATTCCATTAGTATGAGTGTAAGGAGTGAAATGATTGTTCACATTCAGGATTATTACCCCTTAAAGAGGACCAGCGTCTACTCCAGTCTAGCTTGACCATGCTCCTTCCTTGGATGACTAGTGAACATAAAGTGCCCTCTGCTGGCCAGACTTTGTTTAATACCTTCCTTCGCCTAAAGTGAGATACCATGACAGTAAACAGTGACCATTCATTCATTCAAGGAGCAAATTTTTAACCCTAAATGTATAAACCCTCAATTTAGTCCTATAGACAGGTAGCAAAGCCGGATTATTTTAACTCCTTACTCTTCACGTCTACTGCTTTAAACAGACAAAACCTACATTTGCAATAATTTTAATATCATCAGAGGTACACAATAGATGCTACAGAAAGCATTGATGCTTTGCTTCCTGTCTGTAAGATTAACATGCGGGGTTTTGTTATTTTTTAAAGTTCTGTAGTAAGAAAGAATTTGTAAAAACTTTTCATGAACGATTCCCATTGTTCTTAACTTTGAACTCAAAATTAAATTGTAATCAAAGTAATTGCTCTGGTTAGTGATTCTGACAACCTAATTAAATGACTTTCACTGGGCTACTAAATGCGATTACAAGCTCACTAAAATGTAGTAACTTTTCATCGCCTAAAACTATGAGTGATAAAGTAAAAAGGCACTGAAATTAATACATGTTTTCATGCTACGCCTAAATCTGATACATGGCTATTTTTAAAAAGAATTAACAGAGCTCAAAATAATTATACTTCATTCCTTGATAAAGTAAGATAGCACTTCATGCAGGTCATTATAACATTGTATTTACTTACATGGGAAATTGTACATAAAGCAGGCCTGGGCAGCTATGATCCACTCAGCTCTTGTCTCACAAAAGATGGCGATGTTGTTTTTTGGTCGTTGCCCCAGTGATGCCAGACCACTGCCCAGCTGGACTGCTGCAGAGAAGGTCTCCTTGTAGGAGAGCCAGCGGTACTCACCAAGAACCACCTGCAGGGGTCGGTACAGAGAGAGGGAGAGTGAGGAAGTGATGAGTACTGTAGAAGTAGTATGTACTATATTCCTCTCAGTAAAAGGAAGTATTTTCACATAAAGTTACAGTATAACACCCTCACCAACCAAAGAACAGTTGAAGATGACTCAGAAATCAGGAGTTGTATCTTGTGGTCACATGTTTGCTTTGTTTCATATTAAAATATCACAGGAAAGACATCAACCGTTCAGCATTACCAAACAGAGCAAGTTCCTCATCTGCTGACATGCTGCATACTGCTTCATTTTCATCATGAACATCACAACAAGATAAACACATGCTTCTTGATATACTCTGGTAAAATTAAATCGCATGTGACATAAAGTATACTGTACGTCCCAGCTTCCTCACACGCATTTGTGAGGTTATAATGGCTCCCAGTGGATACAAAGGTGTACTGCACATACAAAAGACAATAATTACTGGTTGGAAACAATCACTGGAGGCTGAATGGCTGGAGCATGTTTTTCTGCTGCAGTAAGAGTTTCAACAGCGAGCTTTAGATGGATTGGAAGGATCAGGCTGATAGGATTAGTGTTGTAATTCACATGTCAAATAACTTCCCCTTAAACAAAGTGGTACTTCTTAAGTTATTATTTTTCAATTGTGAATACAGGTTTTTAAAAGTAACAAAAACCAAAAAAAACTGTCAAATTTATTGGTTTTTTTTGGTGTTATTGTTGTTGCTCAGAATACCCTCTCCCGTCCACCTCCCTCCTCCTCTTTTCATTCCATATTCCTCCTCTCCTCTCCTCTCTGTCCTCTATCCGCATTTGTAAGGTCAGTGGAATCTAGGTCGTCTCGCAGTTGCAGTCTGGTAACAATGTGGAACTTGGAAAATTTTACATGGTTTTCATACTGAAAGATGCACACTGGAACACTGCCTAACAGTACTTCTAACATGTTGTTGTCTGTGTGACGGTGAGAAATACTGATAAATAAAATAATCCCATTCAGTTCTCTCTGTTCCTTATCACTTGTTCATTGCTGTACGCTCTTGACACTTTTTCTCCCCCTTGCTTGGTTTTTCTATCCTCACAATTTCTTTCCACCTTCATTTTATTTCCTCTCGTTATTTAGCCTCTGTTTATTGACAGGAAATCAACTATTTAATCTCCCAATCATTATTTTTGCCATTCTCTAAAGATAAACAAATGCCAAATATTTTCAGCTTCAAGTTTCTCGCATGACAAGATGTGAATATGTTTTGTGGCACGAAATCTATTTGTTTGGTAGATTTGGACTATTGATTAAACCAAACAAGGGGAATTAGAAGAAAAAAAATAACAACATGTGTTTAATTTCTCACAAGTGAAGAGTTCAAGTTAATTTGTTCATCCTGCCCTCTGAAACAGGCTGCTGGAAGAACAATCATAACAAACCATCGCTAGCGTTGCTCTTCATCCCCTTGTGGCAGAAATGAGTACAACATCAACAAACACTCAAAAACGGCAAAAAAATTATCATCCGTGAAAAAAAAAAACATGTAGAAAAAGGATAAACACAAAAAGCTTTGCCACGTATTTGCCTTTAGGACCTGTGACCAGATTGAATTATTTTGGAGATAAATGTAATTAAAGGCACACGTCGATGTATCACTGCTTTTATTTGCTATTGGAGGGATTTCCAACAGATTCCTACAGTACCTCATGTTGTATTTGGTGGCTTTCTTGCCCAGTGTTTTTGTTATACTATTTTCCCCACTTTTACCTTCTTGAACACCTTTCCATTGCCCTGGCGCTCGTCCTCCTCACTGATCACCTCCCTTGTGCCAAGACAGTCTCTGTGGGGGAAGGTTGTGGCTGCGTACTCAAAGATCTTATCAAGGGTGTCAAGTCCTGGCTTCGGTATTGTCACCAGCTTCTTGGTGGCGCTCACTGCTCGGTAGGGTCCCTCAGGACACCCCAGAACTGACCGAGCCTTCAGTCTCTTGGCCCTATCCTGCTCCGAGCCATAGAATCCACCGTCAGGTTCCGAACTCCAGCTGATGATGTAAGAGGGCAGGAAGGTAATGAAGGTGTAGATCCACACCATGAGGTGGAAGAGGAGTAGCAGCATGGGATTCAGGTCCTCTTTCAGTTTCATCTTGGTGAAGGAGCGGGGACGGAGCTGAAGAGGGGTGAGAGGAGCGTACGGAAGAAGCTGAGCTATTAGAAAATGTCTATACTCCGGTTGTTGTCTTCGCCACCTTCCTCTCCAGTCTTCTTCCTTGTATTTCTCTCTTCTGGTTCTTGTATTCCCTGGCAACAAAATGGTCCACAACAACTCCTAGGAAAAAAAGTGACAGTAAGCAATAGTGTAAGACTTGTGGTCTGAGAAGCTTGACTCAATCAGAAAGTGAAACCAAATGATGAGTCACATGCTTCAGCACAAAAGCAGAAGAAAAATTTAGTTCCTGAAAGACCAAAATGTGACTAACACACTGGTGTCCATCCAGCACAACCCACTGTTATGTCACCTACCATTAGTGTCAAAGAAATAAAAAAAAAGAAAAGTGAGGGAAAATGGGAAAGAAGGGAAGGAAGGCAAAGAAAAAAATATCTGGAAAACGAGGATAACAGAAGAGGATGTGAAAAAGACAAATGGAACTGGACATGAGGGACACAAAGAGTGATGCATTTTTTAGGAGGTTTTTGAAGGATCGTATGCGAGTGTGTCTGACAGGGTACACACCACTAGACAGGGGGAGAGAAGTATGCTGAGTGTCTATACTGCCAAGAAGCTGATTCCCTCTACCCATCTGCACAAGTTTCCTCTGGGTGAAATGTGTGGGGGCCGTCTGTTAACTTTTTAACATCATCTTTGGACATGCATCAGCCTAGCAGGGTGGTAGGCTGATGTGAGGACTGTCACATGTAGACGAAGGTGCTGGCAGAGTTTGGGAGCTGTCCAGAGTTCTGAACCCAGATCTCTCTCCTTGTTATCACTGAGGGCTTTTGTCAAACCGGACCCAAATCACCCACAGTATCCACTGTCTGCCACAGTAAAGGCTGTACCAAACCAATTAACGAAGTGGGGGAGGGTTTGAGTAAGGCCCTTGCTCTCTACATTCTTAGAGATGGATGTCAACACAATTCTTAGCTTTAAGATGAGTTAGGTGACAGTATTATTGATCAAACAGTGACTTATTAATGTGGCCTGTGTCGATACATTTCTGTAGCTTTATGTCTGATATTTGTTTGAAATCTTGAGGTGCCATAAATTAAAAGTATATTTTTCTGCAAATCTCTTACATTGAATGTTATATGAAATGTTCAACAACAATTATCTTCTAGGGTGTGAAACAGCTGTTCGACAGCTTTCCTTTAGTCTATGGCTACTTTGTGACTGGCGGGCTGCTATAGTCGTGGTCCATCTGTGACTTTGCACATCTCCACCTCCCCCTACTCGTCAAAGGTGGGAATGTAACAGTGGCTACGTCCACTCATTTTGCACAGTCTATAAAAATAACTTTGTGTATATTGATGTTTCTATTCAGTCATCAACTGCTACTACTGTGCAGCTCATAAACTATTCCCCTGCTGACATGACTGGAGGAAAAACACGCTCTAAGAGCCCACAACAGTACTATTTAGCAGCACTAATACATTATTCATATGAGGGAGAGGCTCATCTCGCTTCCCTGAAACATTACATCCCTCCCCTTCTTCTCCCAAAACTGACTCACTCACTCACTCACACCCACTTCCCTCCCAAATACCCATCAGGTGTCTTTTTGAGATTCATAAATAAAGCAGACTTCACTAGCAGGCTCCTCCCCTCTCTACAGCACTGTTGTTCTGCAGGTGTCCCCTTACTCAGCCAGGCTGCAGCTCACCAAAACAGATGTTTAACACCAACGCCTGCACTCATCAGTGTTTGTTGTCTGTTCTTTTGTTATTACTTATTCAAATACCAGAAGCCAGGGTCAGTGTCATTAAGGGCACAGTGGTGTTCTGTTGTCAGCTGGGAAAAACAAATGATCAGACAGGAAGACGACTCAGCAGAGCAAGAAAACTTCAATTTGCTCCACTGGAAACTTGATGTGGTAACATAATCTGGCTATCATAAAAATATCTTTAAATCCACATTCAGTAACTCAGTTCTACATTTTGTTGTTCGATAATACAACTTTTTAATTACCTCCACCAACGAGCTCATGTGGTCACCGGTCTTTTGGTCTTTTAGCAAGGTTGTGGATGGATTTCTATGAAATTTAGCAGGATGGTAGACCTTCAGTTGAAGAACAACAGTTACAGATTAGAATAGATCCAGAGCTGGATCCAGATCTGATGAGGTCCTAATGCCCTCAAATTTTAATCTTAAACTAGGATGATTGTAAGTCACTTGGAAACACATCTGTTGATTCCAATACTTAAAAAAAAAAAAATCATTATCATTATCAACATGATATTGTTGGTTTTGTTTAAGGTAGCATCATCAGGCTCTAGAAACAATATAGCACACAAATACATTCAATTCAATAAAAAGAGCAGAAAATATGGATTGGTGGCGTGTCTCTTTACACAGTTACGTTATGGTGCATTCACGGTCCAGCACGAGCTATGGAATGGAATCTGGATCGATATCCCAATCAGTACCATCATTTTGACATCCAATCTGTGAATGCTGTACCAAATTTAAATATTCCCATTCCACTATCCCACCACTAATTTTACCATCTCTGTTTAAAAGGACAGCTGTGACAGTACAACATGCAGGTATTCTGAAGAACCAAGTCTTCATATTTCACACTCAAGACACTGTAGGCCCTAGAGCAAATGGTTTCCAGAAATGGTCCACAGAGAGCTTCTGGGGCCTCAAAAAGCGAGGTTGCTTCAGTCACTTATCCACATTTCACTGAGTTAGGCAACACACTGTACAAAAAGGCTCTTTCTATTCCAGACAGGGACAAAATAGACATAGGCTTACTGGATGTACATATTAGAAAACCCACCCGTGGCAATTCGTCTCAATATCTAAATTACATGAGATGCAATATGTGCTAAAGGCTAAATATTGTTCAAAACACCATTCTAAAAAATTTTCATTTTGATGCTGCAGACTTAAAAAAAAAATCTTTGTTTGATCCTGCAAAAATCGCACAGCAAACTTTCAACATGGTTTTAAATTGTTAATAATGACACAATAATAATAATTTATTCTATTATTGTCAATCATACCTCAATTTCAATACTAGTCCATATAATGGAAACTAAATCCAAATTGTTCAGTCACACTGCAGTAACATCATCGCCTCTGGAGGAACACAGTGGAATTAGAGAACAAGACAGACTGGTGCTAGCTTGTTCTGGTGCTGACAAAGTCTTGCAAGCCTTTATCAGTTAGTTTCAAGCTATTAATGTATTAATTACAGTTTGATTCAGAAATTCATAATGAATCACAGTGATCAGACAGAGCACAAATCACAAATATATTCCATTTACAGTTATCTAAAACTGAGAAAAATATCAAACCTTTAGCTTGTCATTTCTCCTGAATTAATGTCCTGCATCAGAGCTGCTGTTGATTCAGTCTCACTTGAACGACCAACTAATCATTTGTGCACTATGCCTGGTGGTATGACATAAAATTTTGGACTGATTGCGTTGTGCCGGGTACGGCTAGTCTGATAACACATGGGTGGAGAATTCAAACAAAGGGCATAACTGCTTTACCAAACCCAGAGATGTGTGAGTAGAACATCAACCATACCCGCATATACATTATCTTTGTCACAGTACCAACCAGAGAGACACATCAGAGAGACATACTACTACACAATCCCAACTCCTCTATTCTATGTCTCCAAGTTCAAGACACAAACATGCACCAGAGCTACACACAGACATACAGACACACACACACACACACACACACACACACACACACACACACACACACTAGCTTGACTCTAATCTCCTACCTTTATCGAGGACCGTTAGCTACAATGGGTAGTACTTGTTCAGTGGGTGGCTTTATAAGCGGTCGCTTTGCAGGCTGCCCTCAATACTGGATTAATGAGCAATATTGTGACATGGTCTACGTATCGGTGGGGTGAGCAGGCTTGCGTGTGTGTAACTCATTGCTTCCTCAAGAGATTGTGTAAATGGGATCTTTTGTGTGCCAATGCCATCATGCTTTCACCCACTCGGCTAAGCAGGCAGGCTGAAGTCTTGCAGAAACATCAACACAGCCATTGTGGTGAAATGATGCACCAACGCACGCCTTGTTCACAAGGGTCAATGTGTGTGTGTGTGTGTGTGTGTGTGTGTGTGTGTGTGTGTGTGTGTGTGTGTGTGTGTGTGTGTGAAACAGGAGGGGGAGTGTGTTTGTATGTATGAGCACAGGGCAGTAATGCAGGCATTAGGTGTATTTGCAGATTTGAGAGAATGACACAATCAAAAGCTTGCAGTTTACTAGGAGCTGTATGATATAACTGAGACGGAAAGCACCAAACACAATTGGCTGGATTATGATGATCAGACTGCTGCTTGCTGTGTGTGTGGTGGCAGACACGCAACCTACTCGTTTCTCAACTCTGATCTGTCCTCCTGACATGACTTAATGGTTATTTATAAACCAGTCAATAGCATCTGATAACAAGCACCAAAGTAAACAACTGAGAAAGCATTGTGCTTTTCTTTAGCTCAACAAACTTAAAATATGTTGTATATCACTATGATCATCAACAGGGGTGTGTTTTAGTGTATTCCCTCAAGATTTCTCACTCCAGTGTAGCAAACACAGCATTGTTGTGATGGGCCAAAGATTTTCAGTGCTGATTCATTCAAAGTACAAGGACTTATTCAACTTTTCTGCATTAAATCAGTCTAAATGCGTGTTCCACCACTTGTGTCAATTGTCATATTACCGTTTGTGAGCCAAAAAATGGAAATAAAAACACGTTAGAATCATGACATTTTAAAATCTATCCTTAGATAAGAAAGTATTATAATTTAGATGTCATCATGAGTAGTCTAAAACACAGATGCTGAAGATGCCGCTATAAAGAGATACCAGTGTGGTAGTTTCCGGTTACCAATTTCAAAATAAAACATCTCGAAATCGTCAGTTTTCTCGTGACAGTTTGGTTGCTGTACCGACCATAAAGGTGAAATTACCAAACAAACGTACTAATTGTCCAAACACACATCGTACATTCCCGTTTATCAGCAGAATAACAACACAATTAACTCCTGACACCACACACTCATAACCTCGACCCTCTTGCATGGTTAGAAATAATCAGTTGTAGCACAATTTTCGTGCCCTTCAATTGCTACTCTGGGTCATTCACAGCGTTTAACCGGTGTGTAAAGAACAGCGGCTAACTTAGCTCCGTGCGCGTGAGACTCGTTTTATTTTGCACACGGTTAAAGCGCAGCCCTCCCACAGTTGTTCCTGTGTGTCTGAGGCGGCTTAACAACCACATCATCCGGCAGAGCCGGGGGATGTCAGGCAACGCTCCGCAGCGGAGGGGGAACTCACCTGGGTTTCTCCGGGTCCCACACGGACAGACAGGGAGACGGGCCTCCGCCTCACCTTGTTCAGGCTCGGTACATGAAGTCATTCCCGCTCGCGTGCAGCTGAGCGATGATGGACGGCGGGCTGGGGGGGCGAATTTCCTCGCGCTATGATTGGACTCGTGAAGGTGGCGCGTGCTGGGGGCCGGGCTGGGTTAGAGGAGAGGGGGGCGCGATGATACTGCACGGGTTACTCACGGTCACAAGGCCACGCGCACGGCGCACCCATTGGTTAACGTGCAACAAAACTTGCCAATTGTGTGTTTTCTGTAGGAATAACTCATTTATAAATTATTGTCCCATTCACCAAGCTTGTAGCCAAAATAATTTAGGTCCGTGCTCCTTATTAAGGGTCATAATTTAAATTTATATTGACATGGAGACATTAAGTCAGTGTTTCCAGAAACCCGTGACTACATATTCATTATACTGAGAATTCTCCAGTTTGGTCGTCAAGCCCGACCAAAACACACAAATGTACATCTGTCAAAACATTTACATTGTGTTAAAGCAGATGTCTACGACAGTGGGGGACCTCTGTATAAATGTACCCTCCTCATGTATTTCACCCTTGCATATGGATACACTTTAACACACAGACACACACACACACACAAACACACACATACAAAGAGGCTGATGAGGACAGGGAGTATACTCGTGATCCAGATGTCTGAGGGAAAAGTGAGAATGTGAAATGACAACCTGCTGAGTGCAAGCCTTGGCATACCATGCTCACACTGTGACATCACTTGAGGCTATTACCATCTCTGTAATAACATATACTGTTAATAAATCTCCAGAGTATCTCCATCATGATTTCAGCTTCTGTAAGCCAGTGAAACTTTCACTGCTCAAACACCATTGACATGTGGTCTCTAGACATATTCTAAATATGCTACCTAAAAGCAGTAGCTTTGATTTAATAAATTCATCTGGCCTTCATAAAAAATTAAAGAATTATAAAAAAATAAAAGTCTCACTGATCTTATCATCTGGGGAGTTCAATGAATTTTAGTTTTTAAAAAGAGTTTTTTTTTCTCCCCTTTTTTTTCTCCCCTTTACATGTTCAGTTTGCTCCGTGGTCAAGGCTTGCATGCAGTTCTTTGATGTATATTATAAAACAGTGTGAAAATATAAAAAAGTTTATGTTTTTTGTATAATTTCATGAAAACATATGATGTATGTAAATACATATTATTATTTTATATTCCAAACTGGATTAACCCAGGACAATAAATGCTGTGTGTCCCATGACATTGCCTTTCTGTGCAGAAAAAACAAAAAACAAAAAGTGTAGCTCAAGAAACCTTGACCAGATTACTGACAATTAATGATTATTAGGGAACAAATCCATTAGTGCCGCTAGGTTTTACTGAGTCTCTACTGACAGCCGCATAGAAAAAAAACTAAGAGAAAAATCTCCATAGGCCCAGGGTTTACAGAGTGGCTTGAACTCATGTCCTAGATGACTGTTTTGACAAAAAATGATTGACAATGTGAAGTAGCTTGTCTTATGTTGGTTTGATATTTGGGTATATTTATATTCTTTACATAACCGCTTTTTATTTTCTATTTTTTATGTATACTTCTAACTGATTTTTTTTTTAACCACGTATCTTCAAACGCTTCAAATTCTGTAAATTAAAGTCCTGGTTTCAGTCAGGCATAGCTGTAAACAGCTATAGCCGGCTAGATGGGTCCTTTTCCCCAAGGCTGAGGAAGATTAACAGCAAACATGCCGACTGTCGGTGTTAAAAGGGATCTTCTCTTCAAAGCTTTGGGCAAAACATATTGTGAGTCACATTAATGTATGCGAAATATTTGTTGGCTCTGAAAAGTAGAACAGGAATCTGAACTTAGTCTGTTGGCAGCAACGGCCGCTCACAGTCGATAGCAAACTAACTTTGCTAGCTTGTTAGCTGGCTGCGCTTTCTTTACTTAGAATGAAAATCTGAGACTTCTGAAATAATGTCAAGCAGAGCTGTTGACCTGAGTGTCATTGTTTTTCTCTCGTGTTTATTAATAAGAAATTTATACGATTTAGCTTCCTGACATGTTTGCATGGCATGTCAACGCGATTGCGTCATGCGCTCGTGTCATTTAAACGGGAGCAACAGCGGGTAGGCGATGCCGGTGAATAAGTTGGATAAATCCCTATATATATCAGTTTTAACCATGCCTGGTGTTCTCTTTCTTCAGCTGACGAGGAGTTTGACGAGCTGTGCTTTGAATTTGGGCTGGAGCTTGATGAAATTGTGAGTAGACTCTCGATGTGTTGTCTGTCAATCGGCTTCACCTGTCTAATAAAGTCTGTGCTTTGATCGAAACAGACGTCAGAGAAGGAGATAATCAGTCGTGAACAAGGAGACTCAAAGGCAGCAGGAGCATCTGATATTGTCCTCTACAAAATCGATGTACCGGCAAACCGCTATGACTTGCTATGTCTGGAAGGTCTTGTCCGTGGTCTACAGGTTTTCAAGAACAAGTGAGTCTTTAATATAAAGTTCATACTATATTTATTAAAACCTTGTGTTGTCTAAGTCTAGTTTAACATCATCAGTCTTGCTCTACTTTGTTGATACTGTAGTGTATTTGTTTCCAGGATGGAGGCCCCTAACTACAGGCGTGTCAAGCCCATTAGCGGGGAGCCTCAGAGGCTGATCATCACTAAGGAGGTAGCTTGGAACATTTATAATAAATTCATTTTAAACTATAATGTGATTGTAGACTTAATTTCTCATTATTTGGTTACAAGTCAGATTGTCGTTACCATGGTAAGCAGGTATTGTGGTGTCTTTGTTCTGCTCAGACAGCGGCAGTGCGTCCCTTTGCTGTGGCAGCAGTGCTGAGAAACCTCACCTTCACACAGGACCGATATGACAGTTTCATTGAGCTCCAGGAGAAACTACACCAGAATATCTGCAGGTCAGCTCAGCTGTTAACTATCCTCAAATCTGCAATATCATTGGTGAAATGAGAAACACAAGGGGGTGACTGGCTGCTCAGCGTGGTCAAAGTGGATGAAACAATAGGACAAAATGTTTGATGCTCAGGGACAGCAGGGGAAAACTTAAACTCAAAACAAAGAAGAAATCCAGGCGCTCAAAATATTTAATGTAAAGCGATAGAGTTTTTTTGATTTTGTATCTTTTGTATGTGTGAATGTAGGAAATGTGGTAACTGTTAGGGTCTGAAATTACCACCTGCCAAATGTGGGAATGTTTTCTGGTTGGTGCTTAAAACCCGAAGGTCAGTTTTCTGCCAAATGGTGGGTAAATTTTCGATCCAAAATATTAATAATACCATAGAATTTCTTGTTATGATCACACATAAACAAAACTGCTGAAGTGACCGAGTTGGTCTGAGCTCCAGTCACAGTGTACAGGTTGCTGGTTGTGTTCTATTTTTGGAGATACACACTATATTCCCTCTGACACACACCCACACAGGGGCGGGCACACCTGCACTGGGAGTAGGCCTGGGGATCTTTTGAAAAGAAAAGTTTGATATTGATGCCTTGGCTGTGACTCACACAAGTTGAATTTTATAGAGTCATGTTTTTCCATATTACCAAAAGATTCAGAAAAGTCCATTCCTCGTTGTTGCCTCATCAAAAAGACGACAAGACAAGATCAAGAAACTAATGGTGATTTGCTGTGCAGATATTGTTATATTTAAAATACGACCAATATTGGCTGATACCGATGATATGCTGATATTATCGGACGTCGTCATCGGGCAAATTGTTTTATTTTGCTGCTCTTTTACAACCACAAAATATGTTCTCATGAAATAGAGCAAAATACCCTCATAACAAAAAAAAAAAAATCACCAAAATGTGGTTTCTTTTTTAATAAAAATTTCCCCCTATCTCTCTGTCATGACATGTAGAATGTGGTCAGCCTTCGCAAAGACACTAGCATGTTGTCGTCTGGATCCCAGTTTAACAACCCAAACTAGGATTCATATAACCACACATTTTTTTTGGGAAGCGTCTCGCGTATTTGATTGATTTTGTACTTTTCTCTATGTTGGTGCAGGAAGAGGAGCCTGGTGGCCATCGGGACTCATGATCTTGATACTATCTCAGGTCCTTTCACCTACGCAGCCAAATCTCCGGGCGACATCTGCTTCAAACCCCTCAACCAGACCAAGGAGTACACTGCCAGCCAGCTCATGAGCCTCTACAAGGTGATTGTCTGACTGGCTCGACGTTTCTTGAAACAGTATCATCTTAAGAGCTTCGCTGACCAGCTTTTTTTTTTTTTTTTTTTTTTTTAATCTTTGCCCCTTCAGACAGACAGCCACCTGAAACATTACCTTCACATTATTGAAGACAAGCCTGTGTACCCTGTCATATATGACAGCAATGGCATTGTCTTGTCCATGCCTCCCATCATCAATGGTAAGTGTGTGATGTCAGTACTCCTTAATTTTTTGTTTTTTCCTTTCACTGTAACACAAAACAGATACTTTAAATGTCTTTTTATAAAGTCGGTTTCAGTCTTTATGACCCTTGTAAGTTCAAACACATGTATTTTGGAGTTCATTCAAGAAAAGCTTGGAAAAGTCATGGAATTTGAAAATGGCATTTTTTTACATTCCTCTCTAAGTTTTGCAAAAATTATTCGCACCAAAAATTCAGAGAATATTTAAATCAGAGTGTTTTATTTGGGTTACAGCAAGTGCATGTGGAGAATATATTCCATGATGTTGTGAGATGTATACCTGCAATACACCTTTGAGCCACATGAGGGAGCTTGATTGTTGCAACTACACCCACTTTCACTGATATTCTGCAGCCTGACACACAAATTGATCCTTGGCTAGTACAAAAAAAAAGGCCCAATGCATAAATCCTGTTGTGCAATATCAGAAAAGTTTTATTTAAAGGGCAAGAACTGTCCTTTGACCAAAGAGTGAGCTTAGGATTTCAAATGTTTTCTATAGTTTTATAATGTGAACAATAATGATAATGTGTTTCCCAGGGGATCACTCAAAAATCAGCCTGAAGACAAGGAACGTGTTCATCGAGTGCACGGCCACCGACCTGACCAAGGTGAGTCTGAGAGGTCGACATAGAGGTCACGGTACACATGTTGTTCAGTCTGACTGAAATCTGTTTGTGTTCCACCAGGCAAAGATTGTGCTGGACATGATGGTGACCATGTTCAGCGAGTACTGCTCACAGCCTTTCACGTGAGTAACGCCGCCATCTCAAATACCGGCTTCTCATCTCTCAGGAGACAGTTTTCTGGAGTTTTTATTGTCGCAATCCTCAGTTCCTCAGTCCCAACTGTCACACCCTCTTCAGTGACATCACCGGAGCTGCTCTCCATCAGCTGTCAGCTGGACCTTGTTTAGAAGCTTTTACATCCTCCAGACTCTGAGATTTGCCCCCATTTTTTTTAATGGGCTGTAATTTGTTTATCAATTTCCTGTTTTCTTTGGCCTGTTGAACATGACCCCAATCCACCTATAGCAAACACATTTGAATGTTTGTTAGCCAATCTTCATTCCCCTCCTGGAGTTTGTGTCCTATGTTCTCTTTGTTTACAGAGGTGGTACAAAATATGCCTCGGCCATCTGGCTTTAGCAGCTGAATGGAGGGTGAGTGTTCATCATCTTTTCCTCTCTTTTTTTCTTTCAGGGTAGAAGAGGCTGAGGTGGTGTACCCAGATGGCAAGACCTGCATATACCCAGTACTGTAATCATTTTTATTTTCTTGCACTTTAAGACGCATGCAGGAAATTAATGCAGCTAAATGTTGATGTTTTTTTTTTCGTTTGGTGTTTATCTTGGGACCGGTGGTTAAATGTTTTACTGCAAAATAGTAATGTGTAAAGTATTCACCACGATTACATCTGAAAGAAAACCCAAAGTATGAGGAATCAAGATGAGCTGAGCTCCCGTTACTGACCGCCGGTAGGCCCCTGTTGCTCTCCTCCCTGATACATGCTTGTGAGGGAGCAGACAAACCTACACCTGAGAGGTGGAGTGGCATTTTCCCTTTTATAAACGAGATCCATTGTGCTTCTACAGTTCCTTGGAAAACGCTGGCTACAACTGTAAATGTTTTACTTCATGGTGCATTTACATGCTTCTCCTAAACACTGAAATCTGAATCGATTTGTACAGAGAAGTGTGAGACTCCTCGTTGCATTCATGTGCAACTTGGAAACTCAGAAATCAGTCGTAAAGACCACCTTTTTTTTTTTTTTTTAAATGACAGAGTTGCATTTTTTGTCTTATTTGACTTTTTTTTTTTTTTTTTTAGAATAATGGATTTCTCATGACTGTCTTCATCTTTTCCGTGGAGCATTTTTAATACTCATTTGGCAAATTATACTCTAGAATTTCATCCTAAAAATGTAAAACGTTTTATTGCACTGTTTTCGACAAAATTAATTTGTTTACAGCCCAATTTAGCCACTGTCTTTGTTCCCCACTGTGATGCATTGTAATAGATAAGATAAGATAACCTCTCATTAGATCCAACACTGGTAAAATTTACAACGCCTGACACAAAATGGCTTTATAAATACTTTATCAATGTGTTGTTTTTGGTGGGTTGAATTTTCAAACATTTGACCCTGGATAACTGTTAGCATGGTTAGTTTGAGTTTGTCCTAATTCTCTGTTGTCACTCCCTGGTTTGTATTGTAGGAGCTGGCATACAGGAAGGAAAAGCTGTCCAGCAAGTTTATTAATTGTAAAGTTGGCATCAAGTAAGTCATACCCTCAACTCAGTTACCACGTTCCACAATAGGAATGGTAGATTATTGTAATTCTCACAGCATTACATATGTCAGATGTATTTCCACTTAGTAGTGACATTAATGATGATTGAATTCTATTCGAGTTGCATTTCTGGTGAGTCACTTCCAAAACTGTGCATGCTCACACACTGACATGGCTTACGGGAACAATGAAGGGAGTGAGGCCATTGGTAATTTAATTCCTTTCAAATGTGAATTTTGAAACCGAACCCCTTTTTTTAAAGCACCGATGTTACAGTAAAAGATGTAAATGTGTTTCTCAAGGGTGATCCGTGTGGGATTAATGTGAATCCCTGGATTTTGGCGTATCTCCAGTTCTTTGCACTGAAGTATACATATTTACTGCATCACATGACTACTCTACTATACCGGCTGCAGTTTGTTTTATCATCACTTTATTCACTGGACCATTCAATCTCCAAAACCACACTGTCTTTACCATGATAATCTGCTACATACCGGCAGAGACCAGCTTGACTTACTTTTGCTTGAATAAGCATTTAGCTTCCTTCTGACCTTGATATGCGCTCATCTGCTTGGAGGAGAGCGGCACCTGGCCCTGCTGCACAGCCCGCTGCACAGACTCATTCCGAAAGAGCAGCAGACAATTAGGAACTCCCAACTCAGCGACAATTCAAGTGCTGACCACTCTGATCCAGTCAAAATCATTAACAAGCAGAACAATCAAATAAAGTGCGTATCATTTATCTCTTTATTATATTAGGATTTGCACTGTCATCAGGTTTCATTTAACACTTCGATCATGTGCTCCTCAAGTTGTTCCTTTTCAAACTTTTCCGCACTGAAGTTAAAAGTTGACCTTGTTTTGTTTGTTGAGTTTAACAAATCCAATAAAACAAAATTAGTCATTCATGATTTATTGGACAGTTCTTGTGACGAGTCGCCCACCCCAGGTTGTATCTAATGCAGTTTCATCAGCATTTCCTCTCACTGCATTTTTTAAAAATGTAATTTACATGTTTTAATAGCATTGCACTTCAAAAAAGATTAAAAGTGCTACAGCAACACACACACAGAAGAACTTTATTGAATGCCTCTCTGCTTGTGGCCACTACTAATCTGCTTAACCATATTTTACCAAAAAAATGCACAACCCCACTCCAAAGATTTGTAGATCCTCCTCCACAAGTCCCACTTTTTAAGATTTGGTTCTTGTTTCCTCTTGACAGTGAGTCGACGGAGAATATCGCCCAGCTGCTGACCCGAATGTGTCTGCGCTCTCAGGCTACGGGCGTCGGTGACGAGATAGAGGTTGAGATCCCGCCCACTCGCTCAGACGTCATCCATGCCTGTGACATAATGGAGGACGCAGCCATGGCCTACGGGTTCAATAACATCACTCGCACCACGCCATGCACCTACACCGTAGCAAACCAGGTACCTGGCTGTACCTCTGTGTGTTCAATATTTGGTCTGTGTATCCAAATATCCTTTTATCTCAACTTTGTGTGGCGCTGTTGATAGTTTCCACTGAATAAGCTCACGGAGCTGCTGAGACAGGACCTGGCAGCAGCTGGATTCACTGAGGCCCTCAACTTTGCTCTGGTAAAGCAGAGATACACACATAACAATGTTTCTCCCCTGAAAAATGCCCAAACGAATCTCTCATTTTTCCCTGCAGTGCTCTCAAGAAGATATAGCGGACAAGCTTGGCAAGAAGATCTCGGAGACTCGAGCAGTTCACATCGCCAACCCCAAGACTGCAGAGTTCCAGGTAACCTTGAGAATGAACCTTAATCCCTGAGAGCGTATGCAGCATTGTTGAACGAACGTTTATGAAATCACAACCAGGTTATATTTCTGGCGTTCACTTTCCACATGAGGGCAGTCTTGTGGAAAAAGACTGAAGCCACCTCCAACTGAACTATCGGGTTTCTCCACCAGGTGGCGCGCACCACCTTACTGCCAGGCCTGCTTAAGACAATAGCAGCCAACAGGAAGATGCCACTTCCCCTCAAGCTGTTTGAGATCTCTGACGTGGTGCTGAAGGATGAGACCAAAGGTGGGTATGCGTCTTGTGTGACGGGACAGAGAAAATCGTGTAGTCATGTTTAAACACGCATAATCTGCGCCCAACTCGCTCCTTCCTGAAACTTATTTATTATCCAGATGCCAGTTGGTGGGTGGCAAAATAAGTTATTTTTTTAACGGTTAAAATAAAGCCCTTTAAGTTATGGTATGTTGGAACTAAATTAGAATAATTGCTTTCAGTACATATGGAAGTTAAGAGACGTATAGATAAATAGGGAGAAAGCAGTCTCAGTGTACCAGTAACACGCCCTCTCTCTCATCCCTCCAACCAGATGTCGGAGCAAGGAACAGTCGGCGTTTCTGTGCTGTCTACTACAACAAGAGTCCAGGTTTTGAGGTCATCCATGGCCTGTTGGACCGTACCATGCAACTGCTGGAGGTGAAGCCAGTCCAAGAAGAGGGCTACCACATCCAGGCTGCAGATGGTAAGAAGCTTGGGGGGGGGGGCTGTAAATCTTTGACAAGGTCCTTGCTTGGTTGGTAAATATCTTTAGAGTGGATTTAAGCAGGAAAGATAAAATCCCAGCGACAGATTTGAGCTTCTGGGACGTAAGGCCTTTTTATTTTCCACCCAAGTCAGTGAACAAATAAATATGGGTCACGTGAGGTTAAACAGCCTATTTGGTAGAGATGATAAAAATCCAGCATCTGACAAGCTCTGCATTGATACATGCTCCCAAGTTTATTGAGGGGTCACAGTTTCCATGGCAGCAACATGCACAGTTCCAGCTTGGCTGTAATTCAAGATGTACTTGCAGCTGTGTTTACGGGAAACAACTGGTATTGAAAATGTTGATATTTGTTCAGTATTCTCGATTCCAGGTTTTTGTCCTTGTATTAAAAATGATAACATTCTAAGTTGTTTACATGAGTAAGGAAAAAATGACTGCTCCCCAAATAATCCTGTTCACATGCAGCAGCGTAGATTCCAACTAGTAAGGCTTGGCAGACGAACTAAGCGTGGAGCAAAAGTTTGCTATTGTTTATCAAATATTGTTGAAATATTCAACACGACAAGACTTTCTGTTCAGATTTCTCCCAGTGTGCATTCATGCAAGAAAAGTAAGTGATCTGAATATTTCGTTATGTATTTTTTACAGATTAATGACACTTCGACAAGAGTTACATTGCGTGTTAGCAGTCTACATGGTAGCATTAAAATACCGCATGTATGCATCTGGTCTTTAACAATCGAGAGGACCTGTGACACAAGGTTGACTCCAGACGCATATTCTGTATACACAGTGCGTACATGCCCAAAGAGTGAGGTAGTTATGGCGCTAAATCAACAATTGTATGAACGAGACAGTGCAGTTAGTGTGGAATTTCCACTAGAGATGCAAATTTTGGAATCAGGAATGTCAGATTCAGAAGGTAATAGCATTATTCGCAGAGGCGTTAACCTCATTCACAGTTCAGGTTTCAGGATCATGGCGCTGGTCCATGTACCAATCCAGATTCCCCCCTGGATCATAAATCAGCTATAACGTAGTGTGAGACACCATCCTGTAATAAAAGGTATAGTTTGGTTTACTGACAACAATAATAGAGCTATTACTCCAAGAAAAAGAGTTGGAGTTTGGTTTCAGAATCTGATCTGCCCCAAAATAATGTGTATCAGTGCATCTCTAATTTTTACATCTGCCAGCTTTGGAACACCAGCGTGCTGTGTAAGGTCACATGCTCTGTTGGCCTTGGCAGCAAAGTGGCCCAAGTGTGTGCGTAACGGTGGCTACCAATATTTGCAGGACTCATTGTCTAACCTCAAGATAAACAGACGGAATGTTATAAAAACGATTTTCTAGTAAAGCAAATCGTGTTTACATATATTCTTAGAAAAATTCTCATCATCGTGAGAGCCATTATTGTTTTCACCTCCCACATTCTGGGCAGACACGTCCTACTCCGCTTCCAATTGGCTAGTACTCATTGCCTTCCAGGCGTCTTGATTGGATGCACTGCCTCTCGTATGTGTTGCCCAGGCTTCCATCAAGGGAGCTGCTATGTGTGTGGCACCAGAGACAATCAGCTGAAGCTAGTACAGTTGTAGAATTGTTTCTTAAAGAGAGGTAGTTGTTGTTTTAAGCTTATGTCAATTTGTAGCTGGTAAAACGAGTGTGAAACCAGGCTTACACATTTCTTCTGCACCTGTGGTAAAGTAACTTAACAGATTCCACCGTTGTGACTCATGTAGTAAGTTGGTGTAGGTCCACACCGCCGCCCTGGGTAACCCCAAATAGTCAGTTCCGAATGATTATAATTTAGCTATGGTCTGTATGCTCACTGGTTTGGATATAGGAGAGTGTCGTCGTTGCAGGAATATAGATGCCTAATGTTAAGTTCATACAAATATTAGTGGTGCAGAAGATGTATAAAGCTTTTTGAAAATAAAACTTGAAGAGGCCATTCTCAGGCTTTTAAACTGATGAATAGAAGTATATTTATTATTCACATCCTGTTAAAGTTTAGAGGCATAACTATTACATCATCCGTGACACAGTTCAACTCCCTGTATTTCATTACCTTCCATTTTACCTCCAAAATCAGCCACGGTCTCTTTCACACTAATGACTCAGGAGAACCTCTGTTCCCTCTCATCTAAATAGTGAAGGGAGCCAAATCGCTGTGATGTGCAATGTTCCTGCCATCATCTTGCTCAATAAAAATCAAAGGTGTCAGATCGGCACTTGTGGTTTATGGGTTGTGAGCCAAGAATTAATTTCGCACAGCTTCACTGTCTCTGATGATGCAATGCTTTTGAGTTAGAGAGCCCTTTCTCCCTCCCTAAGTCAGCATGAATCAAATGGCCAAGTGAGTCACGTGGCATCAGCACTCCAAGTAGCTTAAGCTGTTACTCTGAAAGGCTGTTTCACACTCTGCAGACAGTCTTATAACCAGCATGTGGACTTGCACCATCATGCAACAACTAAGTTGCATTTAAACTGAGCTCAGTGCGATGGCAGTCATTTGTTAAGTCATGGATCGGTGGCTGACAGGGTCTGCCGGATAGTCTGTATCCATTTCTGCAAACCCCCCCCCCCCCGCAGAAAGGATTTTTCTTAGTCTGCCCTTCTCCGTACTTTATCTATGCCTCGCCCCAGTCTGTTTCTCCTTGGTGTGCAAGCTCCAAGGTCACACTGCAGCATATCCATTCTGGCTCTGGTGGCCCATTCAGATGGCAAATCAATGGGCTCAAGTGTCAGTGAATGAGAGCAGGGGTGGAGAGGTGACAGCAGATGAGGGAGGTGCAGAAAAAGGGGCTGAGGGGGTGACAACTGGAGGTGTAAGCAAGGGAGGGCAGGCAAGTGTATAAAGTCTGCAGCATGGGAGAAAGCATGGGAGTCACTTCCCTCACTGCAGTGCTGAGCAGGGGGACACATGCTTCATCCCTCTGTGCGCTGTCTGTCTGACAGGCCATCACATACTTAGATAGCAAGCTGAAATGGAGTCGCACTAATGCACAACATACAGGATACACTCCCCCTCTCCGTCTATTCCTCCTCCATTTCTTTTTCCACATTTTACGCACCATTAACCTAATCCCCACCACATATGTCAGCATGTCCTTAACCCCATTACAAGGTCACAACCCAGTCTAAGAGCTCACCTGACAGAGACACACACACACACACACACACACACACACACACACACTGGAGATGTGTCCATCAGCTCCCGGCACTGAGAGAGTGGCTGAGATGCCTACTCAGGGAATACATGTCAGCTGAGTTTGCTCCACTCAGCAGGGAGACGAAGATGAAGCCAGGAGTCAGGGGGTCTGAAGAGGAGGAAGAAACCATTTAAGAGACAGATGCCTGAGTTTCACTTAACAACTGTGTCCAATTCCAGCCCTCCCTCCCTCCCTCCCTCCCACCACCACCACCACCACCCCCCCCCCCCACACACACCATTTGTTAGTGGAGATCCTTTGTTCACATGGCCTTTTTTCAATAATTAACCTTGAGCGTCATTTGCCGTTTGTCTTGATCCTAATTCTCGTTGTTGATCAATTTTGATAATTCTTCTTGTTACGAAGATCTGAGTGGGAACAAGGTGAAGTTAACCAAAAAAAGTCAAACTCCATATTAGTCAAATTTCGTCAAGAGAACATTAGACTGCCAATATTCCCGGGACTAGGTTTCTTATTCAACAGAACACGGCATAGTTGCAAACACACTAAGTTTCCCTTGGCATTTATTATTGAAATTCATTTCTTCCACTATGATATAAAAGAATAGTCCTGATGGGGGGAAAAAAAAATCTAAGGATAAGTACAACTATGAGATAAGAAATCTAAATTATGAGAGAGGTTAAAAAAAAAATCTGAATTATGAAAAAAAAATCGAAGTGAATTTTAAGAATTTTTTTTCAAAACAAATGCAGACTTTTATCCCATAATTTTGATTTATTATTGGCTATTTTCGTGTCACACGGTTGCTCTGGGTGACTCATTCTTTCATTACCATGAACATGGTCATTGTAGTTTATTTATAGAAAGCCCTGCTGCAGGCAATACCCACTTCATGTGTAACTGTAAATCGTCCCCAACTAGCCCACTGATAGACTGGTGGTTTTCAAGAACTCTCATGTAAGTGGATACGTTGGCTCAACAGG
>NC_141329.1:10221943-10269443 GCF_037954235.1 Aulostomus chinensis | reverse complement strand
AAAAGATAAAGACTTCTACATGTTTTCGCTATTTGTAGATGCTACACTATCTGTTGCTCAATTCAAAGGGACCTGGTTGCAGCCAGTGGCCTCCCAAATGAAGGAGATCTATGCAGATAAAAAGCTGTCTCATAAAAGACGTCTGACAGGTCTTCCGGCATTCCTACAAAGCTGACTGTAACAAAAGGATGTTAACACATTCATTTCTGTACTGTCTGCTCAGAATTTGTAATCGTGGCTTGTAGAAAGCCACGGAGGGAGAGTTGAGAACTGGTCACCTGGTTGCTTTGTCTATAATAAAAATGTAGTTTCAGCTACCAGGTGACAAGCTGGCATTTCCTCGGAGATCTGTTGCTGTTACAAATTTAGCATGTAGCATTACAAAAAGATCGTGATTTGATGTTGTCATAATGCTTGTGACATGGGGCGGCACGGTGGTGCAGTGGTGAGCACTGTCGCCTCACAGCAAGAAGGTTCCAGGTTTGAGTCCGGGCTCGGGCACGGGATCTTTCTGTGTGGAGTCTCCATGTTCTCCCTGTTCCTGTGTGGGTTCTCTCTGGTACTCCAGCTTCCTCCCACAGTCCAAAGACATCGAGAGGACGAGGCTGATTGATACTCTAAATTGACCGTAGGCTTGTCTGTCTACTGTATATGTGTTGGCCCTGTGATGGACTGGCGACCCGTCCAGGGTGAACCCCGCCTCTCGCCCAAAAGCTACTGGGATAGGCTCCAGCCCCCCGCGACCCTGAACAGGTTAAGCAGAAGAAAATGGAGGGATGGCTTGCAACCAGCACTGGGTATGGAGTTAAAAACGTGACTTCTTTCTAATCCAGATGTGTATTTAAGGACACAAAATCTTGATTTGTCTTGAATCAGAAACCACCGAAGGAATTCAGTCAGTACCCTTGAAATTACTGAGTTTGATACCTCCAAACAGACATTTTTTCGAACATCACAAGTAGAAAGTCTGTTCTGGATATTCATTGATTAAACTCAGATTTCATGACATTTAATGTTAATCATGCAATAATTCAGTCACAAGTACACTCGTGAATCATTCTCAGTGCAAATATGTAAAAATGTGATTGATACACTTAGATGCATCATTGGCTTTAATTTCACATTATAAAGGAATCTCCTGTAAATGGGTCATAGCAGCCCCAGTAGAGTGAAGACTCTATTGACCAGTATAGAGTTCATGAGTCCAACAGCCGTATATGTCACAAACTTGCACGGCACTTCAATTTCTTTCCTTCTCCTTGCACTCTCGTCACTTTTTGGAACTTTGTACCACAAATATAGCACCTGCAGGCTCACCGTCTTCACCACCTGCCGGGTTCCCACTAATGCTACAACTCCCAGGAGGAAGCGGGTGGTGCCCGCTGCCAGCACGTATGCTGTCAGTGAGGGCAGTGGTACAGGCAGCAACCCTTGAGGCTCAAAAGTCTGCCCCATCTGCTCGTTCACCCAGTATCCAACAGAGCAGCCAGCCCCTACTCCCAGGATGGTGGTGGTGTCCCCCCGTGTGGTGCTGTAATGGTCCAGCTCTGGGTATATATAGCTGAGGAAGAGGGGCAGTGCCACTCCTATGATGGGGGACATGCGGCTGGAGAGCTGGAAGCGGTCAAAAGTCTCCCAGTAAGGGTATGTGACAATCAGAAGGATGATAGAGATCAACACGCCACTGATCACATCCTGAAAGAGAGATACTTTTTAAAAAAAAACAGACATTTTGGGAAATATATGCTGAAGACAATTTTCTTTTCGCAAGTCAGATGAGGATTAATATTGATTTTATGTCAAGCAGTGGAAGTTAGCTTAGCAAAATACCAAATGATAGCAAACAGCCAGCCTGACTGACATTTAATCTAAAACAAGCGTACACATGGTTTGTTTTCACAGTGCTTGCATACCAAAGTAAATTCTTTGTCAGGCACAGCAACATCCTCAAGTTTTGTCATTACAGTGAGGGGAAGTGAAATTTTGGATTGCATCCCATGATATGAATGCATATATGAATGATGCATAAAATGTACATTTTTTTATGCACAAAGCTAAAATTAATCTATTGGCAATGTAGGCACAGTATAATGTGTAATGTAGATCAATGGTGAATCCTCAGGTGTTGTTTTTCTGTTTGAACCTGACCCACATCTGAGAGAGTCGTAACCACGAAAACATTTATAATCAATAATCCAGTTAAAAGCATATCGAGTAGGCCCGCCCAGCCTACGCGCTGTGGCTTCATGGTCATCCCAAACTTTGATCTGTTGCCCCAGAGGACAGTGGACTTGGTCTGCTGACTGAGGATTTATTTAAGGTAAGTGACATCTCTGACATCTAGCTCCAAATAATTATCAGGGCCTTTTACAGACAGCTTTCTCAGTGTGTTGTAACTATCTACTTACCTTTTAATGGCAATAACACTTTAATTTAAAGCTAGGTAAGGGTTAATGAGCTACTCTGTGTAAATTTGTGAAAAATAAAGGTGTGTGGCAAAATTAGGTCTCATTTGGACACTCAGGGGAGCTGTTTAATGTCTTTGTGCTAAGCTAATCGTGCTGTGGTGTGTTATCAACCTCATGTAACATTCAACCAGTATGCAATTAGGTGTATCTGCCAAAATGGCATTTTTTTGTTTTGTTTTTTAAATAGGTACAATTTTGAAGCAGCGTATCCTTGGTGGTGCCTCCAAGATAAACATGCACTCAAACAAGGAGTAATTATTATGGTTATGTCAAGATTTTCCAAGGAATAAGGTGGCGAGGAGTTCCTGCTGAATTATGAGTCCTGGATCAAAGCCTCCTCCAGACAGTTTAACCAAACACTGATATGAATAATGAATCCTGCGTTGAGCTTCAATGTTTTATACTGTGTGTGTGTGTGTGTGTGTGTGTGTGTGTGTGTGTGAGTGAGAGAGAGACAGAGACAGAGAGAGAGAGAGAGAGAGAGAGAGTGAGAGTGTGTGTGTGTGTGTAGGAACTAGCTCACCAGAACTGAGTGCATGCCAGTGTAGAGACGGCTCAGACACACCAAGGATGACAGGGTCACAGCCATCAGCAGACCCACTTCGAACTGGAACTGAGGCACAAAAACACGCAGTTTCTGATCAGTGATACCTCACGCACAAAGTGACTGAGCACCTCTCGCTGAGGAGAGATGGAATCACTGAAAAAATGTTGGTGACATACATGCCTTGAATTTGTAACATTCTTTCGTGCAGCTATATCGCAATCATTTTTTTGGTTAAACTTGTTTCCCCCCTCCCCCATCCTTGTTAGTGTGTGATGGAATCATCCATTCATCAATCCTGTTAAAGGTGACATGTAAGTCCTCTCTCTGCCAGTCGTCCATTCTACAGCATGACGTACTGCCTGTCATCAAGTCAACAACCCTTTATTCTTCTACTGTCTCTCCATCCTCTCTTCCCTCCCTTTACCTTCGGCTGCAGGTTTTGTTTCCCCTCCATTTCAATAACAGTGAGAAGAGAGGCCTCTTGCATTCATTCACCTCCTCCACCCTCCCCTCCTGTGCCTCCCCCTCCTCTCTGCCTTTTTTCCTGTGTCTTTTCCTGTCTTTTGCAGCTGGAAGCCTATTCACTGGTAGTTCATGAAGAGAGTTTTTTTAAATAGTCACAAAGGATGGCAGGGACAGGAGGGGGGTCACTCTGTGATTGACTATCATGACCTCCGACCTGCTCCGGGAACCGTGCGAGCTGCCCCGAGGCCTTCTGGCTATTCAGGACCCTCTGCAAACAGCCCACTACTCATCTGTAGCTATGCCTGTTCTTTTGTTTCAGGGGAATCCTGGAAGAATTTCAGGCCAAAGTTAAGAGCTCCACTGTACATGGGCGTTTCAAGCTGTTGACATGATTTCCCAGACCTTGAGGGAATCCTGGCTGAAGCCAGAATGACCTGACCACAAATCAGCCTGACAGCAGAGCCCATCATTGAAGGATTCACTGGCACGCAGTTCTTCAATAAATACACACATCTTGATTGAGAGAGCCTGTGATTAAGCCACTGAGTGTTTTATTGACTTGGCAATGGAGTGGGAGAGATAAAGACGGGAAGAGTGGTGAGGAGGAGGCGGGAGGTGGGGACATGGACTGACAGTCATTGACTCAGCTGAGTCCATCAGAAGTCCAAACATTAGCTCCATGGGTGTGGCTGATGGTGACTGATGGTGACTACTGGCTCCACCCCTCTCTGCCTATTGTCCAACAGCTCAGCCAGGACTCTTTTGATGGACAGCGGGGCCACTCCCATCTTCCCACTCAGCAACAAGTAAGGACACTGCCATCCACTTGCTAGAGGATGCTCAATTGCCTTGACTAAGTGTCATGGATTGGTTCTAAGTGTCATGGATTGGTTCTTTGCTAATCTAAAAGGAATCCATAAAATTCATTCAGAATTTAATAGGACTGCTAATGAGCTATCCAATGTCAGAGCAGCAGTTAAATATCCGCTTAGCCTCACAAGACTTCTCAGCTCTAGTGAGGTCAAAGTCTATAATTTGTAATCAGTGATGGAAGCAATATTTTTGCCATCTCCAAATATTCCCCCAACCTGTAAAATCTATCATTAGCATGGAGCAGAACCAGAGCAGCAGAGCTCTATGAGGTTGTACTTAGATACATCAGTTCATGCGTCCGCATGCTAACAATGGCATAGCTCTACTCAGCTTGTGTTTAGCAGCAGTAACCGCCTTTACTTCAGAATGCTAACATTTGCTGGTGCCAAACAATAATGCTGCATTACAGTTTTGGAAGCCAAGATTTTGTAAGTAAGACTGACGCAACGATTCGACTTGCGTTATGCTCACCTGTATCCTGGAGGGGGCGCTTAGTAAAAACGTAAAGGAGATTGCAGTTGCAGCCATGGCGTGGGTGGAGGGCAGCCCGTATTCAGCGTCAACACGCGTCTCCAGCTTGACCACAGGGGGCGAGTGAGGGCGGGGCAACTTTAGCACATCCTTCATCACCTGCCCGACATACATCACCAACTAAGAGGAGGAGAAGGAATCTCTTAGAAGCAGTCCGGCATATGATTATCTGGTGCATCATTGAGAATCCTTTAACCTTGGTGGATCTTGTTTCCCAGGATAGTTGGCTTCATTCTGTATTGATTTTTCATTTATTCTGCTATAAACATCAGTCTGACATCATTACAATTAAATAACAAAAGGAAAACCGGATAACTGTGTGCAGCCACAAAAGCAGAAATTAGAGATGGAGCATGATGCTAAAGAGTAGTGGAAGTAAACTCTTGGTTAGGCTAAGCTCTAAAACTAACCACACACTCTTATAAATAAGTCATCACCATTGCCACTCAATAAAAGAAGCTAACTATAAGAGTCGAGACACACCCTGGTATGAGCTGCAGATACTGCAGTCATACAGTAGCAGCATCTATTGTAAGAAACTGAGATTAGAGAGGCGGGGATTGCTGACATTGCGTCTTCATCTGGTGGGGTTAGACAGCTCTTTACACTGTGACTCGGTCAGTGCAAGTGTGTGTGGGGTGGTGTAGGTATAGACGTGTGTGTGTCCTGCCAAATGTGCTGCTTATTCTCTTTCATGAGATCCCCAGCGGCCCTCAGAGGGGCAGCCTGCTCCAGCTCCAGGTTTATTTAAAGCTCTGCCTTGTATATTTAATGAATGGCTGTCATAGCAAGGAGCAGGGAGGCAGTGCAGAGAGAGAGAGAGGGAGCAGGACACTAATGTGTGTCTTTAAGAGGAGACCAGAGAGGTTGTTATTACCGTCTCCACTGACACTAATCAGGAAATGCTTTTTTACAAGAGCAAGTAAGAAATAAAAAGCAGGTCTGACTTGCTGTTAGCGCAACAACTTTAAGGAAGACAAAGAGAGGAGATGAGAATTTAAAAACAATATTGAGAAAGATAATATCACACAAGCATTGCTGAGCACGTCATTCCAAAATCATAGACATTAATCTGCTGCAGTGACAAGCTCCTCTCTTCTGATTTCAGGACTTGCATAAGATTTTGGATGAGTGTTTGTGAGGCAGTGATGTGATGTTGGGCAATAAGGCCGGGCTTCAGTCGATGTTCCAATTCTTCCCAAAGGGAGGCGTTTGGATAGAGTTGAAGGCTGTGTGCTCTTTATGGATCTGGCTTCAAGCATGGGGGCATTTTCATTTTCAAACAGAAAAGAAACTTTCCCAAACTGTAATAAGTTGGTGGCACATCATTGTCTAAAATACCCTCTTATGCTGCACTTAGATTTCCCTTGAGGTTATTATTTGACCTTTGGAAGAAAACTTTTTCCGCTACTCTCATATCTGTGTGTTCAGTACAAAGCTGAAGCTTTAAAAATACACATACTACGGTGCTAAAGAGCATTTGCAGGCTTAAGTTATCTTGTTTGAGTCTACAGCAATGCAAGCAACTCTGTGAGGCTGTAACTTCGACCTAAATACTAAAACATTGTTGACCTATAGCCTTCGCACATGCAAAAGCCAGTCTGGCATCTTAAATAGCTTTATACCTAAATTTGACAAACCTGTTACAAGTCTGACTTAGTTGGCTGTATCTGCCTGGATTCAAGCAACATGTTTCTTTTACACTCTCAACTCATACATGAAAATCACAGACAAGTGCGCTCTTAATGAATACTGCTAGCATGCCAACAATTAATTTAACAGATTGCTGCCAGTCTGCTAATGCATGTGGGTGTGTTGATTCGTTAGCAGCCAGTTGGACTCCCTGGCTGGACTAACAGTGGGCAGTGGGCAGTCCTCACCCATTTGTCACTCGTGTCTATGGGTTTTAGCCCTCTTGCTAATGTTCCAACTTCCCATGCTGATAGTACAGTGTTTGAGTCCAGTGGCGGGTGACGCTTACATGACACAGGTCACTTTGCTGGTATGACTGGGATGGGAGTGAGGTTTAGGGGGTTGAGCTTAATGGTGGCCGGCGGATGGCGATGCGCAGTGATTAAACATTACTCCCTGACACTTAAAAAGATGGACTGGCGACTGACGCTGGCGCCCGGCCTCCTTTCTAGCGCATCTGCCTTTTGTGCTATAAGGACGGGGTTCAAGTCCAGTTAGGTAACAATGCATGTTACTGGTATCTGACAACCTGCCATGCAAGCCAATTTATTTTGTAAAAAAACAAACAAAAACAACAAACAAAAAACAAACCCACGCACAGCAAAACAAGATAAAGTAGCACAACAAAAGATATGACAAAACATCTATTTTCTTGAAGACTGGGACTATAGAAGAGCTAAATACACTCCTGTTATTGTGTAATTATGTTTCCGTACAGCTTCTGTTAATTTGTCTGGATGTTGAGCAGATCCTGATTTTATTTTGTCCTTTTTTTGCCTCTTAAGTCATATTTTTCCTGTAATGATATTTCTGGGTCTGTTATACATATATTTTATTTGCCTCATTAAATTCAAAAGACAAAAAAAAAAAGACTTTCCATGCACTGCTTCTGATGAGCAAATTTACATCCACTGTGGATCACTTGTGGATGCAAGCTCGATTCCTAACTTCAGTTGCAGCCTGGCAAGACTAACTGGCTGTACCACCAAGTTTTCATTTGTACTTTTTATTTTAGTACATCTTTAACAAAGAGATACAAGTTGGAATTATTGAGCTTAAAAGAGCTTGTGGGTGTACAACAGAATAAAGCCAAGCTTGTTATATCCCATGCGCTTCCTTCCATTTTTTGTCGCTGCAAAAATAAGATATTCCTCTCCCTGCTCGGCTGCAGTACTTAACAGATCATATTAAGAAATGTCTTTATGTTTTGGGCCAGTGTTTTAGAAAGAAAGGTGTGAGAACAAGGTTATTTATTAAACTCATGTGTTCTGTCTATTCATGCCCTCTCTTTTCCATCCATCTTCTTATGTATTTTTTTACCTGTTTATTAAGTTTATTAGTCAAATGTGCCTCCATTCACACTCATCTGTGCCAATACACAAACTCTGAATAGTTAGTACCATGAAATGGACACCAAACAGACCAGACAATGTTAGATCCTCATCCCCATCCTTTCACAGTGACTGTATTCATACAAGCCCATGCTGTGTCTTCAAAACAATGCGGCTTAAGTGCTTGCATGATATGATACCCCTACCCTCATCCCCCCCCCCCCCACACACACACACACACACACAACAGACACATTCATTTCAGCTGCTTCCAGTAAAGCCACCACGCCATCCCCCTCATTAGTGTCTTGGTCACATTAAAGGCCTGACCCAAGGATAGTCTGGTCACATTAAGGGAAGAGTTAAAAACAGACTGTGTGTGTGTGTGTGTGTGTGTGTGTCTTCTCATGAATAAGTGTATTGATTGAGGCCAGTGTGGTTTTGGACTTTGATCTGTCAACATGTGTATGGGAGGGAGTGAGAGTGTTTGTGTAGAAAGAAGGGCAATTGCATTGGTCACTGTTTGTATGGAGAACACACACACACACACACACACACACACACACACACACGCACGGACATGATAAATGGTTGGTTTGGTTTTTCATATCTGTGCAGCCTCACACAGGGCAGGTCAAAAACAATAAGAGTGACCACGATGTGACTAAAAAAAGTTATCCAATATGAATTATGATATCACAAACTGGTGGGATGACACATTCAGGACAATACACTGATGTGTGTACAGAAAAAACGCAGCAGATTAACACGTCTAAAGTTTTAGACCCCATTGTTTAATTTTAGCGGTTGAGGAGCTCACAAACTCCAAATAATGTTTCTGTATATTTTTGGAAGTCATGTGGTATGAAAGTTGTTTGGAACCGATTTTTTTGAGTAAATATGTGAGAGTTCGCCCCCAACATGGCTGTTGATCTAATATTCCAAATCCACTACAACATAGTGAAGTTGAGAATGACATTCTTTGTTTTACTAACCTGTTCGTGACATCTTGAGGGATGTGTTATTTGGTAAAATGTCATCCGTTTGTTCTCCTTTCATGCAGATGGATGATGATAAAAAGCTTGGAATGTGTTTCAAGAGGGGAATGTTTTTGGTAACAGACTTTATTTGTCAAGCCTGGTAGAGCAGGCTGAGTTCTATTAAGAACCAAGCTGTGAACTGTAAATACCTTTTGATTTTGCGACAAATTGAATTATCACATATTTTATGCATGACCACTGCAGCAATATTTTTAAATGTCTTTTACGTACAAGAGGATTAGCCACTTAAAATGCATGAAAACATAAAGTAAATAAAAGAAATCAATACAATCCACCCCATTACTGTATGGGTTTTTGTGAGCTAAATGTTGACGATACCATTCTAAGAAGGCATGGTGGGTACATATCAATCACATTTGTTAAACAAATTCGAATGCACAAGAATCTATGACTGTAATTCACACACACACACACACACACACACACACACACACACACACACACACACACACACAGGAACTACCTTTTCATCAATTTTTTAATGCTGCTTGAGTCAGTTGCACCGTAACAATTTTGTAGTTGTTGCTCCAGCTGATTTGTGCTTGAATTTACAAGCACCAATTTGCTTTAAGCGTCCATGTTTTTGTTCCAAACAGATGCACTGGAACAAATGCAAGTCATGACCAGCCAACAAGATATTGACATTCAACTTGCAGTGGATCAGAGCATATGGCCATGTTAGCCACTCAGAGAAACTTCAGTATGACTAAGAGCTCAATGCTATCATCACTTTGCTAGCATGGCTGTTAAGTAGGTAGTCTTGCTGCTATCAAATGGGTTTGTGTTTAGCGTGTAATGCCAAGGTATCACCCAAGATTTGGTACTGCACACTGCCCAGTAGGTGTAGGATATGTTGAACAGTATGCAACAGTAATGTAGAACATGTTAAGGTAATAACAAAAATATGATTAATTACAGTCGCTGCTTGGGGATGGCCAACGTCGTCAGAGAAAAAACTAAGGACACAAGGGTAGGTGTGTGTGTGTGTGTGTGTGTGTGTGTGTGTGTGTGTGTGTGTGTGTGTGTGTGTGTGTGTGTTTCATGGACCTGCAATGTGTTTGCTCAAGCATACAAGGTTTAATTTGCATGAGTGCACTTCAGCCATTGGTGTGAGTTCACTAGTGTGAATGTGTGTGTAAGACAGAATAAAATGCATAAACAATAGACAAGTCCAGCAGCACAATGGTAGGGTGCAGTGAGAAGTTAGAAGTGCAGGGTGAAGTGCCCCAAGGGGCTAGAGACCAAATGGTTGGCTCACAGAGAGAAGCCTTACAGCCATGTTGAAGCCAATAAAATACTGCTGGTAGATCAGGGGGAGGAGAACACAAGAGTAAAGCTGCTAATGTCTAACTAGAGGGAGGGGAAGTAGTGTGTTTTGCAGGTGACATGAGGGGAGTATGCATGTGTGTGTTGGCATTTCTGTGTCTTTGAAAGAAGTTCACACAGGGGGCCTGGTGCAGCCAGGATGCCAGAAGAATGCTATCTCTTGCCCTGGGGGGGAAAACATGGGGTTCAGGCAGAGGGCACCCACCAAGTGCTTGAGGCGGGGACACAAAGGGCACAAAAACACACTAACCATCACACACCATAGTGTGTCAAATACTCTCCTTCTGGGAACAAGTTTGACATCCTCTTGGGGTCTCTTGTATCGCACTTTTTTCTGGCAGGATAAACATCTGAAGGGGGATCTGAGCAGTCTATTTCCACTTATGTGCTCTCATATATGGCCTCTCAGCATGTCAGGGGCATGGTCAGCATGGCCCCGGTGGCCTCAGTGGCCCCAGGCCTGGGGATATATGGACATTGTAGTGTCACAGACAGGTCACTGGAGGGGGGACTGGGGAGGTTGAAGGATGACGGGAGGTTGAAAGGTGAAGACTGCAGAGAGAAGAGAGGTGGCTTTGTGAAAGTGACATCAGACTTAAGGGTGGCCGCGGAGTGTGCTGACTGACATGGACACACACATTTTTTTCCTCTATGGATGTGACTCACTGTCCACATGTTGACGAGCCGTCTGCAGAGGAAGGGGTCCAGGTTCCAGTGTATGCAGGGCAGACAGGTGATATAGAAGACCTCATGCCCCAGGCCGGCTGAGAACAGGAAGAGGAAGTGCAGCAGCCAGTTCCTCACTTCATACTGAGGCCTGCTGCTGTCCTGTGAACAGCAAGCAACAATGAATGCACAATATACAGCAACTTTAAGATGGAAAATCTCCCATCTTATCCGGCTTCTGGCATCTACGTTGGCTTTTGTCTTGTACAGTTCCTCCAGAGATAAAAGCCTGACGTGCACGCCTAGAAATGTAACAGCTGTGAGTGTTAAATGTAAGTGCCTTTCTGTCTGTTGGTTTGTTTAGTAGCAGGATTTCTCACAAGCTAACAAAGGATTTGGATAAAATTATGTTGTAAAGATAATATTACTCAGAACAAGTGACTCATTTTTGGAGGCGATCTGGATCCATTTTTTTAGATCCTGGATCCTGAGGAGAATTCTTTTCCACTGGCAGGATATAGCTTATATTGATATTCTGGGACATGTCATTGAGTCCTTAGTGATGCACAACAACAACAAAAAAACTCATTTTAGCAGAAGGGAAAAAAAAATGAACTGAATGTTGCTGTTGCTCTGTGTTATTAGTTCCAACCCCAGAGGGATTTCAGCTGCTATTATATTAAGCACAAGAAAAAAACTCAGTGCCATCTTGTTTAAATGACCACCCTTCTTTATTAACACGCATCAAAACACAGTAGCCTGGAGAGCCGATCCATATCTCGCGAGCTCAAACGTTGACCTCTGCAGTTACAGCTCCATCACCTTGTATCTAAAAACTACAGTGAGGGGGTGGAGTACTTTCATCAACAGACAAGCTTCCTCAGCCAATCAGAGTTACAAGACGTGTGACATCATCACAGTTAAATCCATTCAGAAGAACAGAGAAACCTTCTGCAAGGAAATTCAGCAAGTGCATACCCTGTCCTCTTTTAATTACTGCTATTGAGTCTATTTCTGAAATAACTGCACGAATTTATTCTACTAACATTACCGCATTTACCACTTGTTGCTTTGAGAGACGCCATTTTCAACAAAACTATTTTGCAAGTGTTGTCATCAGCTGTTAGAGCTTATTAGGAACTACATTACTTTGGGTGGGGGAGGAGCAGTTAGAGGACAGTGCTGATTGGATTTTTTTTTTTAACTCCTCCTTGTGGTTTTAGTTTGGAGGGGATCCAGATGCAACACCAGTCTAAAAATGTATTCTTCCCTGAAGCCAATGTGTGAAATTTGCACAGGTCCCCAGGAGCTACAAACATACAGTATAATTAATAGAGTATGTGCATCCCTGAAGCTCTTGGACAACCAGACAGTGACTTGAATGGGACCGTCTCTGCTTTTTTTCAATTACTACAATCAAAAACTTGCAAAAGATAAGTAAGATAGAAGTATGTAAATATCCTGCAAAGGATCTGGCGCCTGGCAGAAACAGCTAGACAAACGAGAAAAGCCAGTCAGTTTGACTCGACAAATCTTAAATGTGACTCCCCCCCCCCCCCCCAAAAAAATAAAGCTTACTTTGTGTTCTAAAATCATAAACTCTTAACTTTAATATGAATTAATGTCACTATTAAGAATATAAAATTTCAGTTTAAGTTAAATCAGCCTGTTTTACTTAGGAAAATTATAATTGTAATTATTATTACCTATATTGATGGACTTACACAGTTGGTGCATGTATCTTCGTTGTATCTGTAGTTGGAGTTACGGTCCTGGTGGTCCCATCTCGTCTTGTTCTCGCCACGTGGCTTATAAGCGTCAACTGAGGCTCCAATAGGGCGCGTCCTCCCGCTCCCGGGATGCCCCGCTTCAACAAGGAAGAGACCGCATCGTCTCTGGAACCCGGCCACAAGCTCCGGGTCATGGAGGTAAGTAAGGAGCTCCAGCTTGGCCGGTGAACGGGGCAGGTGTTTATGCTGTGGGTTCCTAAGCAGGAGGTAAGATAACACCTGGCCAGGCAAGGTGTGCTGTGCGCCACAGGTGTACACGGCTGGGCGTGGTTCAAAAGGGGAAGGACCGGTACACTTGAGGAGAAGTAAACGTTAGTCCGACCTTTATACTGACATTACTCACATTGCTCGAGGTGTTAATATGTGAAGGAGAGGTTTTTGTGCATTACCTGACAGTGATAACAGGAGAGAGGCTTGTTCTGTGGGAGTGGGGAGGGGGAGTCAGTGCTTAGTGTTTATAACTGAGTAGGAAGGGCCTTCTTCCAGAGTTTAGTACCATGACCATCCTTTACCACTATGCATATCCCAACATCCCCCAAACTGGGTGTTACCTGCTCATCATTATAGGCTACATCTCATCAAGGCATTGATTTAGCAATGTTCCCTTCTGGACCCAAGCAGCATTTATTTGTAAGAGGTGGGATTTGGATATCACAAATAATTTCAAAAGTAATGTGTTAATTAACTTGTTCTTTAAAATGATCACAAATATCCTCCCCCTGGTGATTCTGTGCTGTTGTTGCCAATCTCCCAGTCGATACAAGCCACCGGCAATGTGCCAAAGTTGGCAGTATACCATAATAAGCTCAGGTTTCTGATGCATGTGGGGCTTTATGTGTGACCCAACACTTTAATTCAGTTCTCTCTTGCTATGTAAAGGCTCACAAGCCACTTTTAGAAATACACTGCTTGCCCAGGGGGTTAAGAAGGATAGACAATTTGCTCTTCACTTGCATGTTGCATCAATATATCAAGCAGGTGACAGATGATTTATAGGTACATGGACTGCAGGACATTAATGATACAGTGCAATGGTCAACTTCTATGTATCGTTTAACGAAGCTGACTACTATTGATGAGAGCAAATGAAAACACAACTAAAGTAGACGCATAACACATAAACACCGATTCTATGTCTTTGTGATAATGCGCTGCCACTTTGAATTGTCTAATGATGAAGCTTTGATGTCAGAGATAGGACTTTGATCTCTTACATCCAAATCCTGTCTCAGAGCATCAAAGATATCCTGGCAGAATCTTGACTGTGATCTCAATTATCTTGATCCCGACTGCTCTCAGATTTCTTGCATTTTCAGTCGACATCTACGTTTGTTTGTCCGACTGGCATTATCACCGACATCAGCCAATAGCGGTGCTTCATCGCTTGGCGAGTGAGTGACTGAGTGAATCTCCTGGCTCCTAACATCCACCTGTTTCTGAAGGGAGTGTTATCTATACTCTTACCTTGTAGTTCAGATAGATTTTAAAATTATTATCTATTATCGTAATTATCTTTTAACTATTAAAATACACAAATAACATCTGAATAACCAACAAAAAGAATGGTGTCATATGTATTTTACCACTCTACATTATCTAACCAACTTCTTTACCTCTGCCAAAGAAACTATTTTCATCCCTATATTAAGTAGGATAAATTTTATATTAAATTAGATGTTTGTCAGTAGGATTACACAAAAGCAACAAGACACATTTCCAAGAGACTTAAAAAAAAATTAATAACATTTAGGCACTTTTCACATTGGGGAAAAACTCAGTGGTACAAAAACTAATGAGGGTGTCACTCCCTGTCCAAACCTGCAACTATCAGTGTGCTCCTGAAGTAAATTGGAGTTAGATGAGAGACAATCCATAATTATGTAAATAGGTTATATCAGATGATATTTTGGTAAAAGATTGTTGCACATTTGCATGATTTTGATACAGCAAAATAGTGAATTGACGCCCCCAGTTGACCATGTTGGCGCATCCTTTTGTCTGGCAACACACAGTTGTGATGGAGCATGGATGTCAGCTGGTCCTTGCTTACCCAGAGGAGATGGAAACAAACAAACAACAACAGCAGCACACTCTCTCTTTAACGGGACTGAAGGCGACACCCCCCCCCCCCTCTCTCTCTCTCCCCGTGCTTGGTGTGATGCTCGGTCTGTCTGTCTGGAAGGATGAGCCCTCGCATGCAGTCACCACCATTACATCATCCGTTCCCACACAGCTGAAGAGCCGAGCTTTTTAATACCCAGCCTCCGCGGGATCCCGAGCGTTCCGAGCAGAGCAGAGCAGCAGACGCGCCGCCCCGCACCAAGGACGCGCTGGCTGGGGATTATTGTAAACACCCATCAGCACCGTCTGCGGGGATGATGGCGTTTCAATGAGCGGGGGGCAGAGGAGGGGGGTGAGGAGGAGAGACGTGCGCCGTCATCAGCATCTGTCCGCCAGCTCCCTTTGTGTTCACCGGAGAATGTGAATGGCGAAAGATGACATGGCAGAGGTAGATTTGGCATCAAAAGGAGCGGACCCCCCCAGCGAGGCCTCCACGGCGTTCCCCTACGAGGAATACGAATGCAAAATCTGCTACAATTATTTCGACCTTGACCGCCGGGCTCCCAAGATCCTAGAGTGCCTGCACACGTTCTGCGAGGAGTGCCTGAATACACTTCACCTCCGGGAGGAACGGCCATGGCGCATCAGCTGCCCCGTCTGTCGCCACCGAACTCCGGTGCCGGATTATCGGATTCAAAACCTGCCCAACAACACTAAGGTGACGGAGGATTTTCCGCTCTACATCGACTCCGACCCCCTTCCTCAGGACGCGTTGCCGCCGTACCCTCCTCCGCTGCACCCGGCTCTCGTCGCCCTCCGCCGAGAGGAGGCATCAGGGACGTCCAGCGTCAGCCAGGCGACCCCGTCAACCACGGTGTCCACGGCCACGACCCTCTCTCAAGACTCTGTGCGCTACGACAGCTGTCAGAGCTGCAAGCGAGTGGCGCTAACTACCGGATGCGTCTGCGTGATCTTCTCCTTTCTCTCCATGCTGGTGTTGCTCTTCATGGGCCTGATCTTCGTGCACAGTCACAGCATTCCTCCCTCACCGGCGGGACCCATTTGCTTGTCGGTAGCCAGCATCCTGGCCATGTTCTCCGTGGTGGTCACGTGGCTGATCTGCTGGTTGAAATACAGACCGGACCATGAGACAGGCCGCTCATCCGCCACCAGTAACTCCCGGAGAAACGCCTGACAGGCTGCTGGCTGTGAGTGCTGATGGAGAGGTTGAACTTCGGGTGTGTGAGTGTGTACATAGAACTGATACTCCTGCTCCCTTTACCTTTTCTAGGAATAAAAATCATCCTGAATGGCCTTCTATCCATATAGCAAACACCCAAAGGCCTTGTGTTGTTTGGAGCAATAGGCCGACATGATCCCAGATCAGCTTCTCCTCAAGTTACGCACTTGAACATGCATTTGGCCCAGCTGATGGCTGACCTGAGGAGGGAATTTGTCCACCTGCTGGTGGTTGATGTTGTGGTTGCTTTGATGACTGAATGTGAAGTGCTATTTTCCTTTTAGGGGTTTGACCCCCCCCCCCCCCCTCCTCCTCCCAACCACCAACCTGCTAAATATTATGCATATTCAACCATGTCACTCACTGTATGATAACGGTCCATGATGATGAGTCACTCTTATGTCTCAAACAAGCACTATTGAATTGTACAGGTATTTGACAATATTCACTTTCAGGTGGTGGTTTTGATGGAGGTCTGGAAAATATGATTCCATTACAAAGAATCAGCAATCCAGTCTGTAAATAATCCATGACTAATGTGACCTTCCTCATCCTTGGGCTTTAACCACTCCTACAGGATGGAACCGTTTCCTCTGTCACCTCTGCAGGGTTTTATCTGGAATATCTTGTGATTTTTGGCCCTGTTCGGATAAATCGTCTATATGGTAGTCTACTGAAAGGTCACGCTTATTTGGTTTTAAATGGAAGGGATTGCATGTCTCTAACTTGTGTGCCTCATCATGTTGCTGAATGAAGCAAACTTCACTGCAATCATGACCAAAATCATGTGACAGGCCACCCACCTACACCCACCCACCACCTGTAGAGTGTCGCACGGAGGGGCTTTCCTCTTTTCTGTTACATTGTATACACATTTGTAGTTTAAAACAGGGTGTCCAACATGGAGCAGCTTCCCCATTCATGGCTTCCACCAAATATTCAACCTTCAGCTCCCTCCAAGTTCAAGTCCTCCTCTGTGCTTCCCTCAAGCCTGAGAGTGATCGACATTAGAGGGTTAGGCAGTTGAACTCAGTACTTAAACCTGGGGTTATTTCATCCAAAACGCTCAATTATTTTCAGTGAAAACAGCCTCAGGAAACGAAATGAGATTAAAAAAAAACCCTACTTCATTCGGATTGTTGGTACAATAGATACATGTATTCATAATTCAAGACTGAATAAGGTGAAAAGTGATGTGTTCATGGAGCAGTGATATGTTCTGGCTCTCAATAAGGACACAATTCGGATACCAAACTATTTTTTTTCTTCATCTTCGCACTTATTGTCAATGCACTCTCATGGTATCCCTACCTCACTGCTGGGGGAAGGAGGGGTTAAGAAATCAAAAACAAAAAGCAGACCATCATGATTTGTAGCCCCCCCCCCCCCCAAACTCCCCCGCTTGCTTCAATCATCCTGATCAACCTTTCCCTAAACTTTTAGACGATGCACTTTCACCCTCTTTTTTGACACGATTAAATGGGGTACATTTGAAAAAAATAAAAAAGTGAGGATATTGTGTTTATGTCAGAGGACCTAGAAATTATTGTTGGTTTTTATGAGAATCTGTGATCGTTGTTAAAAAGTACCAAATGTATTTGCACAGAGAAATGTTCCTTATGTGCTGTTTTACATACATAAACACATTTCAGTAATAAAGGAAACGTGAATACTGATGGTGTTTTATTGTGTCAGCTGCACAGTCAAGCCAGCGTACAGTTGTATGTAGGCTGCAAGAGCCTGTTCCCACTCTTGCATGATGGTGTGACATAATCACTGGTAATAATTGAATGTGATCCAACGTGACACATTTAGTATCCTGCTGTGCATCAAATATGCCCCCTACTGGAAGACAAAGCATGCTACATGCTAAGAAAAGAATAATCCCTCCACCCCTGACTGGTAACTAGCTGCACTTCTCATGTCTAGCAGTTGTAAATGAGGAGGCTACAGTTTGATTAAAGGTAAACAGCGTTCACCGAATGTGCAGGAGTCTGACAGCTCGTTTGGCTGACATCAAATACTGGGTTTAGCATTACGTTTATCCATCCTTCTATCTTTACGTGTGTGTATGCAGATATATATTTTTAAAAACTGTCAATATCCGTCCAAGTACAAGTTTATATGATATCCACTCTTTGTAGAACCCTAAAATAAAAATCTGGTAAACATTTTTAATTTGAAAAAGTAGCATTTTAATGTTTTTTTATTTAAAAAAAGACCACAAATTACATATTTCCCTAATTGTTTTCCCATCATAAGCAAAAGATGAGGAAAGAAATAAAAGGCTTGAGCAAGACTGGGCTGACATTTGTTAAAAAAGGACTGCCATTGCCAATGACATGCCGATATTTTCATTCATCCCACGAGTTCAAACAGAAAAGATGCAGACGAATGTTCACCATGAGAATTTTGATAAATCTTTAGGGAGTTTATACATAAATTTAAGTTGCCACACAAGGTGTTGCCTCAGAAATATAGTTCCTCCTCCTCCTCCTCCTCCTCCTCCTCCTCCTCCTCCACTCTTTCAGCATAAACATGTTTAATGAGTCTCAGCTGATTGGCCAAATCAATGAAAAAGCTCAACACTACAGTCCATTGTATGTGTCAGCCTACAGCTGTATTTTTCACATTAGCTGCAGTTACACTCATTATTGCAAAATAGTTGGAACCAAATGCATGTTTGCAAATCAGCCATGACAACAACAACAAAAATATCACATGACATGTTTTTATTTGGATGTTGGGCCGATGTAATTCAGTGGCTTTCATGAGAGTTTTGGAAGGGAAAAACTACAATTCCCATTGGCTATGTTTGTGTAACAGGACATTCTACATAATTAAAGCTTTTGTTGAGTTATACATAACAGCTTTGGATGTTCTCTCCTTATCTCATGTTAGACAATTATATAGACTATTTTATTTCATTTTTATTTACATCTTGAAACCCTAATTTGAACTAAAGTAAGCCTACATCTTAATAACAATACCCGGTAATAATAAAAGTAAAATGTTAATATTTTAAAATATATAAAATGTGTAATATTAAAATTTTATTCCTGATAATATGAAAAAGTAAAATATGAATATGTAAATAATTACAAATATGCAGGCTAATGAAAAATAAATTGTAAACAAAATCACTCACAACTTGGACTCACCTTTCAGAATGTAAATAACGATGATAATACGATCAATTAACGGAAAGCCTTTGTATCGTACAACTGTGGTGGTGCAAGTGTGGACAATCTTCACACAAGGAAATTAAAGTTCCTTTTAAACTGTTGTCCATGTAAATGAGTAGCAGCAACCTCTACCGAACTTCGCGTGTAATATTTAGGAAAACTGGCACATTTTAGGCTCGTAAACAAAAAGTCCATTGTTTTACATGTTTAGTCTTGAGGTTTAAAGCTCCATAGTTGTGCTCAGGTAGGCTAAATATAGTGGGGAAAAAATATTAATTGAATTTCAGTGCTCAAAGGTTATAAAAAACGTATTCTTAATAACGACATCAAATCGCACCACATGACTCCCTTATTCAATGAACCATTACCCTTTGGGCTGCAGTGGAAACTAATTGATTAGACAAATATGTTTTTGTAATTGGTCTACACGCAGAGCATGTGATGCAACTCATTTATTTCTCATCAGGGCAGATTTCTGACTTTGAATTTCATTCCCCGGTAATGGATTGGACACGGAGATTCAGTGTCGCTTTAAAGGAGAGGTCTGAGGTATGCCTCATGCCTCTCTCTGGTTCCTATTTGCCCCCTCTGTTTTCTTGGCTCTAATATCCTATTTCAATAAGTTCACTGACACTCCCAAATCGTCACGTTCGACGGCGGTAAAGACTGCGGGTTTGGGGAATAACTCGAGAAACAAACAGTACTTCGTGTAACTTATTTACTTAAAAAAAATAATACAAAAATTACATTTTAAATGTGAGTTATTCATTGTGAGATTTAGAGCAGAAACAGTCGCCTGTAAGGGCGTACTTCTTCCAGTTTTATCTCGTTCATTACAAGTGTAAAATCAGTCAAAAGCAAACTCGCATTTCCCTTCTCTTTGAAGCCGTGTTATGGCAACGTGCAGCATTCATTATCTGTAGGGTGATGATAATCTTCTGCCTGGAGATAACGACAGTCTCATCAGCAGGTGAAAGACCCCCGTTAGTGCTGCTTATTTTAAACGCAGCGTCCGTCCTTTGTCCCTGCGCGGGTTTGACAGCAAAGACATTTGAAGTGCCCCCCCCCCCCCCCAAAAAAAAAAGGCACCGAGAGAAGCGAATGCCATTTGAAAGCTACAGTTCTTAAAGCCAGTGGGATTTCTCATTGCTGAGTAAATGAAGGTGAATGACAGTGTGGCCCCCAACCGGGTCCCTGTTATTGCTCATAGGTAAGTGAGCCGAGACATGAAAGAGCTGGTCAGGTGCTGCAGGCGCTTTGCATGGGCGCACGCATGTTTGCATTCTTTTCTTGAACAGACACTGAGGTGAACAAAATATTTCCGTCTTTTCCATGCAGGCCTGGGTCACACATTCGATGTGACCACCACTTTCACCTTGAGTGCTTCGTCATATGGTGAAATCCATCTGATCGACACGTGGAGACGTTGGGTTTTTGTGCTTCTAAACCAAAATCGAGACAATAACAATAAAAGAATAAACCGTTTGAAATCAGAGGAGCATTGCAGCAGAGTGAATTTAAAAACTACACATCTGAAACTTAAAAGGTAACGCTGGCTTTCTCCGGGGTGACGGACAGTGAAGTTAAACGAGCTTTTGTGTGATCTCAAAGCTCAGGAGCGGAACCTTCGCTCGGGTGATTGATTAGGGACTAAAGGATGCTGTGACCCACGACACCATGACGCGTCAAAAAAGAAACGGCCGTACCCATTTGGATTATTCTACATTCAGGGATGAACTTACACACGCACAGCTCTATATGATGGCACAGACTGGCTTTACTGCCGCCCTGGCGTCGTATCCTGCTGCGGCGCACGTCCCCCTTCTGAGTGTTTTCTGGTGGCTGGTGCTCAGTCTGAAAAACACAATAAATTCCTCGAGTTGTGCTCACTTTAGCACCATTTGTGTCAAATATGAGGTCATGGGGTGGAAACAAATTACAGGCTGTGTGCGTTAGTGTGCGTTTAATGGGTTAAGGGTGATAAAACGCACATAAATAAGACAAAATCAGCAATAAAATCTCAGTGACTCATATCTCGGTTTTATCAGTGATGGATAAAGTCAAATGTCAACCAGTTTGGAGTTTGCTTTACAATTATTAGCTATACGATACGTCATATAGGACCATAGTGTAGACGTTGGATCTTAAGTTTGGTTTATTATACGCGTAGAACTGAAGTAAATTCAAAAACTGAGAGAAAACAAGTTCAGAAATACTAAAATGTGCATATTGATGATGATACCGTCTTGACATAAACTCTGAACAATGAGTTTTTAATCGAGTGTCAATGAATCTTATTTAAGATAATAAAAACACAGGCTAAATTAGTTGTCAAAGAACTAAAGCAATACAACAAAACAAAGCAAATAGCCCAACAAATATAGTGCACGTTCAACTAGTGGCGTGTTCCTATAAAAGGAGGACTGCACACTTAGACTAGAAAGTGATACCAATATTTTTGCTCAATATTTCAATTATTTTGCATTATTGAGCAGTTTAAAAACAAAAACAATAATAATAATCACAATAATAATTATGATTATTACTATTATGATTAATATTATGTCTTAATTGCGTTAAATTTTCATGTCACATTCGTCATTTAATATCATCCTGAATTTTTATGATTTGATATTTTACTCCAAGAGATGGCAAAGGATTTATCATCAGTAATTTAAATGGAAAGGGTCAACATGGACCAATTTATTTGACTGTCTTATAATTTACCACATGAACCAAATAATGCTGCCTCGTCAGTCACCATTTGTCCACGATCATAAGCAGATTTGGTGGTTAAACAGTAGACTCCATGCAGAGGCTTCGCCATGGAGCTTACGCCTCAGTCAATTGCTGCCTCTGTCCTGTTGTAGTTTCACTGTAACAGCGTCTCTGATTGGTCTAAAGTTTCCAGCCTCAGCCAATCACAGCAGTTCGCTGTCTACCGGGTGTATTCGATCGACCAATCACAGCCGGGAGCGCTGCCTCGGAGCGAGAAGAGCTCCGCTACTTTTGACGGTCTCCCCTCACTTTGAACCGGTGTCAACAAACAACAACAACAATATTTTGGCCCTGGCTACATCGCTTTGACAGCTACACATTCGAGAGCTCCGGCACCGGTGAATAAAGCAGAGGAATTCATAAACTTTATCTTCTTAACATACATCAGTTCTTTTTGTCGTCAATTGCCGCTCCTCCGAGTCTTGTGGCTGTCCTGGGACACTGGTGCTTGGCCGAAGCCCGAGTGCGGCTAACCGAAGCTAACCTTCCAGGAAGCTTCCCACAGGCGATTTAAAACGACGTCTTCTCGCAGCAGACTCGGGGTTTGGGCAGCAACCTCCCGCCTGGAGGAGGTATCTGGTCACTGGGGTGGTATGACAGCGTTGGCTGGGTCAATACCCAGGATGATGCGACCCACGCTGGCTCAGAACTACACCCGCAGTGGCTTCCCTCTGGAAGGTAAAACATCACACTGCCAGCATGGACGGTTACTGCCCTGGATGTTGACAGATAGGCCTGGCTGTGTTACTGTCTTACTTTCACCAACTTCTTGTCCCAACTTCCGCCAGACTTTGTGCAGTCATAGAATATTTTTTTTAAACAAAGCATCTCACTTGTTAGTTACTCACCCTTTTGCGTTAATTTAATTCCAATTTCTTCCCTACTTTTTCAGAAATATTTTCAACGGAACATTTTAATACTAACTTTTCAGACATTGACTGTTGCTCACAAGTTTAAATAGCAGAACATTTTGTTTAAAGCTTATGTCATGGGTGATGTGTCCCGGGGCTATTAGGAAAAAAAGCTGATTTTTGTATTTTAAATGCATGTAGTGTCCACTCCACTGGGTCAAGGCCGAGTGAACCAGCTCGGAGGAGTTTTCATAAATGGCAGGCCTTTGCCCAACCACATCCGACACAAGATCGTGGAGATGGCCCACCACGGGATCAGGCCGTGCGTCATCTCCCGGCAACTCCGGGTCTCTCATGGCTGCGTCTCCAAAATCCTGTGTCGGTACCAGGAGACGGGCTCCATTAGACCCGGGGCCATTGGTGGCAGCAAACCCAAGGTAGGCTGGGATAGCTGTCCACATTCCTCCTGGAAGTTGATAAATCACGAATAAGCTGTTGATTTTAAGATTAGAATTGCATCCCATTAAAGGCCACAACAAAGTGAAAAAACACTGCTTTTTTCTGACTTTTGAAGCAGGCAACGACGCCGGACGTAGAGAAGAGAATAGAAGAATACAAGCGGGAAAACCCGGGTATGTTTAGCTGGGAGATTCGGGATAAATTACTGAAGGATGGGATATGTGACCGCAACAATGTTCCCTCAGGTAAAAAGGGACAGGAATGACAAGTTTCACATTATTATGATGATGATGATGATGATTATTTATTATTATTATTAGTAGTAGTGCTAATAGTAGTAGTAGAAGTAGTATTTGCAGTAAGAGTAGCAGTAGCAAGTACTATTATCTGTCATTTCCCTTAGCACTAAAAAATATTTTTATATAATTCATAGATATTTCAGAATATTTTCAAAATAACTTTGAAACTTTTACCATTTTTCCATTCAGTGCCATTTTTGCAGCCTATTATCATTTTCACGTAACTTTGAATCAACTTTGACAGTGAGCGCCATCAGTCGCATCATGCGGAGTAAATTCGGTAGTAAAGGCGACGAAGAGGAGGATGAAGATGAGATGGAGAAGAACGAGTTGGAGGACAGCGAGCGCAGGGCCAAACACAGCATCGAAGGCATCTTGGGAGACAGATGTAAGTGAACTGCTGCTCTGCTGTTAACGCATGTTTTAGTTGCTGCTGGTTAAGAAAATAGGACGGACACACACACACACACACACACACACACACACACACACAGGAACTACCTTTTCATCAATTTTTTAATGTGTGTTTTAAAGTGTTGATTTAAGATGGATGCTATTTCAATGGTGAAAATGAGAACTTTATAGTCTCTAAATTATATGATGGTGATATTCTTGTTCCAAAAACTCCCCTATATATATATATATATATATATATATATATATATATATATATATATATATATATATATATATATATATATATATATATACATATATGGATGATGGATAAAAGCAGCCTGTGTGTGTTGTAAAGTTGTTGCATGGGGGTGTGTATGGGGAGTATGTGTCGTCTTTTGTTAGGAATTCGTTATCGACGGTATCTTGAAAAAGCTTTTCTCATGAGGCCAAACCGTAAATCAAACAGCAGGTGATGGCTCTGTGCGGGAACTAGTGTTGGTTCTTGTGTGTGTGTGTGTGTGTGTGTGCGTGTGTATGTGTATGTGCGCGTGTGCGCGCGCGCGCGTGTGCGTGTGATGGGGCTGTATAAAAAGCAGGATGGATGAATGGCCCTGTTACAGTGCACGATAGTAGGCTGCAACATCAGTTCATCATTTTTTTGTTGACCTGATAATGAAACCAATCGCACTTCGTTCACTCTCTCTTCTTCCCTCTCCACTTTTTCCTTCACATTCTCTCCAGGCCTGTTGATTATTTAGTACATGTAGGCTCTTTTCATTGGGGTTTCACAGTTGCGTCCCATTTATTTTTCACGACCAAGTGAAACCGATTCAAATTCGTTTATTGTCAAACGGAAACCCATTTTTCACGTTGCTACAAGGGTCAGTTTATATCGACTAATTTTGTATCGCTTTTCTTTTATATTATATCGACTTTTCCCCCATTCTTTCTGTATAAAAAGGCCAGATGGACATTTTATAGAGCAAAATCTCACAAACTTTATAGAGTGGCGCAGCGTGGATCATTCTACACTTTCTTAAACTTTTTGAGTGGCTTCGGACGCATTTGGCTATTTTATTTTACTTTATTTTGAATGTGGATTAGTATATTATTCCTTACCCACCTTATCAGGTGTTTTTATTGGTGCGGGTTTTTTTTTTTTTACATGTAAGGAAATTTTCCCAATCAATTCAACTCCCGCATGAACGCGTGTTTTCCTCGAGTTTTTTGTTTGTTTGTTTGTTTCGTTCTTGTTTGTGATGGTGAGTTTGTGAGGAGACTCAAACCCGTATTTGTCACCCTCGTGAAAAGTCCTCGAGTGAGACTTGAGCCTCATTATTGTAGGCTTCTATTTCCCTCAGCTTGTCCAAATATAACCGCCGTGTTTCAGCGTATTTCAGCAGGTGAGTGTCAACATCAGTGGTCGGGTGAGCGTCAGCGGAGTCGGGGAGGAGAGATAAAGGACTTCAGTCCGACGAGACAAAATGTCCCCCAGATGAGTTGATCAAACATTTGTTCAACGGTTTCCATCAGCTCACAAAGACACGCCTCGCGCGCACAACGGGACGCGCGAGGATGAACTTGAGAGACAAAGGCGCGAGAGTCTATTTGGGGCTCACGCTCGGGCTGCGCGCGGACAAAAGGCCAGCTTGGAAACAGCTTTGGCCGCTGCTTAAGAAGAAGAGAGCCTGCTTATGATTCAGGCCGAGGAGGAGGAGGAGAAGAGGAAGGGGAGAGCTCAGAAAAGCCCGACAAAACACATTATGAGGCCGCAATGAAGGATGAATTATTCAGGGAGCGGCTCCGGCACGTTTAGAGGGAGAGAAAATGGCCGTTTTCACCTACAAAATGTTTCCTTTTCGGGGTCGTCTAAAGAGGCCGATTGCTATTCACAGAACAATTGGGGCCTGTGAGATCCACTGACTTCAGCTCGAGGATGCGTGCGCGCTCACAAAACTGCGCACATACAAGTACGCGCTTAAACGTTGAGAAAGGTGTCATTTTCAGCATAAAGGTGCAGATGTTGATAACCTCGTGTCTCTGGTGTGGCTGCACGCAGCGTTTTCTTGTCTTCTTTTAATTGAAGGAGAAGTTACAAACATCACCAAATTGACCTTTTAGGAAAAATTCTGCGCAAGTTGTACTTTAGATTACCTGTTCCCTGTTGGTGAAGTTCATAATATTATCATTTTTCTGCTCAGTAAACTGAGAACAAGCGCCGTGCTGTCCAGTTTCATCTCTAATTCCCATGCTTTAAAAAGCAAAAGCAACACTGGCTGAATCATTCAGAGCCTAAATTGTAATGTGTCATAATATTCAGACGTTAATTGGTCCACTAAACGGAGCGGGGCCCCCTCTGCCTTGAAGGGTGACAATAACAACTCGGAGACATCTCCAGTCTGTAACTCATAATCTCGAATTTATTCTTTGAAGAGTGCCGCGGCCTTTCCCCCCACATTAATAATGTCTTCTAAATGATGTCGATATTGTGCTATGTCACATTTAATGACGGAAGGAGTGTATTAAAGAGTGTGTTTGGTGAATGGGGGGCAATGTTCTCCCCGGAGAGCCCCGGTCTGGCCCGGAGCGCCGCTTCACAATGGGGGCCCCCGGCCACCCGTCCTTCCCTGCGCACAACTTCGAAATCTCACCCCTCCTCCTCCTCCTCCTCCTCCTCCTCCTCCTCCTCCACCACTTGCTCTCCAAATCTCTTCAAGCAGATTAAATCGACTCTTTTATTTCATCTCACTTTCATCTGCAGAGCAACACCGCCCCTCTCCCTCGGTTTCCTCCTCTGTTTGGTGTCAGCCTGCAGCGCCCAGCTCATCCTCTGGAGCGCATGGCCCCAACAAAGGAAACACCCATAAACTTTTTCATTATTTACTCATTTATTAACCCTTTGTATTTGCAGTTGAAAATACTAAGCCAGCAAAAATGACAATAACAGAAAAAAGAATCAACGCATTTACTTTTTTTGGATTAAGATATATATTTTATTGGTAAGAGCAGAAAAACACTGGTAGATGTCATAAATGATTGTCAAAATTGGTCCAAATGTGCTGAGTGTGTTCTTGGCAAAGAGATTAAAAGCATTTCTTTCAGTGATGGTAATGTAATTCACTTGTTAGCCAACTTGAACGGCTTATTGATATTAATGTGACTAAAGCTGAGTCAGTCAATTCCAAGTTAAATACACTGTTGAATGATTAATACCATCATTTATAGCTATCATTGATATTTTCTTAAATCTCCTCCAAAGTTTAATCCCTTTCTATCAAATTAAACTATATTTGGCAGTACCGTCTGCCCTGCAGGCCTGGTGCTGGGCTGTCCCAAACTCCCAGCGTCATAGTAATTAACCCTGAGACAAAGTTAATGATTAAAACAGTCACGGTGGCCCAACCCCCTCCCTGCTGCTGCTGCTTCATATTTTCACAGTGTATCTTTTAGACTCCTTACTTCGTTAGGTGAAATTAGCCAGATAATACAGAGGAGCCTTGTTGAGGGCCGATACATTTCCATTTAGGCTGGTCATGTGTGCACACACATATACACACGGCCACATGCATGCACACACGCACACACACATTCCTCTTTGCAATGCAAACAGTCAAAGGGATAACTTTATTTGGTGAAAGAGGATCCTGGAAAGGGCTAATTGAATAAGCCCAGGATCTTTGAAAAAGCCCTTACCATGGTGAGCGCAGTCATCATGTCATAATTAGGTTTATTGAGGCGCATTCCTTCAATCTGCCTCCATTCTCCCGGGCTCATTGTATCCAGGGCCTGGGCCAATGGCCGGGGGACAAAAGGGAACCGTGAGCACACAATACATGAAAGAGCCGTAAAGATTTAGCTGGCTTTGTAACAGAAACGGAGCAGGACTTTGTTTGTGTAAATAATGTGGGTGTGTAAATTACGACCTGGGCTGAGGGATGGCATGCTGCAAATGTAATATACCCTGGATTGACGCCCTGCAATGTGGAAAGAGAGGACTGAAGGAGTGATGAGAAGAAGAGAAGTGGAGCGATGATGATGGTGTTTGTCGAGGTACTTAAGTCCCAGACTGGTGTACGTTAAGGAGTCTGAGTGACCCTATAGATGTTTTCAGTCAGATTTCCTTAATTTTATTAACTGAAGTTTCATTCTGACATGCAGCAACACTAAAGATCGACAATTAACTATGAAGGATATTTTCTCCTCCCTGCAATAAGTTTCCACGCTGCTTCTGTCTTACCATCTCTGACAAAGACAGCACCAATAAGGTCTCGGAGAATCTTATAATAGCTATTGGCTATTACTGGCCTGAGCCAAGTGTCTGCTGAAGAGGCCTCTGTGTGTCCGTTGAAAGAATGAATGTGTCACTCAGTGAGTCTCTGGGCAGGAGGGCAAAGGGGGGGCACGAGGGCCAAGTGGCGAGCACCAAATCACTCTCCTATACCCTGGGGCGCTCTGTGTCCCGGTCTCCTCATCCCGCAGTCCTCCCTCTCTCGTGAAGTTTTTTCTAATAAGCCCATGCATGAGGACTATCCAAGCATGAAAACATAGTTATCTGCCGATGAATGGTCGCTCTATACTTCATTAAAGCCTCTTTTTCCTTTCACACTCTTATTGTGACCCTCTGATATCAATTCAAAGGGCAATTAATGAATGCACACCAACTTTGAAGTCAGGCTGATTTTTTTTGGGGGGGGGTGCAAGGGGGTCTTGTGCGTGTGTGTATGTGGAGCAGGGATTTGAGGGAGAGGGGGGTGCACGGGGTATTCCCCCTTCAAGACCAGCTCGAACACTCCAGCCTTCACCCGTGATGGACTAGCCACATTGAGCTGCGAGCGAACGAGCCCTAAAGACGGTTTGAAGGGAGTGAAAGAGTGAAAAGGCTCAGGGAAGGTCAAGTAGAATGGCTCGCCTTAGAATAAGGCCTCTCTTTATCTGCTGCAAGTATGCACTATAGGCACAGCAGCTGTGGGGGGAAAGGCAGAGAGAGGTTGTTTTTTAATGTGCATGTGTGTGTTTCAAAGAAAATAGGCAAGAATGTGTGTGTTTGTCTCTGTGTCACTTTCAAGCGTATGTGAGTGTGGTTGTTTTTCGCGTGTGTGTATGTGCATACATTCGCATGTCTAGAGGTTAGGGTCAAAGTTTGCAGAGGCCAGCAAGAGGCCAATAAATGCAGCATCTCTGCTGCTGATGGGGGACAAGCAGCTGTCAATCAACCGAACCCTGACTTTTACTTGTTAACTAATCAGCTTTTGTGACACTTCAAGCATAAAAAATGAATGTTTATGTTGTAGCCATGTTGGATTATCTGCGATATAATGCTGAGGTTTAGATTATTGAGCCAATGAAATGAGTGAAAATAAGAAATTTCGTTCAGGATTTTTGAATGAATGTCCCACTCTGTAAAACATGATTACAGGTTTTCCCTTGTTCATATAGAAGCGTACTGCCAAACCACAAGTTCCTAGGTATATTTACCATCTGAAAGTTGAGTTGGCTAAAGTATTTCGAGGTAGGAAACTCATGCCTGCCCTTACCCATCGAACATGAATGCAGCATTATACAATGCTGCGACTTAATGTCTAACTAAATATAGTTCTTGACTGTTTGGGGTTCACATGGTTCTGCAGTGTAAATCCTTCCCTACCACGTTTTATGTAACATTCAAGATAAACGGCTGCCGTCGCTGGTGGCAGCAGACAGAGGAGAGACGAAACTTCCTTCTTGCCTTGAAAACAAAGAATGACAGTTAACTTGCGCGAGCTCACCTTGTGGGATCTCGACTTGCTCCCTGCTGACCTGAGCTGTATGTCATTTCCACAGTTAAAAGACAGAGAACTGCAGGGTCACAGGCCAGCGTGGGGTCGCTCTCCCCTAGTGCTACACAGGAAACAGGGTTAGGAACACATTTAGTTACAAATGACAGGTAACCATTTCCTGAAAGCCACCCAACATCCTCAACTCTTCCATCAGACTCTAAAACATTTAATCATACCTTAAATAAGGTTGCGATCTGTGACAGTTTTTTTTTAAACTTTTATTTAATCAGGTAAAATAAAATGAAAACTTTTCAATGCTCATCTGTTCACTCTCATGCAAACAAACACATCTCAGGCTTATTTATAGAGCAGCTGTGATGATTCAAACTCCTTCTTAGCAAGTCAAGTGAGTTCACCCCCCTTTTGCCCTCAAAAACACACACATAAATCCACAGGCACACACACACACGCACACACACGCGCGCACACACACACCATCTTTTTCTTAACCCGCCAGAGACAGTCGCAGATGGGTCCATAAGCTGTCAGTAAAGCCATTATCCGAGCCGGCATCTGCCTGCGTTGACTTCTATATACTGTTTAATGCAGTCGACCAGTCATTTAGTCGCTGAGCTCTTGAATAGGAGCAGCATGGTCGGCCCGCCCAAATAAATGCTGCATTTGTCTCCTCTGCCTTTTGTTTTGTATTTTTGGAGAGGGGTAGGTGGAGAGAAGGTGGGGTGAGGAGGTGTGTGTGTGTGTGTGTGTGGGGGGGGGGGGGGGCAACGTGTCACAGCCTCAATTTACCCTCACTATTAACCAAAGCCCCAGAAGAGTTACTGGGATGTGCGAAAAGGGGTGTAAACAGCTCACATATGGTCAGCCAATTCCCCCATGTCCCAAAATTCGAGTTGGACACATCCCCTTTTGCTGGATTTGTCACTGCCTCTCTCACCCACACATGTATACATCCTCCATGCGTACTGTCTCATGTCTCAGTGGACATATTTAAGTCTTTGTGCACCCCCCCCCTCCCCCCACACACACACCTTCTAAAACCCCAGAAAGTCTTTCCAACAGTCTGTTTCAGCTAAATCCTCTTTTCTCCTCCTGGTTTTCTCCTCTCTGGGATGGCGTTGCGTGGCGGTGGGAGCCATTTTTCGCCGTCTTGGCTCCAGAGAGGTTGTTTTGGCTTGCAGTTCCATGCTCTGAGCCTCTCAGGGCTTCAGTTTGGTTAAATTAAACAGTTTTCTTTTCTCCTCAAACCCTCTCCACCCACCCACCCCCTCCAGCTGCTTCGCTCTTATTTTTCGGCTTAATGCTCCTCGGCTCTCCCTGCCTTTCCATGCCCTTCTCCACTCAGATAATTTTCCCTTTTAAGGCTCATATTTTCTCATGTTTCAATGAACTAACCAGAGCCAGTGCAAACCCCCCAGCCCCCACCCCACTCCTATAAGCTAAGGTGGAACTGAAGTTTACAGAGAGAAGTCAAGTGTTTACAGGGGTTGAGAATAGAGCATTTTAAGATGTAGCATATGTATACAGGCAAGGAGCGATAGCAGGGTTAGAGTGGATAATTTGATTGGCTAAGGCTATTTGACGGTGCCAAATTGACGTGATCAGATCTGAAGGATAGCGAGGCGATGACGGAAAAAGGGGCACTCTGAAACCACAGGTTTACAAGATTGGAAAAGATGTGGGAAGCAAGGGAAACATCTCACCCTTGTTTTTCTCCACTCTTCCCCTCTCGCCTCTCCTGTTGTCCCAGTAAAATACTGATTTGCCGTTACATTTCATTGTTCCAAAGATAGGTTTGGAAAGTATTGTGAGTTTGAACATTTTTTGAACCATTGTTAACGGATGCTAAAGAGGACATGTCTCAGGCCTGACAAGCTTGATTAACGTGGTCTAAAAATGCATGTTGAGTCAGGGGCAGCCCAGTGCTGTGTACATGGGTGAAGAGAGTCATGTGCTTGTGTGCTTGGAGTACTGCTGTGTGTGTGTGTGTGTGTGTGTGTGTGTGTGTGTGTGTGTGTGTGTGTGTGTGTGTATGTGTGTGTGAGAGAGAGAGAGAGAGAGAGAGACAGACAGAGAGAGAGAGAGAGACAGAGAGAGAGCTCTTGAGCCAAGCTGTGGCGTGAATGGGTGGCTGCCCTCTCTCTTGGCATGACTCTGACCAAATAGTCCCTGCCAGACTATGTGTCACTGCATGAGCCCTCGTCATATTACATTATATTCTAGTATTTCAAGAATGTGGTTGATGCTCTCAAGCAAGATGTTGATTAAGTAGGAATAGTTTCAAAGAAGAAATGATCTCAGAAGGTGAACTGCAAAGTTCACGTCTAACAAATTTAAACTTACACCATGGATGTCCTTCTTTTACTTTAATTTGGCGTTTGAAGTGTCCCAAAGTATTAGAAAGTCATGCACATGAGTTTCTGACTATCAATTGTCTCACATATTGACAATTTGAAGCACAAATGAGAATTGTGAATTTTGACTTTCACCTGTTACTCTTCTTCGTGATACGTTGTCACATTGTTATTTCATAAGGTGATGAAAAGAAGTAAAGGAGCTGTTAGAGGAGGTTAAAAAAAAGAAAATGGGAGGAGTCATTTGGAGGGAAGGACTGTTGCATCTCCTCAACTAGTGTCCATGTACAAACCATTCATGTACCATGCTTCCACCAACAACAATAACAACAAAAAGCAACACAGATGCCCAGACAGACCATCCCCTCGGGTACATTTACATTGCCAACAACAGCCCCTGTTGCCCCTCTCAACCCCTCAGGTACTCTTACAGTTCCCTCTGGAGGAAGGAGTATTCTTTGAAAGGGGGAGGGGTGAAATGCCCCCCGGCTGTGCCCCCCTCCCCATCCCCTCTGCAGAGCCTCTTTATGCCCTCCTCCCCTCTATCCAGCTCCCCCGTGGGGCAGGTGACAGCCCTCTACTGTGAAGGGCTGAGGGAGCCATGACGGATTCCACAGATGGAGCGTGGAAATCGCCGGCAAAGACTTCAGCTCTCTGCAGCAACAAAGAGCCTGAGAGGGAGAAATATGGGTGGAAAAGAGAGATGGCGAGAAGGGGGACAAAGAGAGAGAGGGAGAACTGGGAGGAGTAGGAGGAGGTTGTTTAAGGAGGATGGTGAAAACTATGTTTGTCTGGTAATTTTTGAGTTTGCTATCACGTCAATCTTTTATAAACATACAGTAAACCATTAAAAACACCTGTCAGCTGTAATACGCTCACATTTTCTTTCTTATCATTATCTTGAGCTTCCCCTCAGACTTGGCTATCATTTCGTGTCATCTCGTCATATCTTAACATCAAGTGATTTCAATCCAACGAAGTGAAACAAATGAGCACTCTCCAGTCGTCTATAAAGAATCGGCTTCAGGGTTGTAATCACGGCTACACTCCCGAGACTTAAGAGGTGCCACTCTGTCGCTTCTTTTGAAAAGTTCTCCAAACTCCGGTAGCAGTCATAACCGATAGGTAATTCCAAAGTGATTAAGGATTTTCCCGGCCGCCTCGGCTTTCCCAGGGCCCAAATCCCTGTGAAATGCTGAGGAACGTGCATGCTGCTAAAGTCGGGGGGAGCAAAAAAGAAGAATTCCTTGTGGCCCTCCTCTAGGAACTAGAGGGGGAGGCTACAAAAGGCCTCATCTCTTGTTTTTCAGTCCTCCTGTCCAAGACTCCAAAGCCCTACAATCCACACCCGAATTCCTTCTGCAACATCTAAAACACAAGCCGTAGCAAACCGCCAGTCATAGAAAATGGTGTTTGGTTGGTTGACAAGGCCAGTTGGAAAGCTTTTGTTATCATGTCAAACAATTTGTTGAAGTCCCAAAACAGCTGAATGAATAAAAGTTCCCCTTTTCTCCATCACTTTGAGAGAATGTCCATCATCTAAGATGTTAAAGATGCAGCGATCTAGGAATTCAAAGTTGCATATTATTCAGCAAAGGGTTAAAGCAATGTCTCTATTTCTCTCACTCCCCCTTTGAAAATATTTTACTTATTGGCTCCCTCATGCTTGAATGTTTCTTTACCAATTTGCTCCTAATGCATGTTAAGTTGACTCCCACTGCTATTGGTGTTGTGAGGAGAAAATCGCTAAAGGGGGGGAGTGGGAGAGGATCAGTTTCACACGAGGGGCCCTGAGCTATTTGGATTCTCTTGTATTTTATTGTTGCTTCTGAGGGGGAACTAATACAGTGTTGCACACAAAACTTTCCCTGTGCTGAGGGGGAATTAATTAAGTGTAACACAAAAAGTCTGAGCTTTGGCCTTGGTGAACTTATAAGGGAGCCAATGGAGTGTTTGAAGTAACTGAATCACAAACCATGCTCATAGAAACTAGTTCACAATAGTGTTAGTAGTGATCTGAGATGAAAAGGAGTGAGGAGGGCTGTCAGGACGGATGATATCAGCGCAGCTCGGTCAAGCTGAAGATCACACTTGATACGTCAAAAATAGTCCCACATTATGGATTCATGAATGCTGTGATTGATTTATGTGTGGTTTTGTTCATTACATGTTTAATATTGTTGCGAACTATGCAGTAGAATGATAAAATCTGAAATATTAAAACAGCTTAAAGAAAGGAGACGATGATGAAAATAATCACAATTTGCTTACTTGTGTATGTATGATAGACAGTGGGAAAAAAATCCACTGTTGTGTATCCTTAGAATATGTGGAGACAACACTTGACTTGAACTGCTTTGTTGAATTAAGCTTTTCTAATTAGTAACAACCATCTAGTTTTCAGATTTGTTTTGTCATGTCAAGTCATTCTTGTCAGGAGATAGAGGAAGCTTTCCTTTCAACTCAGACCAGTGCTCATCCAGTTAACTGTCCACACACACACACACACACACACACACACACACACACACACACACATACACACACACATACACACACACATACACACACACACACACACGTCTGAAGAATGGCCCCTGGATCCAAATTAGCCTTTTGTGTGGCTTTTAGTCCACCACTATCCCTGTGGGGTGCTGGGAATCCATTCTTGTGGCATATTCCCTCTGAATTAAGGTTTGTTTTGCCATTACGTAATGAGTGTGTGTGTGTGTGTGTGTGTGTGTGTGTGTGTGTGTGTGTGTGTGTGTGTGTGTGTGTGTGTGTGTGTGTGTGTGTTCGTTGGGGGTGTTTGGAAAACAGACAACAAATGAGTTTATGTTTACTGTCCTGCTCGTTCATTTTGAGGTCACTTGATTGCAGTCAGGTTTTACAGATCAGGTGGTCACTGTTGAATTTAAAGATTGTGTGTACGATGAGAAAGAAACTTCTACACCAATTTGCCAGATTTAACATGTGATGTTGAAATACATTCTCACCCTGATCTTTATCTCTCTTCGCCTTTTTTGTTACAGCGAGTCATTCAGATGAGGGATCCGACGTGGAGTCTGAGCCTGATTTGCCGCTAAAAAGAAAACAGCGGCGCAGTAGGACCACCTTCACGGCAGAGCAGCTGGAGGAGCTGGAGAGGGCCTTCGAGAGAACCCACTACCCTGACATCTACACCAGGGAGGAGCTCGCTCAGAGGGCCAAACTCACTGAGGCCAGGGTCCAAGTAAGAGAGGAACTGAACACAGATAAAAATGCTTTATAACGTGTTAAATATTTGCATGTTGTTCAGACTTTAAAAGCTTGAGGGGCAGAAAATTTGAATAGAAGATTGTTGACAGAAATACCTTTAAGTCAATCTCTGTGGCTCTGATGTAACAACGCAGCACACTCAATGACCTGTCCTTTCTGGAAACTTAGTAGCACACTTGCCATTAAAAAGTAGACTGATCTCTACTAGCTTTTTACAATAGCACACAGAAACACACACGTCCACAAACAAAATCACTTCTCCCATAAAGGCTCCAGTTTATGAGTCAGTAGGAACTGTAGGAGCTCACAAAACACTGGCTGAACATCATCTCCGTCATCTTCTCCAGGTATGGTTCAGCAACAGGCGGGCCAGGTGGAGGAAGCAAGCAGGAGCCAATCAACTGATGGCCTTTAATCACCTGATCCCAGGGGGTTTCCCACCCTCAGCTATGTCCAGCATCCCACCCTACCAGCTGTCTGACAGCACCTATCCCCCCTCATCAATAGCACAAGGTACAGGACCATATAGATATCTATTCAAATTAAACATGTGTTTTAAATTTTGGAGTCGCTTTTTAAAACCATTGCTCCTAAAATGATTTACACAGGTACATGTATGTAATCGCTTATTTAAGGTTCAACAAAATGCAATCATTAAAATTATGTCACAAAAAGTTGATGATTGTCAGGCTTATAGTCTATCCCAGCTGACATTGGGCATGAGGCCGGGTTCACCCTGGATGGGTCACCAGTCTGTTGCAGGGCCATCAGGAGCAATTAAGGGTTCAGTATCTTGCTCAAGGATACTTCAACATGGTCACCGAGGGAAGTGAGGATCGAACCAGCGACCCTTTGGTTTCTAGACAGCCACTCTACCTTTGAGCCATGCCGCCCATAAGTTATTCCTTCGCTGTAAATATTAAGCATAATTTGAAACAGGTTTTTTCCGACTTAAACAACTTTTCTGTAGTTTTTCAATGATGGTGATACCACCCACTTAGTGGGCACCCTGTGAGTCTAGCTTGTGCCTGGGGATGAGGATGCCTTATGTATGTTTGACCGCGATGTTGGTGGCTCTTAGCTTAGTAATGATGTTTTGCACTGTTAGACTCGACCCTAAAACTGTTCTTTCTTTGGTAGTGTCAGAGCCCCCCAGCACAGTGCATCGGCCCCAGCCTCTCCCTCCCTCCTCGGGCCACCAGCCGTCCGGCGGTGGAGGACAGGGAGAAGGAAGCTCAGCCTACTGCCTCACCTCCGGACGCCATTCCTTCTCAGGATACTCAGACAGCTTTGTGAGCCCCGGGGGACCGACCAATCCCATGAACCCTGCCATAGGAAACGGACTGTCTCCGCAGGTGAGCGAACTTTGCCTATAAGCTGCTCAGTCAGACGTAGAATAGTTTCAACCTGCAATTAAACTGATCCTAATTTTAATTTGCTGATTTGATTAGTTTTGCTACCCGTTCCATCCATCACAGAGAAATAAAATAAACATAAGCACTCAGCTCCACCAGGTCTCAAGTAAAATTATCATAGCATGATGGATGGTGAGCATTTATATCCCTAGCTATATATGTACATAATAAAATTTAGTTTTGATCACATTTCATCACTGCCATTATCATATGACCAAATTTTATCTACAAAATATTGTAAAACATTTATTTGTGTTAAGACTTTTTTCCTTCAAAAAAACAAAAACTATTGATGGAATGAAAGACTTTTTTCTCATTTTAAAAGGAAAGTTTAACTTCATAATATTGTCAAACAATAAATTCAACTCAATGTATACCTTAATTTTTTTAAGATGCAAAATAATATGGATCAGAAGGTGACAAAATATCTTTATGAAAATGACAACTTGGGTAGTTTACATGCATGAATAAGTGTTCAGACACGGCTTTACACAATTAAACCTTGAAAAAAGGAAACACACTCTTGTTTTCCCCCCTAATCGTAGCTCACCCAGGTATGTGGACTACATAAACACACTTGTTTAATGCTACAACACACTCAAATCATACAGTCCTCAGCAGAACCTGACGATGGGCCGCTCACTCCTTGGGACAGAAGTGAGATAATTTTAATAAGTGTGTGAGAAATGAGAAGTGAAAAGACAATTACAGCCAATTATCTGGGCGTGAAGTCCCAGGGTGTGTGCTCTTCGACAGAGGAGACAGAGGAGACCCTAACAGGCAGAAAATGAGATTTCAGCCTGCCTCCTCAGAGGGCAAGCCATGGTGTTGAGAAGACGGCACTGAGGAGGAGACAGCACACGCATGCTTACATTTTCTCGTAATTACAGCAACACACACCCGCACACACACTGTAGATAATTGATCCACTCCGTGACATTATGAGGATCAGCGAAGGATTCTGCACCGTCTTAACACAAGTATTACATGACATGCTTGAGCAGCATGGCTAAGTCAACTTCTCTGTTTAGATTGGAAGATTGATTACAGCTCTTTCTCAAATTATTTCAGATACGGCCTCTTTTATACATACTGTTTTATTATTCGTGGTCTGTTAATTGTGGTTTTTTGATATAAACAATTAACTGATCCATCTGAAAGACAATTCAGAGGGCACATCGTAAATGCTTTAAGATATACAGAGCTGTATGCATGAAACACTCACACACACACACACACACACACACACACACACACACACACACACCCACACACACACACACACAAAGAGTATTGTACATAGAGTCAGCAGAAGCAGCGTCATGTGTATGCGCACTGCTGCTATCCTATAGCCTTGAGGGAAGCTTCTCGTGATTGCATTCTTCAAATGTTTGCCCTGATATTCCCCACGTGAAAGCCAAGGTTCTAATTTATTTGTATATATTTCATATGGTAGGGAAGGAATGTCCCATCTCAGATGTTTCCCCCCATCCCGACATTCTTCCCTGCTAACTCCTGGACTCACTGATTCAGGCCGCTGGCAACAGAAGAGCTTCAATATGAAGCTCCCTTGCCTGGCCAGCCAGCAGCCATCTCATGCAGCGGCAAGAGGCTCGGGTCACAGAGAGAGGGATGATGGGTAGAGATATTTTTTTTTAAAAAAGCATGAAAGTCATCAGACAAGAGCCTCACAGTTTAAAAGGGATGTGTAACTACTCCCTGCGGCATATTTCGGCAACAGCACTCTCTTTCTGTTTCAACCAAAATCTCCAAAGGCAGGTTAATTTTTTTTAGAAAAATGTTAGCGGGCAGAGAAGGAAACACAAGTCCCCACTCCAAATCAACATGGACTCCTCCATTCACCTCTCCTACTTGGGAAATGATTTAAGCAGGACCATGTGTGTGAGTGGATGTAGAATAATATGTCACTTAGAGGGCCAAGAGGAGCCAAAGAGCTGCGTACCTGCTTCTTATTAGGACAACTGGAGGAGCCCCGAGGCCTCTGCTTTGCTCCCAAGGAGGTGGGATATCATACATTTGGAGGTAGCAGGTTCAGTATGACTTACTATCATAAGTGATAAAAGCAGCCTCAATTTCTTATTAAGAGGTCACTGAACTCTTTGATGATGGACAGGTAAACTCAGGGGGTCGTTGATATCAGGCCTGTTTAGAGACCAGTGGAAACACTTTGCCCTGCAGCTCTTTTCTGTCCATTGCTGGCCAAGGAATATTCACTCAAATTTGATTATCTGCTCGCTAATAAAGACCAGGTCAAGAGCTAACGGATTTCTCAAACTGCAAATATATCCTGAGTGCTCACAGAGCCTTTTTCTTTTCATGCTATCTTTGTCAGCATATCTTTCCTGGAGATACATTGTTATCTTGTGCCATGGGTTTTTGGGTAATAGTCAAAAAGGAATCTTTGAATAAGTTGAGCTGTGGATCTGGGACAAATTGGTTAATTCTTCTTTTCTGTTTGCTGTCTCTGTCTGGGAAGTGCTTGCTGTGAGCTTTTTGATGTGCGCGATAGGGGGGTTTCTTCAGCATACTACTCATGCTAAATCAGTTGAAGTATTCTGGGGGCTTGTCTGAAGTGAAAAAAAGAGCATGTTCTGTAAATCCAGCAACTCATCACACTTCTCTCTTCAAATTAGGTGATGGGCCTGCTGAACCCAGGCGGCGTGCCACATCAACCACAAAGCGACTATGCCATCTCACCTCTGACTGGTGGGCTTGAACCACCTGCTGGCATGGCCGCCAGCTGCAGCCAACGCATGGATCACATCAAGGGTCTGGAGGGTCTGACCAGCGTTCCCTCCATGTCGGCTCTGCCCTCCCTGCCCAGCTCCCAGTCCTACTGCCCTCCTTCCTACAGCTCACCGGGCTACACTGTCGACCACATGGCGTCCTACCAGTACGGCCAGTACGGACAAAGTAAGGTCAATAGACTTCGCCTTATTATTCTCTCCTGTTGACTCACATGACTCAGGCATGTGTTTGAAGAAATGCATGAAATGAAAAACAATTAGCTTTGTCTGCTCATTTTACTCTTTCAAACATCAAGAAAAAAATAAGAAAATAGAGTGAACTGAATATTTTTTTTGTTTTACAAAGCAAATGGATGAAATGCTTCAAATGTAAATAGCGTACTAAGTTTCCACATCGATATTCCACATTTGAAGACCTCTGACAAAGAATGAACAGCTTTTTGGCTACCGCTGCGTCTGTCAGTGCATTTAGTTATTAATCTATAGTTGACATTTTGACATGCTTCAAAGAATGTAGGCAGGCTTTTAACAGAGATCAGAGGAGACATGTTTTCAGTTAGTCTCTTTGGGTTGTTTTTTTTCTACATTTTTTTTCTACAGTTTAATATTTTGTCATGTGAGATTGATTTTAAGAAAGGGGGACAATGAAAGACCAGTAAAGACTCCTAGATACATTTTATAGTGTTTTTGAAGAGCTATTATCTTTTGAAGACATGCTTGTTTAGCTTAGAAATCATCTTACCCACCGCAGGAAAACCGCAGGATTGTTAGGAATAGTTGAAGACTTTCCATTTTTGTGTTCAAACCGCTCACTTGTTTTATGTTTATTTGAATTCACTGTATGAGAAATTAAACACACACACACAAAAAACAACAACGCCTGAATCACCTCGTAATTGATCAAATGAGCCTCTGGTGGTCTTGTTCCAGCGACAAGTTCTTGTACATGCGGCCCACAACACACAGCAGTCAGCTTGTTAAGCCTGGGTACACTCGTGCCGTCTCAAGTGTCGGGGGTTAATTGTGCAGATCTGACTCCAGCTGGAAAGCGAACAGTCTGACGCTAATGCTGACATTTGCCGTACTGTTGAGTCAGCTCCCATCAGGGAACAGTGTAGCGCCTGATGGCCCCTTTCTGAGTGTCTGCTCTCAAAGAATACCTACCTGTCTAGTCCTAAGAGGGTCTTTTCACTTCACATTAGCCTTATCCTGCGCTTCAAAGAAATCTAAGTTGGGAAGGCAACATCGTTTTCCGTCACAGTGTGATTGCAGCGACCGCAGTTTCCAATTCTGGTCCACAGGGGGTTGACCAATCAGGTTCATCCACTGACCTGGAGACAAAGCCCTTCAAAGAACATGGCAAGCATCCAATGAGTCAAGCTGCATGTAACTCGCTGCGGCAGCAAGTATCAAATGAATTTAACTTAATATCCGAGAGATGTCTAATGAAGTATTGCGGTAAAATATCTCCAAGTGGACTGAATAAAGAATTAGGGCCAACCACCTCTTGTATGTGGCACTGTGCGTGTACACACACACACACACACAACCAGGACAACATATGTGCTCTCATAAACCTCTGCTACGTTCCAAGCTCGAGCAGTCCATCTTGATGTGATTAATCAGTGCGACTGGATAGCCGGTGTGCAGTTGGGCTTGGAAGTGCAGAGGAAAGGTCCTTTCTGGGGGTGGACGGATCCTAATAGCCTCTGGCAGGGAGGCTATTAGAAACAGGTGCTAGGACTGAGGTCAGCTGGGGAGGCAGCCTTTAACTGTGTACAGCAGATTCCAGTGGAAGAAACTGTGGATGGATCCATACTGCTGCTCATTTTCATTTCATAAAGCTTTCGCTGGACAGTCAGAGTGGTAATTCAGCAAATATTTGTTTGTGTCTGTTTAAGTACTGTCTCTGTTATTAAGCAGGCATTGCAGTGGTCACCTGTCAGTCAGCGCCCAATTCTGTTCTCAACATTTTTAGGATCACGAGCCCTTCCCACACTCCATCTATAAACAAAATAATAAGTTCCATTTTGTTCAACAGTTTAAGCCTAAACTGAGCTGGTTAACATATAAACATAAAACTGTACAACCTACAGGCTATGGTAAACTATTTCATATTTTCCTTTGTTTACCTCAGAAATAATCCAGCAAAACCCATGGAGGTCCTGACCCCCAGGTTGAGAACCATATTATATTGATTCAGTTCTCTACCTGCTAACTCCCGCTGTCAGTCAAATCTCCTAATAACTGCTCAGAATTGCAATAACATCCAGGAGAGATAACCATGATGCTATTTTTAAATGGCTACATGTACACTCATATTCCACAATATTTCAAATTTGATAAGGATCGTGAATTTTTGGAATTTGGCTTTTTTGTAAGTCCTGTTTTAAGAGTACTTATTCTGTAGACATGTATGAAGTAATTGGAACATGCGAATCAAGTTTGGGTTTGCAGTCCATACGAACTCGAGTCACATGATCTCTTGTCTGTCTACAAGACCTCTTGTCCGTCTTTTGCTACTGAGTAGAATGCTAATAAGTGAAGGACTTCTCAATCATTAAACACATCATAGGTGAGCAAACTTTTCCTTAAGGAAGGCACATTGGGAGCAATTATGTTACAAAGTCTCATGATGTGTTACATTTTAACCAGACTGGAGGGACCATAGCTTTAGTTCCCTGCCCAGCTAACTGGATTTTTTGCGGCTGGATATAAACGGGATTATTTGTGGAACATTAGTTTTCCTTCTTAGTCACGATATTGTCATTTCTGAAAAAAAGAGAAAAAACAGAATGATCGCGGAATATTGAAAGCACGTAAACATGGTCGTTTTATTTTTGTCACCATGAGGAGTCTGGGTTTAATTCACTCCCCATCGCATATTTTAACAGAAAGTCTAAAAAAACAGCCAGAGACGTTGCAAATTTACATCCGCCTATGTCTACTACTCTTATGCAAACATGAGAAATTGAGTTGTTTGTTTTTCCTCCATCTTACGGAGCCAGATATGTTTAGTATCCGTAGTATCCGTTTGTATTCATTCGCTCCGTATCAAAGCGTAGCAGGGGTTTACTGTCAGAATCCTGATTTCTTACTCCAGGACAATCTGAAGTTATGGCTTTTATTCACATCAGTCATTTCTATGAACAGCGTTCAAATATTACGCGGTGTCAGATCACCCTCAGCTCAGAATAAAATCAATATGTCCTCTCTGCAAGTGGTGGATTAAATGCTTGCTACATCCAGACTTATTCATAACAGCTGTTTCTACCTCTCATCAACTATTTTTAGAAAAAAAAAAGACAAAAACCCCATCTCAAGTAAGCATAAAGTCTTTTCTGAAAAATTATTGACAAATTCAACTATTTTCATAATGTTTTCTTAAGCCGTGCTTCGAAATATGCTTTGAAATATATGAATGGGAACGCATGCAATCCAGGCTACCGCTAGCACTGAGGTTGTGTCCTCACTGTTTTTATTTATTACATAATGAGTATTTTAGTGGATTATTTTAGTTTGTTATTTTAGGCTAGTTTTTTATTGGATTTATTTTCTAATTTGAGGCCAAGCAATAATCAAATAAATGAATAAAAGATTTAGTAGTTCCACACCAGGATTACTATTGCTGCAGGGTGAAAAAGGAGTATGAAGAAACATCATTCACTAAGAATGAAATATAGGAGAAGAGGTCCTGTGCAGGACATGACGTAGCACATACTTTATTATCATTATTTGTTTGTTACAATGAAGTGTATATCACACACACATATATTATTTCTTCACTCTCAGATTGAGAAATGTGGTTTCCTCAACCTCACAGCTTCCCCGGCAACCTTACACCCAAAACTGCTGTTAGTCCATGCTATGCTAACAATAGCCATATGTGAATGGAATGACACGCCAAAGCACATGTCCAAAATTGATTGCACCATTTATCTCTTTTATCATCTTCCCGCTTTTTCAAATCCCCTTTTCACTGGTCATAATTTAACAACTGTCTTCTTCTTTTTTCTTTACAGGGGCCCTTCCTTATCTGAGGCCTGAAATCACCTGATCTGGAGCCTTGGGATGTCACAGAGGGATGTGCGCGCGTGTGTGCGTGTGTGTGCGTGTGTGTGCGTGTGTGTGCGTATGTGTGTATGCAGCGAAGGAATTCATTGATTATATGGACTAAAATGTGCATTTACCGGGACATATTCTCTACTGCAGGATTGGATTATTCATTCTTGGTGGAGTAATGGACACCCCCCCCCCCCCAAAAAAAAAGCTAAACAAAAAAAACAAAAGAAGGGACCACAAGGAGGATTACCAGACCAAAAACTATTGATTTACTGTGAACGTCGCTGTTACCAGATGAACAGCAGCGACACCAACGCTTAAATCAGTTGCTTCAGCCCACGGCGTCAGTGAACCTGTGGACTTGTTATGATAGCAAACACAAATCTATCGCTTCAGATGATCAGCCTTGGAGCTTGGATGCTTTAAGCAACATGTTTACATATCTGAGGGCCACATGATTCCATATGAAATGTATCACCAAATTAATCCCTAAATTGTATGTGCTGAGGGGCAAAAAGAAAAGGCTTGATTTTATTGGATATGACATTTATTTCAGATCCCACACACGGAGGAACATTCTAGAAGCAAAGAAAACAAACATGGAAAAATGATTCTGCGGGTTTTATTGTATCAGAAATGTACACCGCAGCTGTACTGCAGAGAAAGTCCATTTCAACCTCCGAACCCCCCCACCTCTCTCTCTCTCTCTCTCTCTCTCTCTCTCCCTGTGCCTCATTGATGTTTAGGATGGCAGAGCAGCGATCCTGGCCTTTTGTAGTTGTAGAGAGGACTCAGAGGAGGTCAGGGGGCGACTTTAGGGAAAGTGACAGATGAGTTAGCAGTAGAGGAGGGTGGCGGAGAAGTGGCTTTCAAAAAATAGAGGTGGGGGGGGGGGATAGGCAAGATCGATCACAGGCTGAAAACCCTTTAAAGATCCTCTTCATGGCAGAAAGAGCCACCAGGTCACAAGTCACGACCGAGAGACACTTGAGAATGCGAGAGAGTGAGAGAGAGTTTCAAGACATTTAAGACATTCTCCCAGCTGACCAGACGTGCAATATCATGTATCCGAGAGTCGCCCTCACCATCAGAACAAGAGAGAAGTCTTACTAAAACTTTCAAGTTGTACTTTTGAAGTAGTTCGGGAAAACACATGTGCTTTGAAGAATCTCGCCTTCAAAGCATGTAAAAAAAGCAATTATCACAAAGCCAAAATTCTATTTTATTTGTTGCGTTGCGCGGGATCAAGTGGATTAGCAAGAAATATTGATTTCTAATGCATTCCAGACATATTTATTGTCACTAATGTACTGAATGGTATCAGTTTAAACCATTCCATGTTGTCATGGGAGCGATAGAATCCATCAGGTTGCCTCCATACAAGCACTCATCTGTCCATGTTAGAATGAACCAGTCATTTTAGTCCTTTGATATATTTTTTTGTATTATCTGACAAAGCGATATGACATAATGTCATGTGTATAAGCGCATTATCATTACTATTTATATTGAAATAAAAATTCTGAAAATGACTGCTGTTTTTAATTCCTTTCTTGCTTTGTCTGAAGATTAAATGGAGCCTTTGTGTTTATTTCGGTCTTGTCTTGAGAAAAAGAAAGCAAGTGACTGTCATTCAGAATACAAATACACCCAGAGACAAATATGTACTTTGAAGGCGCTCATGTGAACCCCCCAACAAAAATAGGATTTGCCAAATGGGGATCACCAGACACTGGATTGGACACTGAACACAACAGCCTTTCTCACAGATGGCTGAAAATATTCCAACATCTGCATTGGTGTGTATTAATACCCCCGCTGGCCCCCGCTACTGTAACAAACTCACTTTTGTTTAACAACCTCTCAGATGAAGAGAACAAGCCTTAAAGCATTTTCAACAAACAGTCCCTCCAAAAACCTCTGCAACCCAGTTGCCCTGTGTGACACACACACACACACACACACACACACACACACACACACACACACACACACACACACACACACACACACACACACACACACAAACAGGGCCCTCTCTGTCTGTTCATACATTATGTTCATGATTACATAGTGTTGTTTCTCACTGTGTCTACATGTAGCCAGAGGCTATTCAGCCTAATTATAACATTTTTCTGATTAATCGTGTCTGCTCGCAGTCCTTGGAGGGGCGGCGCTGTGTGCAGCCCGGCCAGCGGGACCGCACACTATATAAATAAAGTCTAAGTCAATAACAACGCTGAAGATCACTCACAGGCTCATCAGCTCTATTTGCTAAGCCTGAATAATTCAGTCAATGAGAGGACATTGACACCAACAAACACACTCTCACTCTAATCCTCCACGGTGCTGACAGACACTCCCATGGACGCTGGTGTGAACACATACATGTTAGACACGCATGTGCAAACGCACATGATGTGTTTGTTTTCTTAATCAGTCTCCACCATTAAAGCATTACTTTTATTAATGAAGCCTCCCCAGCACTGAAAAGGCTTTTATATCTTTAATACACCCCAGAGTGTAGTTAAATGAAACTGTTTTAACAGCATTTCATGATGATGGAAAATCCTGGGATTGTTTGCTCGGCACCAGCACTGCCAGCAGGCATTTTTACCACTCAGACAACAATACTGAATAGTTGTTTTTTTTTGTGTTTTTTTTCCCCCCCACATTCCCCAATGGAAATATTTCCCTCATTTAAAAATAAAATACAAATAAATTTCCATCCATCTATTTTCTGCTGCTTATCTAGAGTGGGGTTGCAGTGGCGGCATCAAATAACCTAGACGTCCTCGCCTTCAGAAACGCGCTCCAAGGCGTTCCCAAGCCCTGGGTTCCTCCAGCAGGTTTTGACTCTACCGGTCTCCTACCAGTTGAATGTACCTGAATTATCACCAAAATACCCTCAAAAATCAGGTAGCAAAACTCACTAGCATCCACTGTCTCAATCCATCATTCTGTCACAGTGACTTGGACCTTTGACCATGAAAATGTTTTCAGTTTGTCAAGACAAAGAAATAGAAGCTCTGCTTGGTGTTTTTTGGTCGATCGCATACAGGCACTCTTTGAGAACTTCGAGCGTTCTGGTTCATCTTTGAGTTCCACTCGATAGTTGTGATAACTTTGAGGAAATCTCAATCAAATCATTTCTTGACCCATAAACACACACAGTTCCATTGAAAGTTTCAATTCTCAAGAATCTTTGTGGTGTCAGCATCATCTAAGCCCCGCCCACTGGACTCTGCAGAACAGAAGATCAGCAGAGCCTCTGTTGTACTATGACGATGTTCTGCCTGCTAAATTTTTTTAATTTATTGCAATCGCTCTTTTTTTTTATCAGAAGCAAGATGAAAACCTTCCCTTTTTTGTGGTATGGACTAAACAGCCTAATACTTTGGGAAGTTCTAGAAATTGAAAAATGTGTGTTCCATTTACTATCAAAGAAAAATAAAACATCAAAATCTGTGCAAGTTCAGTTTATCATTTATTTGTTTTTCAAAGACATTTTCCCCCCCCCAAAAGAATATATGAGAGGGCTTTGAAAGAATGGGAATAACATAATGGCCCAAAAAACAGTGTAGCTTGCTTTAATTCATAATGTGGGGGAAAATTATTTCTGAAAGCTGTTTTTTATTTCTATTTAGTTCTATTAATTCACCCACGCTGGAACTTAGTGCAGTCGCAAATAAAATTGAAACAGGAGTAGATTGGTTCTGATTTCTTAATGTTCCGCGGGAAAAGAAAAGGGAAACAAGAAAGAAAAATGGACAGATAATGACGTCACGTTACACCCCGAATAGGTACAGACAACACAGGAACATAACACCTCTGCCCCACAGGGCGA